>NC_061063.1:272865-572865 GCF_021917145.1 Hypomesus transpacificus
ATATTTGTACGTTGCTTTGGATAGAAGCGTAAATGAATAAATGCAGCTTTCTACAGTGGAGCAGGTGAAATAATCTAGACCACCGTGACCAGACAGTTGAGTTTTCTACAGGTGAGTATCTACTAGTTGAGTATCTCCAGGTGTGCATCGCCAGGTGTCTAGCTACCTGTGCTGCCACGGTGTGTGACCTGGTTGGGAACAGCTTTGTCATGCAGGCTGTGTTGAAGCCGGCTTCTGATAGGCCGAAGGCGGCACGAAGCCCCGCCCCTCCGGCGCCCACCACCACAGCATCGAACTCGTGGTCGACCACAGGGTATTGCGTTGAGATCTGATTGGATAACAAAGAGTTTAGATGGAAAGCTACACACTGCACACACACACACATGTAGAATATAGACACACACACACACTCCTAGCCGATGTAGACTTACTCCATCTGAAACTTTGGCATTGTTGGCGTCCCGGTTGCCGTAGATGGAGAAGTGGAACTTCCTGGAGCTGCTCTGGCACACTGCAGGAAGCTGGGCATAAACAGGAAATGACATCAGTCACAAACTCACAAATCAGTAAAGGATGGGTCTTGTTATGATTTAAAGTGCTAACTGTGTACCTCTTTGTTTAATAATTGTGTGACCTACCTAGTGTTCACCTGTAAGATGGTTTGAAAGTGAGGGCAAGATTATGTTTATCGGAATGTCATACCATTCTGTCAAGTGTTGAGAAAACATTAATGTTTTACATTTGACTATGTCATTAGGCTGACGGTGACATAACGAAGGATGGAGGAGGGAGGGGTGGAGGGAGGGGTGAAAGGGGGGGGGGGGCTGCAGCACAAACGGTGCACAACACTGATACTAGTGTCCGGTTTATACAGACAGGAATACTTTGATTTATCTACATAATCAATTATACCATCAGACACAATTTGAGGGCTCGTCGGAAGACAGCAGTATGCACTCTATTGCTAATTATCGGCTGTCAATAAGCTAAATCTGCTTAGTGCACGAGACATTCTAGAAACTAGCGATTGATAAATCATCATCACAGGAGATGGAAATGACTGCATACCAGAGAAGCCGACACAACAATAATTTCAATGTTCATTCCTTGATGTGTCTTACAATAGCATATAACACAGCTTAAACATTAAACGACCAAACCCAAGGTAATATTTCTGACATAAAAAACAACCGTTCTGGAAAATGTATTTCTATATTATTATATCTGTGTTTAATTAACAAAGAACCTCCCCTCGCTGTCTTGAAAGTGCATATTGGCTGATGTTAGCATGTTGAGCTAACTAGAAGGCTAGCACCAATTGCCTTCTCTGACCTTCAATGAGCTGGTATTTAAGGATTCCGAAAAAGCTTCCAGTTTGTGGAAAAAGTAAAGTGCATTTGCAATGCTTTTGGAATAATTTAAGTGTTTTTAATTAATAAACAATAAAAGAATTGCAGGACAACACAATAGCTAGACAAAGTCCTATTACATAGCCAGAGAATGATAGTTACCTAACCACTTCAACGCGGAACGTTACAAAACCCGAAGTTACAAAACACAACCAGACAGCGCTGTTTACCAGCTCAAATTCGCAGTATTTTAGATATCAACAGAACCACATGATTAATATTAGAATTTAAAAACATAAATACATATCACAGAGCATTAGTTTATCTTAAAATACTTACAGCTTTTGCTGTCAAGACCTTTTTGGTGAGAACACGGGAGGCAGTGCACACCGCAGCCATGATGCTAGTTGAGTCTGGGCGGATGTACGTGAACAGTGTCTCTGCCCAGCCTCCAGAACCCAGAGATTCCTTTGGCTTGAGGAGCGTACCACTTTCAACAGAGGGTGCTATTGTGAAACAAAACTATAATATTTTCATTCATAGAGTACGGAATTATGAATTTCCTCATCTATGTATGTTGTACATGTATATTTGTATCTTATTAATTTCAATGCCTTTGTAATATAGGCTATTTGTAGTTTCAAAATTTGACTTTGATTTCAACACCCCTGTACTTGGGAACATTACGCAATGTTTACTGCAGAGTGCGGAAGAGCAAGTAGATAGAATATTGTCTGCAAAATGAATAATTCCTGACGGAGTCAAGCCAGGTATCTGAAAGTTATTTACACACCCAAATGTCTTATCTTACATTTGAATATCTGCTCACTAGCCGGATCAACCTTCTGAAGGGATAATAAAACCTATAGCAGCGATTAGAAACTGTGAATGAATTTTCGCCAACATGCACTCTGCACGAGACATGACATAGCACTTTGAGATTTGTTTTCAAAGGAAAAGTGCGTTAGAAGTAACAATTATCATTATTACCTTTAACTAAACTATGCAGCCTATAACATGCCCTGACATTTCTGTCGTGTCTTTTGCACAACATCAAACCCTTGTTTACATTAACTCTCAGATGCCATTCAACTTGTATTTAATGTTATGCAGCCTGGAGATCTATATGGACAACCAGAATGACCTCCAGGAATGGAACATACGTCCGGAACAGAGGGGCGGAGGCGACGGGAGCAAGTGGAACTACGCTCTATTGGTTCCGCTGCTTGGGCTCGCGGCTTTTCGTAAGCACTACAGTAGGACACAAAAATTAGCTCACGAATAGACGACCTGTCACATAGTCCCTGTACCGGTGTGGTTGACACTACATGATACGTTGTTGGTATGTAACCTCTGTAAATCTCTTTTGCTGAAAAGGTTTCCCACACTCCCACACTCCCTTCAATCCTAGTCGTTGTCAATAGACATGTCACATAGATAACAAATACCAGTGATTTTGATGATACTATTTTTTTTAAATATCTTCCCCTTTTTCTGCCTGTTTTCTGTTTGTCCTCCCACCCTCTCTTCACCTTCTCTCTTTTCCCCATCTCCCTACATCCTTCTCCCACCCTATTTTCCCCTTCATTCCACCCTCTTTCTTCCTACCCCCCTCCTTCTACTCTCCCACCCCTTCCTCCCCCCAGGGTGGATATGGTCCAGGGAGTCCCAGAAGGATGTCCAGGAGGTGAAAGTCCAGTATGAACAAAACATGGCCGCCGTCCGGGCCGAGCTGGAGAAGAAGTACAGAGCGACGTTAAGGGAGACCCGGAAAGAAACGGTCCAGCTGGAGCTGGAGCTGGAGAGGGAGAAGAACAGAGCACAGGTCAGGGGAGGAGGAGAGATAAGGAACTGAAGGAAAGGAGGAAAGGAGAGGGGGGAGGAGAGAGGAGGAACTGAAGGGGAGGGGGGAAACAGATTACAGGTCAGTGGAGGATGAGAGGAATTGAAGGTAAAGGGAGCTGAAGAGAGGAGAGCAATTAAAGGTAAGGGGAGGTGAAGACAGGAGAGTAGAGGTGGGAGGAGAGGAAGGTCAGAGAGGAGTAGAGAGCCCGGTTCTGATCCTAACCCAGCCACATTGACCCGGGCCTCTGCCTCCCTCCTCAGGGCTACCGCCAGGCCATGGCCTCCCAGAACCAGCAGCTCCGGGAGACCCGGCACAGGCTGAGGGAGGACAGGGAGGCTCTGACCCAGGAGAGGAGCCACCTGCAGCGGGCAGGAGTGGCCGGGGCTGCTCTCCACGCCGCCCTGCAGAGGGAGGAGGACAGTCGCTGGCACCTGGACGCCCAGACCGCCCTGGGGGAGCTGGAGGAGGGGCTGGTGGCGCGGCAAGAGGCCTTCTGCAGCCTGCTGGTCCCCCGACAGAAGAGGCTGGAGAAGGAGAAGAAGATTGTGGATCGGGTGGAGAGGGGGGTCCTGGCCGGGCTGGACATGGAGGCAGGACTGAGGGACATCTTTAAGAAGGACAGGTTCTGTGCCCCGGTTCTGAACTTGGACCGGAGGAAGAACGGGAGCCTGATGTGGGCCTACCTGAGGTTCTGGAGGCTCCAGGTGGGCCTGGAGAAACACAGGCGGGCGGAGGAGGTTCTGCTGGGCCCAACACCACCAGGGAGAACCTAACTTATGGAATTTCAATAAAGCGGTTTATTCATCATTTGAGTAGCAGTTTGAGCATTTCATGAGATGTATCATTTACATGTTGTATTGTTATTTTTTTATCCCACCACGGAAATATTTATTTTCAATTTTTCATTTTAATTAAAAAATGTATTTCATTAATTCATACCCATGCAAAATGAATTGCAAACGGAACGTTTATTTATCATTTGAAGTTTGTTTGGAAAATACTTCCATAATACTTCCACTGCATGCACTATTTGTATGTCTCTTTGGATAAAAGTGTCTGCTAAATGAATATCATATTGTTTAAGCGAGATATTACAAAACAACCCTGCCATGAAAATAAATAAAAACAAACTACTTTTATGTGTTGGTGATTTTGTTAAAAGCCTCAAAAAAAGAATATTCAAATGACCATCAAAAAATAATGTTATCAATACACAGCTATTCATCTGATACATCTCTTCTTTGTGGTGGTCCTGCTCTGCCTTTTGGAAGGCAAGGCTGTCCTTGGCTCCCCAGTATGTGACACAAACATAGTAGTGTAATCTTATTGTAACCATACTGTAGTCCTACCAGGAAGCCGGCTCTGTCTCATCTCCCATGTCTCTTTACTGCTACTCCACAGGCCCAATGGACTCCCCTATCTCCTCTTTAGGGGTCATTCTGTCCATCAGCCACCAGGACAGAGCTGGAGCCAGATCAAGGTGCAGTTTCCATCTCTCGGTCTATCTCTCTCTCTATTTCTCTCCCCTTCACACACTACCTGTATAGTGTTAACTGTTAGTTTGTGTCTTAATAGAATTATAATACTTAATGTTGTGGTCTCAATGTGTTCTCAGAGGCAGATGCAGTCATGGATGGACTCCATCTTTGATTTCGAAGGACCCTTTGTATTTCTGTCCTCAGATTCAGATGGAGAAGTCCTGGGGAGCCTGGAGATGGAGTACCTGTTGTCCTCCTTGGACTAGCAAGGTCTCACATTCTACACAGCCTCTGGAAGTCCCAATAAACACATCTCCTTTTTTTCACAACTCTTTTGTTCTCTTGATGTCATTGGATATGCATCCACGTGCAAGCATACTGGATAACATTCATACTCAAAATACCTATAACTTCCATAATATGACATTTTGTATTATTGTTAATTTTACTATCTAAAAGCATCTGCTAAATGAAGATAATGTGATTATGGGTTAGAGGTAAGGACTGAAAATCACCTGGTCATCATAGGATTGAGAATTACATGGTAAATTCATATAAACCACAATTCCAATGTTTAAATACTTGAATTATTTGCTTTTTAAATCTGTAAACAACTTACATCTTAGAAGTTAGCTCTATCTTAGTTAATCATTTTTTTAATTGCTTTCCTACAGGTATACTTGCACTTAAAGATTCATGTTGTTTAATTGTAACTTGCTTAACTACATGCTCTTATGGTTTCTTCCCTTTAGCATCTATTTTTTGGTTGTTCACAATGTGTACTTCTTGTTTTTGGCTACCCACAATGCTTTGGGGCTATCTTGTTGTTATTACAATCATAACATCTTTAAATATGTTTTTGTGCTGTCACTTGTGATCATAAGCAACGTGTATTGGGGGTGTGATGTTAAGGTTGCACACTAGATAGCCCTCTGTTCAAGATACACAACTGAGAAAAAGTTTAACTGGGAAGTGGTAACCAAATTTGGAGCATTTCCCTGGAAAATACATTTCTGCAAAAGAGTATACTTCACTACTGAATGTGGAGCCATATTCAAACAAACAAACAATAGAAGCCACTCTTGTTTTTATTGTTGTGGTTTATTGTTGCTCAGTTACACATGGTGGACCAGTGAGAACATGAGTACAGATCATGTGACATACCTTTGTGTGACTCAACCCACACACATAGAAGACCAGGAGGAATGGCAGCCCTATTGCTTAAGCCTATCCAGTACCCTCAGATCACTGTCATGTAACTGAGGTACTAGCGATCAATTCTAGCTGTCCTCAAATGCTATGCTTCATAGTCTATTACTGTTCTAAACAGGGAGTACATACATTATGTCTTCATAGAGGCCCTAGTGACTCAGCCACTCCATCCCTGTCATAAAACACAAAACATTAATCACTGGAAACTTATTTTCCAATGAGACCAGCCAAGGTCATCCTCTCATCAAAATAGACTCCCAGAAACACGAACTGTTTCCCTCTCTAAAACATATCCTATAACGCCATTCAGACAGTGTGACAGTGCTGCATGTCCCTGCCCCTCTTCCAGAGGAGCCCTCACCAGGAAGATGACCTGCCCATCCCTGTTCATATGTACCATTATGCTCTCACATATGTACCATTATACTCTCACATATGTACCATTATACTCTCACATATACACCATTATACCTTTGCACATAAACTGACATAGTCTCTTACATGCACAGTCAAACCTTCTTTTATTTACAATCCTACTCTCTTACACATATTTCTATTCTCTCTTACACACACAAAAAAGTCAATACTTGAACGATCTTAAAACAGTAAAATGTCCGTACATAGAGGCTACATTGGTCATTTCATTTTCTGTGGCGTCTCTGACATGGTAGATTGTTGTAGGTGAACCTTGGACAGATTGGTTTGAAAAGATGTTGAACTTGGTCTGATAAGTTTGAGAACTACAGGTTCAGCATATTTACAACAGTTTGGGGTTTAGGTATCAAAGGGGGAACACAAAAACAACATCAATTTTTGTTCCCTGATACATAAAATTGTAGACCCAACAACATGAACAGATACTCTTGAGTTGGTTTAGAAAGACTACAGAGGACG
Source organism: Hypomesus transpacificus (assembly GCF_021917145.1). Classification (NCBI taxonomy): domain Eukaryota; kingdom Metazoa; phylum Chordata; class Actinopteri; order Osmeriformes; family Osmeridae; genus Hypomesus; species Hypomesus transpacificus. The sequence continues at coordinate 279,645 of NC_061063.1, forward strand.
TCTAACATCTGCCTGTTTCATTTCACTCAAGACAGAAAGCAAGAGTGTCTGCAGAACCTGTTTACATTAAGCAGACCACCTTTCCCCTTTAGAACATCAGACATTAACAAATAAGTTACACATCTTGACCACAGCTGGACTACTCCATTACCACCCTAAATCAGTGTGTATGTTTATGTTTGCATGTGCAGTGTGCACGTGTTCACATTACATCCAATCATTACGTGTGCCAAAGCTGCAGAGGAAGGTGTTGATGATATCATATAATATTTAGACAGTGACACGTCCGTGTGTGTGCATGTGTGTGTTTGAGTCTGTGTGATAATGAGGGAGAAAAAAATAATCCTGCTCTTTGTCTCCACCTCTCACTTGTGTCCCATCCTCAGACAGGGTAAAATCAGGATTATTTTCTAATGCTGTAAATTGGATAGTTTAACAAAGTACATAATTTCATAAACACAATTTTTAGTGGTTGTGTTAGGCAAGGTTTTGACCACAACCCATTGTCTATGTTCACAGATGATGAGGGTTAACTATGAAGACAGTTGAGGGGGATATCAATGCCGATACTAGACAGTCTGTGATCTCTGTGGGTGTGTATGAGTTCAAGGTTGATTGTTGGAGGACATATTTTTTGTGTGCGTGTCTAATATGAGAGAGAGGGGGAGTGACTATGTTGGTCATGAAAGAATGTCTAGTTGACTGACCTGTGTTGAGTTTGTTTGTAATGTTAAATATGTGGATTACTCTAAACAGCTTAAACACACTGACCAAAGCAGTGAGAGAAAGCAAGAGTTTATGCTCTTCAGAGCATTTTCAAACTTGAACAGAACTAGTGTGAACCTGAAACACAACTGTGTGTTTGTCCCTGAATACAAGCACCATGTTAGGATCTGTGTTGGAGATTTTCTAAACTGAACATTCTCATAGGTGATTCGTGATTTATTTCACTGATTGTGGTAGTGAACAAAATAGTTTTTTAAAGGATTGAATGAGGTTTTATATTAATGTATTGAATTTTATTTCATAATGTTCACTGGTACATTTAGGTGTCATATCATTCGCCATATTTCATAAAACCTATTATTACTGGATTTTTTTGCCTTTATTTGATATTTGAAAGAGTGACAGGAAAGGTAAAAAGAAAGAGAGAAAAGCATGAAATGTCCCAGGCTGGACTCGAACCCTGAGTCAAGGCCTTAGTCTGAGGTTCATGCTCTACCCTGTGAGCCACCAGGGGAGCACTGTCCCTGTATAAAGAGTTTTTATAAATGTTTGAAAATCGAAATGACTTTGTCTCCAGCACATTCACAACAGTTTTGTTCAGATTAATATTTCGTAATCACATTTTCTTTTGAACTTCAGCATTTCACATCTTTATTTTTCACTGTGTGATAGGAGTGATGATCAGAGGGGCAGAGTTTTTACCTCTATAATTCCCACAGGGACTGAAGTATGGATAGAGTTTCTCAGTAAAGGTGCAGCCAGTGAAAGAGTAGATATGAGACCTGGCCTCCACATCATAAAAGGAGACCAGACCCTCCTCATAGTCCAAAAACACCCCCACCTTCTGGGGCTTCTGTCTCAGGGAGAGGAAGACATGGGGGACAGCCAGAGCCTGGTACTCATCTCCACTCCTCAGACATACAGTCAAGTATCCAGCGTTAGGACTCAGTGTGATCAGCCCCTTCCTGTTGATGGACTCTCTGACCACTCCCAGATCCCACTTAGTCTTCCCCTCAACCTGCACCTCATAGTAGAACCTCCCTGAGGAGAAGCCCTGCTTTCCCAGGACATTAAGACAACAATCAAACCTCTCTGGGTTGTCAGGAAGATGTTTCCTTACATCTCCATATCTCACTTGTTTCCCATTCTCAGACAGGATGAGTTTGGGATGTGCTGTATCAGGGTCCAGAGTCACATCCGCTGCATACTGCTGAATCCTCTTCAGTTCAGTGTCAGACAGCTTCTCCATCTCTTTATTGAGTGTCTCCTGCAGCTGAGACACAGCTCTCCTCACTGCCCCCACACTCAGACCACTGTGGACACTGATCTCAGACCAGTCCTTGGTGTGTGGAGGGGTGCTCAGGGATGGGAAGCTCTGCAGCAGATGGAGGTGGTCCTCAGTGTGTGAGAGCTGCTCCAGCTCAGTGCTTCTCCTCTTCAGCTCAGCGATCTCCTGCTCCAGATCTTGAATCAACCCTTCAGCCTGTTTCTCTGCTGATTTCTGCTTCTCCTCCATCACCTCAATGAGCTCAGCCTGGCTTCTCTCAATGGAGCGCACCAGAGCCGTGAAGACCTGAACACTGTCTGATATCTCTCTTTCTGCATCTCTCTTGCTGGTCTCTACTGAGAGTTTGATCTCCTGAACCTTCTCAGATCTTTCTTCCATCATTTGGTTAATCTCAGCCATCATCTGTCCCAGTTTAACCTTCCTCTGTTCATACACCTCCTCTAAAGTGACAGTGTCATGGGTCTTATGGTCTGTTGTCATGCACATGAGACACACACACGTCTGGTCAGTCCTACAGAACAGCTCCAGGAGTCTCTCATGCTTGTGACACATCCTGTCCTCCAGGTTCTCCACAGGGTCCATCAGCTTGTGTTTCTTCAAGGCTGCAACTCTCTGATGAGGCTCCAGGTGAGTCTCACAGTAAGAGGTCAGACACACCAGACAGGACTTCAGGGCCTTGAGCTTGGTACCTGTACAATAGTCACATGACACTTCAGTTTTAGCAGGACACAGTTCTGGACTGATGGCAGCTTTCAGTGGCTCTGAATTCCTGAACTGAGCAGCCATCTCAGAGATGAAAGTGTTGACATGAAGCTCAGGTCTCTTATCGAACTTCTGCTTGCACATGGGACATTGACACAGGTCACTGTTGTCCCAGTACTTGGTGATACAGGCCTTGCAGAAGTTGTGTCCACATGAAGTAGAGACAGGATCAGTGAACACATCCAGACAGATTGAACACTGGAACTGATCTTCAGACAGGAGACTGCTACAGGAATCCATTTCTAGAATAAAACCAGAAGTTAAATTATGAATCTTGTGAACCTATGAACTATGAACACAACTATAATGTTATATTGTTGAAAATGTTATTTCATTAAATAATCAATAGCATAGACAGAAATAGTACAATACAGAAATACTGCATATAGAAGAGCATAGTTTTATAGTATTTCAAACGTCAGAGTCAAGCAACAGTCTCTATTTACTGTTCACATCATCATTGGATACACCTGATTGATTCTATGTTCTCACCTGTTGGCACTTCTGTTGTTTTCTATGATCTCTGTGTATAAAATAACCAAATCACTGTCTACATAAACTAAGTAGAACATGTTTTGAGAGTTTTGAATCACTTTAGTTTCGTTTCAGTGAAATAACGATAAGAGGCTCCTCCCCTCCCAGTCCTCTGTCCTGAACAAAGTTAACCCTTTCATGACTGAATTCTATCTAGCAAGTCAGCTGACAGGAAGGGTTTTATTACTTAGAAGTGAATGGGAGAGAGATAGAGAGACAGAAACAGAGAGAGATAGAAAAAAAGAACAATTGTGTGTGATGAGGGAAGAATGACAGAGAGACATGTTCAATGGAAGTTGTGTGAATATAAGTGTGTGTGTGTATGGTGTATTTGTGTGTGTGGAGAGTGAGCATGCGTATGTTTCTACATTTCAGTCAAGATACTCTAGTGATGAATGAATCGGGCGGAGCTGGTTCATGCAAAAGACCCAGAGACCTTAGCGCGTCACAAGCATCTCGTCATATTACGCAGTCGGGGCACACCTTCTTAGCAGTGTGGGCTATTTGAACAGGATATCACTGCAATCTGCATCACTAGTGCGACACAGCACGCTCTCTGTGTCAATCTGCTGCCTCCGCCTCACCGGCCTCCACCCTCGGTTCTGTGTTCCATTCGTTACACAGTTACACATGATGTGTGAGCATATGTGTCCAGGTCTGTGAAGGCATGTATTAGTCAAGTCCTATAAGGTCGAAGGCAGAGACCTTCAATTAGCACACCTGCAGGTGATTGTGTGAGTGACATCAGCTGTTGATGTGACGCACAGCCTGAATGTCATTCCAGAACTATCTCCACCATTTATGAAGCACCATAACAACCTTGGTGGTCATTGCACCTCTCATGTTTCCTACAATACAACTGGTGCCTGAACCCCACCTGAACCCTGTACGGTGTCTGCACTGCAGGTGACTCACTCAGTGAATCACTGCACCCTGTAGACCACTGATAGACAACTGGAGAGAGTCTGACATCCATACAAACCTCCGCTGACTGGATGTTCCCCTCTTAGTCACATACAGACACCTGCAGCTTGTTGAGATCTCTCCTTGCTACTGCTGACCATGTGACTGGGCAGAACTCCAGGTGAGATCAAACCAGTGACTGGACCAGGGGCGTTGTCAGACCCTTTTACTGGGGCATGTGCCCCAGTGTAAATCTGCTGTGCCCCAGTAAAATCAAAAGTTTGAGTGAACAATTGACTTTATTAGTCAGTGCATTAATTTGGGTTGATAATCCCCCCCCAAAAAATGGAAAAAGTGCAATATTCCAATCAATGACCCCTTCATCCTCTGCCAGGAACCTTGGGGTTACCATGGATGACGAGCACTCCCTCACAGCCCACATTGGTATCCAGCTTGAGGCAAGAGACACTCTGCATTAAACTCTCCTAGCACCAGAATGCCAGTGTGTGAGTGTCTGTGTGAGAGAGAGAGCCCGATGATCCAAAAAGTTAGTTTATGTAAGCTTTTTGGTGGTCTTTGCCATGTAATGAGGCTTATTTCTGACGGTGTTTGCATTTTGCCTTGATAGTTTAAAAACACCGATGTCTTTGGTATGCCATGACAATGTCGTGGCTTTTTAGCCAATAAGGTTGCTTTCCCAAGGAGGTGTGGGAATCAGGCTGGTTTCCAAGTTCAAATGCCAGTTCTTTATTTATATCATCAAAGATACAAACATGGGATCCCTGCGGTAGAAAGCCTGGCTAAGCAGGTGACAGACATTTTTATATCATTTCATAAGACACTCCTTCTATCAAACATTGGTATTACATGGCAGATATGTGGCTTATTCCTGTTATCTCTCTTGGTTGCCTGCGTTTATCAGCTGTTTGGTTCTTTCCTATCAGTCATAACCGACTGAAGTCCAAGTTTCCGTCAGTCGGAATCTAGTTTTATCTTCGGCCACAACAACAACTTTTGTTTATAATTAAACTCATAGCATAAAATGTTTTTAACTCCACAGTGCCATGACAAGTGATTTCATGTATTTCCATATATAATCAGAAATAATCAGAAACTGACAAGATCAATGTTTCTTGTTTACACACATTGAGTACGGTTATGTTGTTCGATGTTGTGTGTGTGTGTAGGGGGGGGGGGGGGGGGGGGGGGGGGGTAACGGATAGCGCACCAAAGATGCATTTCACCCTTGTCCAGTTGAAACCCACAAAATGTGATTGGAAATGTCCCTGTTACTGACAATGCAAGCTGGTGTCTTAGAGATGGATGCTCTTCCCCGGCCCTCCAGCCTCCCCTCCAGCCGCCCCCCCAGACTGCCCCCTCTCCCAGCCCTGCCGTATGCGACTGAGGCTGCGCTCCACACAGGGGCTGATGAGCAGCAGCTTGAGCACCAGCACCACGGTGGGCAGCACTAGACACAGCATGTAGCCTGGAGGGGTCCACCACTTGTAGGTGGAGAAACGCAGGAACTTGTCCTAGCCATACAGGTAGGCGTGGGTGGTGCAGAGCAGCAAGGTGAGGTGGCCCAACTTGGACTGCAGGGGAGGAGACAGAAGTGTGTTTCACAAATAACTCCCACAGGTATACAGTGCCCTCCAAAAGTATTGGAACAGTGAGGCGAATTCCTTTATTTTTGCTGTAGACTGAAAACATTTGGGCTTGACATCAAATAATGAACGTGAGACCAGAGATCAACGTTTCAGCTTTTATTTCCAGGTATTTACATCAGGATCTGATGCACAACTAAGAAAATATCACATTTTGTTTGAATCCACCCATTTGTCATGTGAGCAAAAGTATTGGAACAGATATACTTAAAACATATTTAAGTGAATAAGACTTAATATTTAGTTGCAAATCCTTTGCTTTCAATAACTGCAGCAAGTCTGTGACCCATTGACGTCACCAAACTTTTGCATTCTTCCTTTTTGATGCTTTCCCAGGCTTTCACTGCAGCCTCTTTCAGTTGTTGTTTGTTTTGTGGGGTTCCTCCCTTCAGTCTCCTCTTAAGCAGGTAAAATGCATGCTCTATAGGGTTTAAGTCTGGAGATTGACTTGGCCAGTCTAATACCTTCCATTTCTTGCCCCTGATGAACTCCTTTGTTGTTTTGGCAGTGTGTTTTGGGTCGTTATCTTGCTGCATGATGAAGGCTCTGCCAATCAGTTTGGTTGCATCTTTCCTTAAATTGGCAGACAAAATGTTTCTGTAGACTTCCGAGTTCATTTTGCTGCTGCCATCATGTGTTACATCCTCAATGAAGATTAATGAGCCCGTCCCAGAAGAAGCCATGCAAGCCCAAGCCATGACATTACCTCCACCGTGTTTCACAGATGAGCTTGTGTGTTTGGGATCATGAGCAGTTCCTTTCTTTCTCCAAACTTTAGCCTTTCCATCACTTTGGTAAATGTTAATCTTTGTCTCATCAGTCCATAAAACTTTGTCCCAGAATTTTTGAGGTTCATCTCTGTACTTTTTGGCAAATTCCAGCCTGGCCTTCCTATTCTTCTTGCTAATGAGTGGTTTGCATCTTCTGGTGTAGCCAGGGCCGTACGCAGGCCCCAAAAAATACTGAGGTCATGAGTCAGAACTTCTAGGCGGGTTCGGGGGCATGCTCCCCCGGATTTTTTTTAAATTACATTATTTAAATATGGCCATTTTCTCTTATTGAGTATTAAGGAGCAAAAACATCATCATTATGACATTTGAATATGGGGCGGTGTGGAGCTTTTGAAAGTTTGAGGTAAACATGGGGCATTCTGAGGCTTTTTGAAGGACCTTTATGGGACTCATGAAGTAAGGGCAAGTTACCACAATTTTTTTTAAATTATTATTATATGGCAACGACGGTACGAGCGTTTTGATTGGATAACGGGTAGTCACCCCAGCGTGTTGCCCTCCTCGCCGGTCAATACGGATCCGTATTGCCCTCTGACGTCAGCTTCAAAATGAGCGATATCGACGAGTCAGCTGCTGAGTTTTACTATCCAGATGATGCTGAAAAGCTTTGTCATCGAAAGTGAGGATGAAGACCAGACTCTTTGAATCACTTGTGTCGTTATTTTGTGATGAAATTAAAGCCATTTTAGCAGAACCATGTTGTCCGCTTTCTATCAAAAGTAATGAGTTGCTTGGCAACACATGAAACACACCGTGAGAAGACTTAAGAGCTAGCTACAATTAGCCTAAAGGTACCATTTATTTTCGTTTACAAAATGAAAAGAATCTAAAATTGCCATATAATAAACTACTTACTAACCTCGACCGTTCGGTCATGCCGGGAAATATCAAACTGAGGCTGGAACGTATCGACCGAGCGATAGCGAGTCAGTTTGATATTTCCCAATTGCCACTGAATTTCATTTTCAATCAATCACATCAATGACATATCATATCAATCGCAAAATGAATGTTGATTCAACCGGTGGAAATTGATTGACAACCGGTACAGTACAGTACTGACGGAGTTAACCAAACTTTGATTTGATGTTTCCTTATCTGAGTAGTACGCTGCTGCAATACAATATTTCCACATGAAAATGAATCTTTCTTCTCACAGTCATCTGCCACTTAAACTTCTCTTAACCTACATGTTTAGTTTGCTGCGCTCCTCTTCCAGTGACTGTAACTAACATAGGCTATTCACTAACAGTAGCGGTATGTCTATGGCGGAAACATCAGCGTCCGACTTGTGTTTGGTGGTTACCATAACGACAGTACGTTTTGTTGATGACGCGCAGCACATATGTCCAAACTCTTGAGCTACTCGGCTCTTCAAGTATAAAATCACGTTACGGTTTGTGGGAGACCAAGATCATCGTCCTGCAGTCAGTTTCACGTGTACTTTATTTTGAGTTTATATACCACGATTTAAGCAAAAAAAAAAAACAGAAATACGAAAAAAAATACCGAGGACACGACCTCGGTGTCCTCAATGGTAGTTACGGCCCTGGGTGTAGCCCTTGTACTTTTGTTCATGAAGTCTTCTGCGAACAGTAGATAGTGATACCTTCACTCCTGCCATCTGGAGGTTGTTGCTGATCTCACTAACAGTTGTTTTAGGGTCTTTCTTTACAGCTCTTACAATGTTTCTGTCATCAACTGCTGATGTTTTCCTTGGTCTACCTGTTCGACGTCTGTTACTTAGTACACCAGTAGTTTTCTTCTTCTTCAGGACATTCCAAATGGTTGTACTGGCTATGGCCAATGTTTCTGCAATGGCTCTGATTGATTTTCCATCTTCTCTAAGACTCACAATTGCTTGTTTTTCACCCAAAGACAGCGCTCTGGTTTTCATGTTGTTTTCACCTCTGAATACAGTCTGCATAGACAAAACCTATCTTACCCAATCTGAACCTGAGTGTAGACATTCAGTGGTATTTATTGATTGAATAATGTATGTAATAGGACACACCTGGGCAACAAAACACACCTGTCAGTCACATGTTCCAATACTTTTGCTCACGTGACAAATGGGTGGGTTCGAACAAAAAGGTGATATTTTCTAATTTGTGCATCAGATCCTGATGTAAATACCTGGAAATAAAAGCTGAAACGTTGATCTCTGGTTTCACATTCATCGTTTGATGTCAAGCCCAAATGTTTTCAGTCTACAGCAAAAATAAAGGAATTGGCCTCACTGTTCCAATACTTTTGGAGGGCACTGTATGTCACGAACACACAGACAAACACACATGCACGCATGCATGCACATACACTCGCACCGCACCCATGCACACACTCATGCACACACAGACAGAAATACCCACATGCACACACCTCTCCCGCCCGTCTTATTACTGTAAATACTTTTTTCTTTACATAGTTGAATTGCACAACACAATTTTTGGAGCAGTATATTTGCTTTCACTGTGGTCTATATGGTGAGTATTGGAAGACTTGAATGTCACTTTCAATTATACATTAAGCAATGTATAATATCAACAGTTGGTAGTGCAACTGTAGATGACTGATAACAGAGAATAACAGTGTATTGCAAGGAACAGGCTGGGCGCACACACACACACAGCCCCCAACATGCACGCGCACCTACACACATGAACACACACGCACACACTGTACACACATACCCACACAGACCTGCACAAAAGTGAATTCCCTCCAGCTGAGAGTGGCGCCCACCGATGGTAGAGAGGTGAGACCCAGCAGGATGTAGAGAGAGAACCCCAGGACTCCCAGCATGTAGAAGGAGTCCGTGGCCCAGGCCTCCGTGTTGTCAAAGTCAAAAGGAGTGCTCTTGTTGTTGTTCTTCATCTGACAGAGAGATCCAGAATGAGGGAGAGAGAAAGAGAGGGAGGGAGAGAGATTGAAAGAGACAGAGAGAAAGAGAGAGAGAGAGGGGAATAAAGATTGAGAGAGACAGAGAGAAAGATAGAGAGAGCGGAAGAAAGATTGAGAGACACAGAGTGAGATAGGTTGAGACAGACAAATACAGAGAAAGATTGAGATGGACAGATGAAAGATGGATGGACAGATAGATAGACCTTTAAGCAGCAGACCTCCTACCAGTTGAACACGATTTGCACCATTGCCTACTGTACCTCGTTGACCACCCGGGAGATGAGGGTGTGTCTGACCGAGTAGCGAATGGGGATGATCAGAGTGTAGATGACATGTAGGCAGGCAAAGCCCAACGCCAGCAGACCCAGCTGCTTCCTGCACAGCATCCAGCGGTCCAGCCAATCAGGGAATCGACTGAAAACACATCACAGTCTGTCTCACCCAGTGGCTCTCAATCCTGGTCCTTGTGCCCCCCTGCCCTGCATGTTGTAGATGTTCCCCTGCTCCAACACACCTGATTCTGCTGAGCTTGATAATGACCCACTCATTTGAATCAGGTGTGTTGGAGCAGTGAAACATCTGAAACATGTGGCAGGGGGGCACGAGGACTGGGATTTAGAGTCACAGTTCTAACCAATACCGTGTCTGAAAAGAGCCCCTCCCCTCCGGCCTACAGCCTATCAGTGCTGAGCATCCAGCAGGTGACTGACCTGTACTTGGTCCCTCTGTAGAGCTGCAGGATCCCTGCCAGAACACCAGGCAGGTAACACAAAGACAGCATGATCAGAGACACGATGGGGAACACCTTCTCGGACACACACACACACACACGGATTAGATCACCGAGCTGGAAAACAGCCATCTAAATCAGACTGTAGCTGTGTGCTACCTTGTTGGCCAGGGAGACCACGATCCTGAAGGAGACGTCTTTGCCCTGGGTGGCGTATGTGTAGATGACGTCTCTGACGAGCAGGTAGAAGAAGAAGGAGGCTGTGAGGCCGACAGCCAGGCGCAGGGGGAGCCTCCACTGAGGGAACAGCTGCAGGGGGATGTCTTCCAGCTCCCGGGCTGAGGAGAGGCAGCCCCGGTCCAGGGAGCTGAGGCCCAGCCTGGTGGCGAGCTCCACCACGCCCTGCTTGGCCACCGCACTGTCCCCACACACTAACACCTGAAGAAACACACACAGACACACACAGAGACACAGGGCATCAGCTATGCAATTGGTGTATACTTCTGGAACACACACACATGCACACGCCCACCCACAAACACACACACACAGACACTGGGTGTCAGCTATACAATTGATGCATGCCTCTGGAAGACACACACGCAAGCACACCTGCACACATACACACACATACACACACAGTCACTGGGCATCAGTTATACATCGGGCATCTACAATTGATGCATCCTTCTGGAACACATACACCCACACATACAAAACTGAAAAAGGCATTAAAAAGGTATTTTTGATCTTATTTTTAAATGTATTTTTAACATTTGCACAATTTGAAGAAATGAAATCACTTCAATTCTGGAAAAGTGAATTGACCACAATGTGGCTGTTTCAGAACCTGCTAACATACAAACAGACCAGGCATCTTTACCCACACACCAAACTCTAGAGAAACTGCAGATTGTGAAAAAAGATCTTTACACTACCTGTTTCTGTAAATCTATTGTGTTGTTCTTTCTGGGTATAAATGTGTCTGAGCTTGTGTGTGTGTGTGTGTACGGTTCGATTTCAATAGTTCAATACAGTTTTGGCAGATCTTTCAGGCAGAGGAATAGCACAAGTTTTCCCCAGGTGTGTGTAAGTGGACTAGTCAGGCAGCCATGTCCTACTCTATTACAGTGGCAGACACAGCAGAGGATGAAGGGACAGACAAGACCACTATCTGAATGTGACGCGAGCACAACCCCACCGTGGATCGAATCAAATTGCCGGCCAGGGAGTAACACACACGTGTGCGCACACACACACGTACACGTAAACACACAAACAACAGCCCTCTACAGTAGTGAGTGATCACGTGTGTGTGCTTGTGTGTGCGTATGTTTAAGTGTGTGACTGTGTTTTTGTGTATCTGTGATCAGTGTGTGTGTGTGTGTGTGTCTATGATGAGTGTATGTGTGTGTGATGAGAATGTAAGGGTGTGAATGTTTGAAAAGAATGCGAGGCAGAATCAGGTTTGCTCTCAGGAGGGTTGAATGTGTTTGTGTTTCTGTTCTGGAACTGAGGCTGAAATGTTGGTCTCATCTCTGCAACACATAGTTTGTGTGAGTATGTGTATACTACTACTTACGTGTGCCTTGGGGTGTGCATGTGGTGTCAGTGTGTGCACATGCCTGTTTGCCTACAACGTGTGTGTGTGTGTAGTTAGTATTCATGCTATCCTTGCTTCATCATACATTGCGGCACTTGAAATGTAAAACAGAACGGTTCCGTAGGTCCTTCTTCTCCTCCGCCATCAGACTGTGAACCAACATGTGCAATAATGTGTACACGGTCATTAATCACTGTAAACTGCATTACTAGTAAACACAGTTTTTAAGTGTATATTTTTGTACATAGGTGTATGTTTTTGTACGTCCTTTGCACTGTTTTATATTTATATTTTCGGATTTCTTCATCATTTTAATATTCTTTTCCTATTTAAATCGACTGTTGTAGGGACATTTCACCGGTGCAGGATCAATGAAGTCAATCAATCAATCATTGTCAGGGGAACACAAACAAAACAATCTGCAGTGATCCACACAGCATCAACCAGACAGGATAATCACAAGTACTCTATTCTTAGTGAACCAACCCTGACAGGTTTAGACTGTATCCATATATTTTCCCTCTCGCTATTTCTCCCTCGCCCACCCCTCATATGGCCCCCTTCCTTGCCCGCTCTCTCCTTCTTTCAGAACTCCTTAACCCTGCTCTCTCTCTCTGTCTTTCTCTCTCTCTTCTCTCAGCCCCTTCCTCTCCTACACCCCCACCTGTTTCCCTTCCAGTGGTCCATTCAGCAGAGACCAGGAAGACAGGGTGTTGAAGCCTTTGACCACAGACGCTCCAGGGACCAGTCTGGTGAGAAACGTCAACACACACACACCAACACACACACACACCAACACACACACACCCACGTACACAAAAATACACACACTTAGAAAAGCACACACGAACACATACATTTCCACAAACACAAACACACATAACCTCTTAGAAATGAGTCAAGACAGAGTCAAAGTACATTGTATATTACTTTTGTGTGTATTCCTCACCTCTGCAGGTACTCTGCGTTGGCCTCGAGGTATTGGTCTTTCTTCTGGTTGTTACTGATGTCCACCAACACCTGCCATCCAATCAGGACATCCATCATCAGATAACTCAATCACAAACAGCTGATGTTCTCCAATGAGATGATCAAAGACGATACATATTCATGAGGAGGACATGAGGCTATGGAGAGCTGACCTTCCCCTTGAGCTGTGCTCCTAGCGACTCCAGGAAGTCATAGTGTTCTCTGTGGACAGCTATGAAGACCAGCTGGGCTGACTGGGCAGCTGCTGCATGAACCTTGACCTGGAAATGTACAGTAACACATGTTCAAGTTCACCCAAGTTCATGCATCATTAACATGATAACATGTACAAAAACCAGCAAGCAAACATGCATGTAAACAAACAGACAGACAGGCAAAGACAGGCAGTCAGACAGAGAGGCCAACAGATCAACAGTCAGACCAACAGCCAGACAGCCAGACAGCCAGACATATGGACTGACAGACAGACAGATGGACCAACAGGCAGACAGTCAGACAGACAGCCAGCCAGACAGACAGATAGACCAACAGGCAGACAGTCAGACAGAGAGACAGTCAGACAGACCGACAGTCAGACAGACAGGCCAACAGGCCAACAGATCAACAGTCAGACCGACAGCCAGACAGCCAACTAGCCAGACAGACAGACATATAGACAGACAGACAGATAGACCAACAGGCAGTCAGTCAGACAGACAGGTACCTGTGCTCCCTGGGGCAGAGGGCCACAGCTGTGGGGTCTCCTGCTACCAAACACCACCCTGTAACCCGCCTGGAGCAGACGTTGGCCCAGAGAACGGCCCAGGTCGCCCGTCCCAAAGATGCACACTAGCTCACACTTAGGGGGGCCCGGGGGGCCCTGCGGAGACAGGGACACACACTCGGTCTTCTCCTCCATGTGCATGCTGGCAAGTGAGCTGAGGGTTAGTGAGAGGGCTGGGTGGATGTCTGTCCGGAGCCAAACCCTGTTCCATCCAGTCACACCATGTGATCCTTGACCTTGTCCTTTCGAGACATTCTTCCACAAGATAAAACTCATCAACAATGTGTCGGCAGCGTTGATTACACATCCTCATCTTTTATCACGTGTGCATGTGTGTGTGTGTGTGTGTGTGTGTGTAAATAGGAATGAGAGAGAAAGAGAAAAGGACAAACGCATCAAATCATGATTGATTTGAAAATGATGATTATCTGTACTCATTGATCTTTGCAGCTATTGAGGCAAATTACACTGACAGCTAATCATTTTAGACCAACGGTATTGATTGATCTTATCACAAGAGCCAGAGTCCATTCGAATGTGATGGTAAAATATGATGTCATTCAGCAAATCAAAGTTCAGAAATCAGAGTTCTCATAGTCAAATCAAATCAAATCAAATGTATTTGTACAGCCCTTTTTACACGCAAGCATGTCACAAAGGGCTTCACATGCGCCCATAGAACTGCCCCTCAACCCACCTAAACCCTCAAGGAAGACAAGGAAAAACTCCCAGAAAAACTCCCAACAGGAGAAAAAATTGAAGAAACCTTGGGAGGAGCAATTCAGAGAGGGATCCCCTCCTCCAGAGACGGTTGGTGAGAGAGAGGAGCAGAACACAGGCTAAACATAGTCATACAGTGTCGATGGGTTTTGAAACACCAAAATCCATTGTTCAACTTTATAGATATGGGACAGGACTGGGACACTTGCTGTTAGCCGTCATGGAGACTGCTTTCCGGTTGACGACCAGGTCCAGCGTTGCCAGACCAACGACCAGGCAGGTGCTGACAGCTCAAACCCCCCACACCACAAGTGATGTGTGTGTGTGTGGGGGGGGACGGGACAAGAAGAAGAAGACATATAAAACTGCTTCCTGTATGTACTGTAGATTACCGCTGTCTACGTGTGTGTGGGGGCATAATGAGTGTGTCTTTGCATGTGTGACAGTTTGACTGTGTCTTGCCTTCACAATGGCATGTGGATTAGGACACAGAACTACTGCGGTTGGGAGTCAAGATCACTTCCTCCTAATCTGGCATCTACTGTCCAGAGCCAACGACCAAACAGCGTGTTCAACTGTCATTGAGGACGGGATGTCAAATGTAGGGGTCACTTCAAATGGACGAACATTGGTTTCTTTTGTAGATGTTGGGTTCCACAGAGACGAATGAGGCTTTAAACATACAGCTGGTCTCGCTAGCACAGTTTACCTAATGTGGCGGTGATAACACAGAGAGTCCATAACTTAGGCTTTAATGTGTGCCCTGGGGATATCACAATCGTAACCTTTAAGATGGCTATTCGGGTAGAGAGGAAGCCTGAAAGCAAATTCACCCAAATGAATCATTTCATTGGTGCCTTCAAGGTATCTATCTCTCTCTTCATAGGAAGACATCTGCTGCAGCAGATACTTACTTTAAGGACATGGTGTTTGTTTAATTTTGTCCTCAAAGGACTTATCACCTCAGGTAACCTCAAATGCTAATCACATAAACATCCTTTCCACATACACAAACACACACACACACATGCAAGAAAGAAATATTCTATAGAAATCTCCTACAGAAGTCTGCAGATGGTACCAGCGTTCCTGTAGAACATCCTGAGATCCGGTCAGTGTCCAGGGGCACTGCAGCACTTGGACTGCATAGTGATCCAGGAACATCTTGTGGCATTTCACGCACATGTTTAAGTACACGTTGGAGTCACATGTCATTTAGATGTGTGGTTAATGTCAGAGGGTAACTCCAGATTAGAGATGAGGTGACTGTTATGCACATCAGCTTCTTCATATCCCAAAATAAGCTTTCTGACTTCAGTACTTAGAACAGGGCCGCTCCTAGGCATAGGTGACATAGGCAGCAGCCTAGGGCGGCATCAAGAGGGCGGTGGCAAATTCCGAAGTTCATCCATTAATTAACTGCCCCGCACCACCAGCAGAGGGTGCCAATATCACATATCCGTGTTGCGGTTGGGGGGCGGCACCCCGATTTGTGGCCCGGGGGGGGGGGGCGCTGTTCATACATCTCGCCTAGGGCGCCGAATGTGCAAGGACCGGCACTGACGTAGAAAGTATTAATAAACTTTTTTTTTTGCTGATCTATACGTTAAGAACAACCTCAGATCACAGGTCCAATTGGAGGGGTTTGAGAGATGGCAATGGTTTCCTTTGAAGAATAAAGATGTCAGTTAAAAACAGAATTTCCCATAAGAATTCCCATAAATATTGCAGAAAAGGAGAGTTTACCTTGTACTATCATGATACCATGGGATTGTGTTCACACGGTAAGGACCGCCTGAAAATCACTCAGAGCCAAAATCACTCATGTTCAATCTGAACATCATTAGAGTTAATTCATTAAAGACAATAGTTTAATGTGCAGTGATACAAAGTGATGCTCTACTCTGGGAGTAGCAGAATACTGTAGTATTCTATGCAGAAACTTGACATCTCATCCCATACCTTAGAAGGAAGTATTGTATGGAAACCACCGTAATATTGGGACTCTAAGCCACGCCTTTGTTCCCATTTTTTGACCCTGCGGCTCATAGTCCAGTGCGGCTTATATATGTACACATCATTCAATTTAGCTGCTGCGGCTTATATTCAGGTGCGCCTTATAGTCCGAAAATTACAGATCATATTGATTATGATGAATATCACTATTATGATGCAATATTGCAACATTGCAACTATGCAATGATTATCATCCTCATCATCGTCATGGTTTTCAGTGAGAGACAGAGGGTGTGTACAGTATGTGATATTTGATGTTTCATGTGACCTCATCTTCTGACCAGTGTTCCATGTCACTGTCTCTTCCCCCTCAGCACCTGCAGTAGGTCCCAGCTGTAGCAGTGCAGTCACTGTGCAGTCTGACTGAGGGAGGTTTTTGTATGGCTCTGTATCACTGTGTGAACACCCAGACACTGGTGATGTGTAAACTCTGACAGTAGTAATCTCCTGCATCTTCAGCCAGGACTCCACTGATGGTCAGAGTGAAGTCACTCCCAGATCCACTACCACTGAATCTAGATGGAGTCCCAGACTGAAGTGTTGTAGCGTAGTAAATGAGGAGTTTAGGAGCTTCTCCTGGTCTCTGGAGGTACCAGGCTAGATAAATACTACCGTACACAGGACTGCTAACTCTACATCCTATAGAGACTGTATCTCCTGCAGGAACAGCTGTCACTGCAGGAGTCTGAGTCACAGTGTACTGCCCTCTGGATTCTGGGTGTGAAGAGAGAAGATGAAAGAAGAGACAAATATTAAGGATACATCTGGATATGTCAAAACATACACATTGCTGTGGTTAACGAGTCTTTAACATTAGAGGTAATACTGAAGTTGATCTTTTATGACAGAACTCTCTTACCCTGTATGTAGACAGCTAGAGTCCAGATGAAGATGGTGATCAGAGTCATGGTTGTTGTGGGTTCTGTTGTAATGAAGGACAGCTCTCAGTCATGAGGTGTTAAACTCACAGGACTATAAACACTCCCAGACCACTGAAGCATGTGCTGCCTATGCAAAGTGTCCTCTCTGTTCGACACTTTCTTGGACCCACAGAGAAACTGGAGTTGAAGAAATGTGTGAAATGAGGCTTGATGCTGTGTCTTAATGATCACGGTCTCTGTGTCTCTCTAGTGGTCAGTGTCAGTATCTCAGTCTGTGAGTGGGTTAACATGGAGTCCGAAGGAAAGAACAATGTAACTCAGACTCCTGCAGTGAAAGGTGTTCTCCTTTAAATCCTTTACATCTATATCTCAGCTCCTCCCTATATGATACCACATGCCAAGAATGAATGTGGAACAAATATAGGTGCTTTTTAGATTTAACTATTGACAGTGACATGGACACTCTAGCAAAGCATCCTGTTAGTCTACATGTTAACACAGGGCCGGCCCAAGCCTTTATCGGACCTTAAGCAAAATTGATTTAGGGGGCCCTCTGCGTCGCTTATCGTTGCCGATTAAAAAAGAATTATAGATACATTTTTACATAATACATTAAACTGTCATTTCATTTGCTCTTGGGGGCGCTCTGATAGCCACAGGGGCCCTAAGCAGCCGCTTAGTTCGCTTATGCCTTGGGCCGGCCTTGTGTTAACCATCAGCAGCATACAGAATGGCTGAGCACAGAACAGTTTCTAGTAAAGAAGTTTTAAAGAAAACTTGAAAACGGGCAGACTGAAAAAATCGTATTCTGTACAAAATGGATGAGACAGTCTTTGTCAGTACTCACTAATATCTTTAAGTAAGTCATTTGAAAAGAATATCCTGTACATGTAGTCATTTAGCAGACGCTTTTACCCAGAGCGACTTACAGTAAGTACAGGGACATTACCCCCGAGGCAAGTAGGGTGCCTTGCCCAAGGACACACCATTATTTGGCATGCCGGGAATCGACCTGGCAACCTTCTGATGTAATAGCCCGATTCCCTAACCGCTCAACCATCTGACCCCCAGCTGCCCATGTGGCTTGTTAATTGATACACTGATAGTAATTTTTTTAATTTAGGCTCCTGTTGTACCAAGGCCAAGTCATGTTGCAGATGCTAATTAGTTCTTAAAAAATTCCTCAAGTCTTCCAGCTTGATACAGTGAGGAGACAGTAGAGACTCACAGTACAGGATGAGTTAAGATGTTGACGTGTGTGGAACCCCACTGAGACTGAGCTCCCATGGTGCCTTCATCACCAGACACACCACCTCCACCCAGCACCCAATATGAAATTACAGATCATATTGATTATGATGACTATCACTATTATAATGCAATATTGCAACATTGAAACTATGCAATGATCATCATCCTCATCATCATGATGGTTTTCAGGGAGAGACAGAGGGTGTGTACAGTTTGTGATATTTGATGTGTCATGTGACCTCATCTACTGACCAGTGTTCCATGTCACTGTCTCTTCCCCTTCAGCACCTGCGGTAGGTCCCAGCTGTAGCAGTGCAGTCACTGTGCAGTCTGACTGAGGGAGGTTTTTGTATGGCTCTGTATCACTGTGTGAACACATAGACACTGGTGATGTGTAAACTCTGACAGTAGTAATCTCCTGCATCTTCAGCTAGGACTCCACTGATGGTCAGAGTGAAGTCACTCCCAGATCCACTACCACTGAATCGAGGTGGAGTCCCAGACTGAAGTGTTGTAGCCAAGTAAATGAGGAGTTTAGGAGCTTCTCCTGGTCTCTGGAGGTACCAGGCTAGATAATTACTACTGTAGACAGGACTGCTAACTCTACATCCTATAGAGACTGTATGTCCTGCAAGAACAGCTTTCACTGAAGGAGTCTGAGTCAAAGTGTACTGCCCTCTGGACTCTGGGTGTGAAGAGAGAAGATGAAAGAAGAGACAAATATTAAGGATATATCTGCATATGTCAAAACATACACATTGCAGTGGTTAACAAGTGGTTAACATTAGAGGTAATACTGAAGAGGATCATGTATGACAGAACTCCCTTACCCTGTATGTAGACAGCTAGAGTCCAGATGAAGATGGTGATCAGAGTCATGGTTGTTGTGGGTTCTGTTGTCATGAAGGACAGCTCTCAGTCCTGAGGTGTTAAACTCACAGGACTATAAACACTCCCAGACCACTGAAGCATGTGCTGCCTATGCAAAGTGTCCTCTCTGTTCAGACACACTTTCTTGGACCCACAAAGAAACTGTCGTTGAACAGATGTGTGAACTGAGGTTTGATGCTTTGTCTCAAAGATCACAGTTTCTGTGTCCCTCTAGTGGTCAG
Organism: Hypomesus transpacificus; assembly: GCF_021917145.1. Classification (NCBI taxonomy): domain Eukaryota; kingdom Metazoa; phylum Chordata; class Actinopteri; order Osmeriformes; family Osmeridae; genus Hypomesus; species Hypomesus transpacificus. Next base: position 299,280 of record NC_061063.1, read on the forward strand.
TGTCAGTATCTCAGTCTGTGAGTGGACTTAAAGTGATGCCGCACGGAATACATGTGACTTACTGAGATATATTTATTATCAGTGACCTGTTGTTCAGTAAAGCCAACAGTGATGATATTCACACAAAAAGCAACGGTCTTGTTGTGCTCTAGCATAGTTTCTAGATTCTCTGCAGTGTAAAGGCAAAGTTGTGTCATCTATGTCCGAAACCTGTTTGAATTTGGATTCATTTGTGTTACAGTAATGTCAAAATGTTCATCTTTTGGATGTTAAGGAGGCTGCATGCAGCAGTCTTATTTACTGCACAGTAGCAGCTGTGTCGTGCCACCATCTCTTTTCGGGGGCTCTGTTAACAGAAGCACATGCTATTTAGGTAACTTCACTCAGTTTTTTCCTGGGAATCCTGAACCGAGTGAACACTGATGTTCTTCTTTGCTCAGCTTGTGAGCTACGTTTTGTGCGCAGATCTCGAGGCCCATCACCCCTTTGCTAACGAGCTAACAGAGACACGCAGGTTAATTGGTGATGGACGGAGAGCTGATGAAAGAATCAATGCAGAGTCACGGCGCCAAGCATAAAAACAGAGAGATGTTCGAAAGGGAAGAAAGGGAGAGACAGATGAAAGGGCAAGAGTTAAAGACAAAGGGAGCATGAGACAGAGAGAGAGGAGGAAAGGAGAGAAGGACAGCTGAGGCAAAGACAGACTGGGAGACAAAAGGAGAGACGAAAGCCTGTGGACACGGACAGGGAGGACCTGCAAAGACAACTTGAAAGAAAGAATGACAGACGGAGAGATCTGGAAAGACTACGAGCACAGGAGCTCCAGGAGGAGGAGAAAAGAAGTTAACAAATAGAAAGAGAGAAAGAGAGGATGCAAGACAGAACGAGGATCTAAGAGGGAACTTGAAAGACAGACAAATATAGACATTGATGCCAAATGGGATGGAGGGTGCAAGAGAAAAAGAAGCACCGACAAGGGAAGTTGATACACCTGAAGTGGATTACAGACAGAGATGGAAAGTTTGCAAGAACAGGAGCGACAAGAGAAGGAGAGGGAGAGAGCAAAAGGAATATAGAGAGAAGACAAAAAGACCAAAAGAGCACCTTCAGAGGGTGATTGAAAGACTTGAAAGAGAACTGAGGTGGGAACTTGAATAAAGGGAGGGACAGAAAGAAAGCAGAAGCAGGAGAGACAGCAGACGGATGAGGCAGAGAGAACGGGAGAGTGAGGAAGAGAGACATCAAGAAGGCCTGGAGAAGGAATCTGAAAGACTTCAAGAAAACCAGAGAGACATTAAAAGACTGCAGGAACATGAAGTGGACCAATCCAGACAAACAGAGTCCCTGAGTCCCTGCAGAGAGAACTTGGTCTTGTACAGCGCTCAGAGGCTGCTGGACAGAGGCTTGTTGAGCAAGTGATGGATGATCCAAAGCATGCAGACGAAATGGACAGATCAGAGCAGGAGAGAGTCATGGAGGAGAGACAGGGAGGAAATACAAATGGGAGACAGAAGGAGGAAATACAAATGGAGGAGAGAAGGCAAAGAGAAGAGACCAGGGATGGAGGTGAGATGGAGACAAGAAGGAGCTTGAGAACAAGGCAACCAAAGAGACAGAACAACCCAAGAAGAAAGGAGGAAAGGAGAAAGAGAGGGAGGAGGAGAAGGAGGAGAGAGTAAGAGAGATGGAGAAAACCCAGGTAGCCAAGTTGTATGACATGAAAGTGAAAGCTGCAGACAACTATTGTCTCCAAAAAGCATTCAATTCACAAATAGATTTATTTCAAGAACGGGAGAGAATTGTGAGAGAGGATAAGAAAATGAAACAGTAGAAGAAGAGAAAGGAGGAGGAAGACAGACAACAGCAGGCTTGTGAACAACCATCATCTGCAAGGACAGAGAAGGAGAGGCAGGAGAATGTGAGACTGGCAGTCAGGAGGAGAACAGAGAGAAGAGCCAGGAGAGACCTGGAGCTGGAGAGACAGCAGAACATTCTAGAGGAGCAGAGACCACAAGGACAGGAGGAGGATGGAGAAACAAGACACAAGTCACAGAGGAAGGTTGATGACGGCAGTGATGATGTTCTCTTAAGTCCTGTTATAAACACAACAGTCACTGATCAACACTGAGTCTGAATGAGTCATTGTGTCAATAGGGACTCCTTTGAGAACAGCTAAATAATGATTATTGGTGGACAGAATTAACATAAACACATGTACATGTTTTAAGGAGTGCTTTGACCTGAGAGTGGGTTAGTTAAGATATGAGCATCACTGATATATTCATCTCAGTGTAACAAAGGCCAGTCAGTGTTCCATGTCACTGTCTCTTCCCCCTCAGCACCTGCAGTAGGTCTCAGCTGTAGCAGTGCAGTCACTGTGCAGTCTGACTGAGGGAGGTTTTTGTACGGCTCTGTATCACTGTGTGAACACACAGCTACTAGGACAGTGTAAACTCTGACAGTAGTAATCTCCTGCATCTTCAGTCAGGACTCCACTGATGGTCAGAGTGAAGTCACTCCCAGATCCACTACCACTAAATCTAGGAGGAATCCCAGACTGAAGTGTTGTAGCGTAGTAAATGAGGAGTTTAGGAGCTTCTCCTGGTCTCTGGAGGTACCAAGCTAGATAATTACTACTGTACACAGGACTGCTAACTCTACATCCTATAGAAACTATATGTCCTGCAAGAACAGCTTTCACTGCAGGAGTCTGAGTCACAGTGTACTGCCCTCTGGACTCTGGGTGTGAAGAGAGAAGATGAAAGAAGAGACGCAAATGTTAATGATACATCTGGATATGAAAAAACATACACATTGCAGTGGTTAACAAGTGGTTAAATTAGAGGGAATACTGAAGTTGATCTTTTATGACAGAACTCTCTTACCCTGTATGTAGACAGCTAGAGTCCAGATGAAGATGGTGATCAGAGTCATGGTTGTTGTGGGTTCTGTTGTCATGAAGGACAGCTCTCAGTCATGAGGTGTTAAACTCACAGGACTATAAACACTCCCAGACCACTGAAGCATGTGCTGCCTATGCAAAGTGTCCTCTCTGTTCAGACACACTTTCTTGGAGCCACAAAGAAACTGTAGTGTGAAGAGATGTGTGAACTGAGGCTTGATGCTGTGTCTCAATGATCACAGTCTCTGTGTCTCTCTAGTGGTCAGTGTTGGTATCTCAGTCTGTGAGTGGACTCAATGTGATGCCGCTGACTTTGCAGACCTCTCTTCAAACACACCTTGAATACATGTGATCTACTGAGATATACTCATTATCAGTGTCCTGTTGTTCAGTAAATACAACAGTGATGATATTCACACAAAAAACAATAGTCTTTTTGTGCCCTAGCGTCCGAAAGCTGTTTGAATTTGGATCCATTTGTGTTAATGTCAGAATGTTCATCTTTTGGATGTTAAGGAGGCTGCATGCAGCAGTCTTATTTAGTGCACAGTAGCAGCTGTGTCGTGCCACCCTCTGTTTTCGGGGGCTCTGTTACAGTAACAGAAGCACATGCTATCTAGGTCAATTCACTCATAGTTTTTTCCTGGGAATCCTGAACCGAGTGAACACTGATGTTCTATTATGCTCAGCTTGTGAGCTACGTTTTGTGCGCAGGTCTCGAGGCCCATCTCCCCTTTACTAACGAGCTAACAGAGACACACAGGTGAACTGGTGACGGACGGACAGCTGATGAAAGAATCAATGCAGAGTCACGGTGCCAAGCAGGAAAACAGAGAGATGTTGGAAGGGAAGAAACGGAGAGTTGGAGGAAAGGGCGAGTTAGAAAGACAAAGAGAGCATGAGACAGAGAGAGAGAGAAGAGGAAAGGAGAGAAGGACAACTGAGGCAAAGACAGACTGGGAGACTAAAGGAGAGACGAAAGCCTGTGGACACGGTCAAGGACGACCTGCAAAGACAACTTGAAAGAGAAAATGACAGACGGAGAGATCTGGAGAGACGACGAGCACAGGAGCTCCACGAGGAGGAGGAAAGACGTAAACAAATAGAAAGAGAGAGAGAGAGAGAGAGAGAGAGAGAGAGAGAGAGAGAGAGAGAGAGAGAGAGAGAGAGAGAGAGAGAGAGAGAGAGAGAGAGAGAGAGAGAGAGAGAGAGAGAGAGAGAGAGAGAGAGAGGATGCAAGAGAGAAAGAGGATCTAAGAGGAAACTTGAAAGACAGACAAATATAGACAGTGATGCCAAATGGGATGGAGGGCGCAAGTGAAAAAGAAGCACTGACAAGTGAAGTTGAAACATCTGAAGTGGATAACAGACAGAGAGAGATGAAAAATCTGCAAGAACAGGAGCGACAAGAGAAGGAGAGGGAGAGAGCAAAAGGAATATAGAGAGAAGAGAAAAAGACCAAAAGAGCACCTTCAGAGGGTGATTGAAACACTTGAAAGAGAACTGAGGTGGGAACTTGAATAAAGGGAGGGACAGAAAGAAAGCAGAAGCAGGAGAGACAGCAGACGGATGAGGCAGAGAGAACGGGAGAGTGAGGAAGACATCAAGAAGGCCTGCAGAAGGAATCTGAAAGACTTAAAGAAAACCAGAGACATTAAAAGACTGCAGGAACATGAATAGGACCAGTCCAGACAGACAGAGTCCCTGAGTCCCTGCAGAGAGAAGTTGGTCTTGTACAGCGCTCAGAGGCTGCTGGACAGAGGCTTGTTGAGCAAGTGATGGATGATCCAAAGCATGCAGACAAAATGGACAGGTTAGAGCAGGAGAGAGTCATGGAGGAGAGACAGGGAGGAAAACAAATGGGAGACAAAAGGAGGAAATACAAATGGAGGAGAGAAGGCGAAGAGAAGAGACCAGGGATGGAGGTGAGATGGAGACAAGAAGGAGCTTGAGAACAAGGCAACCAAAGAGATAGAGGAGAATGTTGATGACGGCAGTGATGATGTTCTGTTGTAGTCCTGTTGAAAAGATAACAGTCTCTGATCAACACTGAGTCTGAATGAGTCAGTGTGTCAATAGGGACACCTTTTATAACAGCTAAATAATTAATATTGGTGGACAGAAATTCATTATGAACAAATGTACATGTTTACATGTTTTAAGGAGTGCTTTGACATGAGGGTGGGTTAGTTAACATATGAGCATCACTGATATATTCATCTCAGTGTAACAAAGGCCAGTCAGTGTTCCATGTCACTGTCTCTTCCCCCTCAGCACCTGCAGTAGGTCTCAGCTGTAGCAGTGCAGTCACTGTGCAGTCTGACTGAGGGAGGTTTTTGTACGGCTCTGTATCACTGTGTGAACACACAGCTACTAGGACAATGTAAACTCTGACAGTAGTAATCTCCTGCATCTTCAGCCAGGACTCCACTGATGGTCAGAGTGAAGTCACTCCCAGATCCACTACCACTGAATCTAGATGGAGTCCCAGACTGAAGTGTTGTAGCGTAGTAAATGAGGAGTTTAGGAGCTTCTCCTGGTCTCTGGAGGTACCAGGCTAGATATGTATTACCGTGCACAGGACTGCTAACTCTACATCCTATAGAAACTGTATCTCCTGCAGGAACAGCTTTCACTGCAGGAGTCTGAGTCACAGTGTACTGCCCTCTGGACTCTGGGTGTGAAGAGAGAAGATGAAAGAAGAGACAAATGTTAAGGATACATCTGGATACGTCAAGACATACACATTGCATTGGTTAACAAGTGGTTAACATTACCGGTAATACTGAAGTTGATCTTTTATGACAGAACTCTCTTACCCTGTATGTAGACAGCTAGAGTCCAGATGAAGATGGTGATCAGAGTCATGGTTGTTGTGGGTTCTGTTGTCATGAAGGACAGCTCTCAGTCATGAGGTGTTAAACTCACAGGACTATAAACACTCCCAGACCACTGAAGCATGTGCTGCCTATGCAAAGTGTCTTCTCTGTTCAGACACACTTTCTTGGACCCACAGAGAAACTGTAGTTAAAGAGATGTGTGAACTGAGGCTTGATGCTGTGTCTCAATGATCACAGTCTCTGTGTCCCTCTAGTGGTCAGTGTCAGTATCTCAGTCTGTGTGTGGACTCGAGTGATGCCACTGACTTTGCAGACTCAATCTCTCTTCAAACAGACTCGGAATACATGTGATTTACTGATATATATTTATTATCAGTGACCTGTTGTTCAGTAAAGCCAACAGTGATGATATTCACGCTAAAAGCAACGGTCTTGTTGTGCTCAAACATAGTTGCTAGATTCTCTGTAGTGTAAACGCAAAGTTGTGTCATCTATGTCCGAAACCTGTTAGAATTTGGATTAATTTGTGTGAATGTTAGAACGTTCATCTTTTGGATGTTAAGGAGGCTGCATGCAGCAGTCTTATTAACCGCACAGTAGCAGCTGTGTCGTGCCACCATCTCTTTTCGGGGGCTCTGTTAACAGAAGCACATGATATCAAGGTAACTTCACTCATAGTTTTTTCCTGGGAATCCTGAACCGAGTGAACACTGATTTTCTTCTATGCTCAGCTTGTGAGCTTCGTTTTTTGCGCAGGTCTCGAGGGCCATCTCCCCTTTGCTAACGAGCTAACAGACACGCAGGTGAACTGGTGACGGACGGACAGCTGATGAAAGAATCTATGCAGAGTCACGGCGCTGTAATAACCTTCTGTCTACATGAACATTGTTGACCTGTCTCCTTGTCATTCTGATCTTGATAACAAAACGATCAGCAGAGATAGTCTTCCTCATGTGGTCCTGTATTCTATCATCAGCCTGTTCACTCATGCTTGGACTAAGTTCCTCAAATCAGTCAGTGAACACTTGTGTCAACTAAAGCTGCTGGGATTCTCTGCTAGTGGAGTCTGTCCACTGTGACTTCACCCCCACTGTTAAGTCTGGGATCAGCATGTAGAAGAAAGGCATATACAACATGGATCACTGTCCCAGCTGCTCTCTAGCCTGTGGACAATATGGAGGAATACTAACAGTGGATGTAATGTTGGACACTGGCTCTGCTGTTGTCATGGAGTCTGATGAGGACGACACATGACAGGTTCACCAGCGTAGGTCCTGAAACATGGAGTAGGAATACGATAAAGACCCAGGTCACATGATGCTGGAGACAGAGCCTCAGCCGCTGTAGAGAGTAGAGTGTAGTGCAGGATTGTGTAGTCTGCTGTAGTCCAGTGTTGTGTTGTGTGAGTCCAGGTTGAAGCAGACAGCAGCTGTGTGCTCTGGTAGAGCTGCAGCATCACAACACAGAGAGGTTTTTGTACGACGACTTAACCAGAGTCAATCACTGTGGTTGACTTTTGGTGGAGGCACCAGACTGGATGTTGGAAGTAAGTATCTGAACAAGATTGAATCTTCTCTGTATTTTACTAAACATGTCTTGACATTAAGTGTCACTTTTCTGAATATAGTTTTTTTTTTTTACCATTTAGAAAATTCGGAAAACTAGATTTCAGGCTTAAAATAAAAACACGAAGAAATCTAAAGCTTTTTCACAATTCTGAAAATTAGCTGAAAGCAGTCATTGAGAAATAATTCTTGATGCTTCAACAAAGAAACTAAAGTCTAACTCAGCTGTGGTGAATCCAACAGCAATAGGAGGGAGGTTTTTGTACGGGCAGTAATAGAGGTTGAATCACTGTGGTACACTTTTGGTGGAGGTACCAGACTAGATGTTGGAAGTAAGTAACAATCTTTACTGAAAGGGATTTCACTTTTTGAATGCTTGATTCTTCATTGATATTTTTAAATATCAATGAAGAATTTAAATTATTTCCAAAAGTGTCCTCTTTTTTTGTAATTTTCTATTTGAAATCAACATGGTTAAACCTTCAAATCCTTAAGATCGAAACAGTTGTAAAAATTAGGTATTTTTTCTGGTGAATACTGTAAAATTACAAATGTCAACTGTTTGATTTTAGTTTGTGTTTTTACTTCATCTTAATGCTGTTTGTTCATGGGTGGATGCACTGATCGTCTGATGAGATTTAACATGTTGTTTTGAGTTATTTATGCACCTGCATGATCATTTGTTAATATCTACAATGTATATTAATGAAATGTAATTAGATTCTATACTTTTTTCAGACTTATTTTGATACAAACTGTTGGTTTTACACTGACAGTGACCATTTAAATGATCATTTACATTTCTCAAAAAAATACCTTAATTTTGTTGCCTCGTGTCACATACTATTTACTTATGTTCATGTATTTACTTAATGTAATTTCTGTGTTAACACTTTGATAACTTATTGACATTTCCAAATGACTGCAAAGGTAATTAGTCTTTGGTTGAAATAGCAGAAGTCCATCTCTCTCTTCAGAGACAATCTCTTAAACTGCTGAGTAGGTTTGTAATCTGACGTATTGTGTTTGTCTCCAGGTAACCGTGCCCCCACCCTGACGGTGCTGCCCCCCTCCAGTGAGGAACTGTCCAGTAAGAGTACGGCCACGCTGATGTGTCTGGCCAACCAGGGCTTCCCCTCAGACTGGACCCTCAGCTGGAAGGTGGACGGGAGCAGCAAGAAGAGCCAGGAGGCCAGCAGGGGGCTCTGGGAGAAGGACGGCCAGTACAGCTGGAGCAGCACCCTGACTCTCACTGCCCAGGAGTGGACCAGTGTGCTGGAGGTGACCTGTGAGGCCCACCAGAGCTCCCAGCCTACGGTCACTCACACCCTGAAGAGAGAGCAGTGTTCAGAGTAGCCCCAGGCTCACCCAGCCCTGTGGAGAGGGGCTGCTTCCTCTGCTGGGACTCTGTTCTGGGTTCAGCCGTTCTCTGTTCTCCTGATGGCTCACATGCAGACTAACAGGGAGCTTTGCTAGAGTCCACGTGTCGCTGCTCTCTGTCCAGTGAGCTGTAATCAGTGCCTGTGTTAATGTGTTCTGCTGGAGGTCGCTATTCACTCTGTATGTTGGCTTTGCTTTGATGCTTGAATGTTGTTGTTTTAGTTAGACAATAAAGAAGTATTCTTGAATTTGAAAATAAGGAATTTGACTTTATTCATTAACATGTTGATTACAGTAATCATGAAATGGAATTGCACGTTGAAATAGTTCATTGCTTTACTTTATTTTCATCAGATCATTTTAAGCAACACAAGAAACACTATGATAGATTATCAAACTTTACTGTTTCGCTAATACTTCAAATCTGAATCTGAATCAGAAAGGGATTTATTCGCCATGAAAGTTTGCACAGACAAGGAATTTACTTTGGCAGGAAGGTGCATACAATAAACATATAGGAGTCTTACATTTAAATATGTGGTGTAACTACACTAACTGTGCAACTGAACTATACTCACTGTTCATGGCTATAAACAGATCTAGACCACACACCAGTCAAATTCCAATCATCATTGATATTCATCTGTCATCATGACACAGCATTCAGCTCTACAGGAGAGTTTACCATCTACCACCATGATACCATGGGATTGTGTTCACACAGTAAGGACAAACTTATATAAAATCACTCATGTTCAATCTGATCATCATTTGACTTCAGTCATTAAAGACAATAGTTTAATATGCAGTGATACAACATGGTCCCTAATCTGTGGGACCCTGATGATAATCCCCCTTAATCCCCTGGGGTCAGGTGAGCATCTGGTGACAGTGCTACTCTATTTTGGGAGTAGCAGAACCAGCCACCCTGAAGATGCAAATCTCAGTTTCACTCCAACAGCTCCCAATGTACAGCTGAACAGTTGAGTCTAAACTACCCTGGACTGGGCCAGGTGTGAGGGGAGGCTGGTCTCATTACTGAGGGGGGAGAGGAGGGGGTAGAGTGAGTCATCTAACTCCTGTCTGACATGAATGTTACACAGGAATGGAAGTGGGGACTTCCTCTCAGGTCTTCATGTCAGAGATGTATTTATTACTTTAGATTAAATAAAGTACATGATGCATTTATAAATATCGTCAGTTTATCTTTTGTTTTCAAATGACTAATAAAGACTTATTTCAAAATGTGTAACCCAGCGTTAATAATGTCTGGTTGTGTTAATGTAAGGGGTTTCCGTGAGATCTTCATGAACACTTAAAGAACCATGTAATCTGATGTAGACTATGAAATATACTAAAGACACTGTCAACCTGATAAGTGTTTGGCATGAGAACCAGTCCTAGACACACATCACAGTGGAATGTTCTACATGCTTGTGTGTATTGCAATGCTTGGCTGAGGGAGACATCTTTATTTCAGTCATATTTGGTAAATCCTCAAGCAGCTCAATTAATGTATACTTTTCTTATTTTTCTTTTTTTTTGATCATGGACCTTTTTAATGTTGATTGGATGGTGTCAGTTCAAGGTAGACAGGAAAGGCAGTGGGAGAGAGAGGGGAAGACCTGCAGCAAAGGGCCCAGGCTGGATCAGAACCCAGGCTGCTGTTTGAGGGCCTCAGCCCATGTGGTACCAACTCTACCCAATGAGCCAGTGTGGTGCCCCCAGGGTTTCCAGTTCCACTGTGACACCTGATCATCATGATGTCACTGTCGGTAACTTATGTATTCCTGTCTGGGTTGATGTCTTTAAGAAACAATGTTTGAGTTGTACCCTTGTCAATCAACAAACACCAAACCTCTAAATTGAGGCTTGCAAAACTTAAACTCTCCAAAGACCTTTATATTTTAGTAGCAATTCCTTCCTGTAAGTTTTATAAGACAGGTATTTAACTGAAGATTTGAGAATGATGAATTAAATGGAATATAGTGGAAATCTATAATGGTGTATCAATTCAGGAAATAATTGAATCATGGTGTCCAAGAATGTATCTTGTAACCTGCTGATCACTAACCAGATCTGAAAGTTCATGGGGTGGAGCAGCTGCACTTCCTCTAAAGCTGAGGGAGGTTTTTGTACGAGTCTGAATCACTGTGTGAACGGCCTCGAATAGTGCTGCTGACAGTAGTAATCTCCTGCATCTTCAGCCAGGACTCCACTGATGGTCAGAGTGAAGTCACTCCCAGATCCACTACCACTGAATCGAGATGGAGTCCCAGACTGAAGTGTTGTAGCCCCGTAAATAAGGAGTTTAGGAGCTTCTCCTGGTCTCTGGAGGTACCAGGCTAGATAAGTAGAGACAGAACTGCTAACTCTACATCCTATAGAGACTGTATCTCCTGCAGGAATAGCTTTCACTGCAGGAGTCTGAGTCAAAGTGATCTGCCCTCTGGACTCTGGGTGTAATGAGAGAAGATGAAAGAAGAGACAAATATTAAGGATACATCAGGATATGTCAAAACATACACATTGCAGTGGTTAACAAGTGGTTAACATTAGAGGTAATGCTGAAGTTGATCTTTTATGACAGAACTCTCTTACCCTGTATGTAGACAGCTAGAGTCCAGATGAAGATGGTGATCAGAGTCATGGTTGTTGTGGGTTCTGTTGTCATGAGGGACAGCTCTCAGTCATTAGGTGTGAAACTCACAGGACTATAAACACTCCCAGACCACTGAAGCATGTGCTGCCTATGCAAAGTGTCCTCTCTGTTCAGACACACTTTCTTGGACCCACAGAGAAACTGTAGTTGAAGAGATTTGTGAACTGAGGCTTGGTGCTGTGTCTCAGTGAATACAGTCTCTGTCTCCCTTTAGTGGTCAGTGTTGGTAAAATGACAATTAGAACGACCGATGGTTTGGTATTTTTTTAACTTAAAATACGTTGTCATGTCACAGTTTACCTCCTTGACGTCTACTTTGTATTCAGAGATAGTGACCTGCTGTTCAGTGAAAACAACAGTGAAAATATACTGCTTTGAATCCTGATGAATGTGACAGTCACTGATGTGATCTGAGTCTGAGTGAGAAATAGTCAGTAAGGATAAGTTTCATGCTAATAATTATGGACAATTATTTGTATTCTCTAGATGTCAATTCAAAAGATTTGCAACTTGTTTCATCAGTAACAACAATGAGTCTGCCAACTGGAGGGAGTTCAGCCGTCTAGAGTCCTGGTGTGCAGTCAACAACCTAGAGCTCAATGTCAACAAGACAGTGGAGGTGATTGTGGACTTCCGTAAAAAGGTTCCAACACATCCTCCACTTGTCATCAACAACTCATCTGTCACCGTAGTAGGGCATTTCAAGTTCCTAGGCACAACCATCACCAACACACTAAAATGGGACAATGACATCACTCAATAAGTGAAGAAAGGCCAGCAGTGCCTGTTCTTCCTCTGGCAGCTGAGAGGACTACAGGTCAGTCCCCCATCATTGGGTAGTTCCACAGGGCTATCATTGAGAGTGTGCTGATGTGACGGGTATGTAACGGACGTGGTCTTGCGAGCTCCGTCAGAGGTATCTGGCTGCTCCGACCAGGAGTCGAACTCACCACCTCTGACTTCCAAAGCGCAACCACTACCAGCTACGCCAAACATATGATACCACATGCCAAAAATGAATGTGGAACAAATATAGGTGCTTATCAGATTTAACTATTGACAGTGACAAGGAGATTTTAGCAAAGCTTGCTGTTAGTCTACATGTTAACCATCAGCAACATACAGAATGGCTGACCTCAGAACAAAAGTACAGAGGTTTTAAATAAAACTTGAAATCAGACAGACCTAACAAAGCGTATTCTGTCCAAAATGAATGACAGAGTCTTTGTCAGTACTCCTAAATATCTTTAATATCCTGTAGCTTAATTATATCGATACAATGATAGTAACATGATTTATTTCGGCTTGGCTCCTGTTGTACCAAGGTAGTTTACGTTCCTTAATCTGAATTTAGAAAGTTTGCATTTAGTACATTTGGGAATGTTTACCACTCTCAGCTGGATGATAAATTAAGAAGCACCTGTGTAGATTACAGATCAGTAAAGGTCAACTGTTATGTATTATGTCTGTCACGGCCACAGCCGTGCCCCCCTATTGTTTTTGGGTTTGCCCTGTCCTAGTGTTCCCTGTCTCATTGTCGTCACCTGTGTCTCGTTCAGTTGTCGTTAGTTTCATTGTGTTCACCTGTGTCTTGTTTGTTTCTGTGTATTTAGGTTCCTGTTTTTGGCCAGTCTTTGTCTTGGCATTACCCTTTGTCCCTGTGTGTACCATGGCTGTTTTGAGCAGTAAACCCTTTTTGTTTGCAACTCTTGCCGACTCTCCTGCGTTTGGGTTCTACCCCTCCGCACACCATGACAGAATGCCAAGACTGCAAAAGGACCCAGCGGAGAGTTTTCGCAACTTATTTAGGGACCCGCCTTGCCTTCGGTGGACGCCAAAGCCTGCAGTTGAAGGCCCGCCCCAAGTCCTGGCTCCAGCCCGAACCCCCACTCCAGCCTCGTTCCTGCCCTCTGCCCCAGCCTCGTTCCTGCCCTGAGGCCCTGCCTCGCCCCTGCGTTCCTAGGTTGTGCCAGGCCAACCGAGGACTCCTGGCCGCCTCCTCCTCCGCCCGAGGCATTCTGGCTGCCACCTGCCACGGTGCCCACGCTCCCAGGCGTCCCCTCGTCCGTGCCCCCAGGCACCCCCTCGTCCCCGCCCCCGGACCTGCCCCGACCCCCTGCCCTGCCTTGTGGGACGTCGGGTGATGTCCCTTGAGAGGGGGGTACTGTCACGGCCACAGCCGTGCCCCCCTATTGTTTTTGGTTTTGCCCTGTCCTAGTGTTCCCTGTCTCATTGTCGTCACCTGTGTCTCGTTCAGTTCTCGTTAGTTTCATTGTGTCCACCTGTGTCTTTGTTTCTGTGTATTTAGGTTCCTGTTTTTGTCCAGTCTTGGCATTACCCATTACCTTTTGTCCCTGTGTGTACTAAGTCTGTTTTGAGCATTAAACCCTTTCTTCGCAACTCTTGCCGACTCTCCAGCGTTTGGGTCCTACCCCTCCACACACCGTGACAATGTCAATCATGGAAAAGTAGTCCAATGATTCAGATCATATTGATTGTGATGACTATCACTATTATACCTGCAATGATTTTCATCCTCATGGTTTTCAGGGAGACACAGAGGGTGTGTACAGTTTGTGATATTTGATGTGACCTCATCTACTGACCAGTGTTTCATGTCACTGTCTGATGTGCAGATGTTCTGTATACAGAAGCTTGTGTCTCAGAGGTTAAGAGGTCGCTCCGTGTGCCCCTAGAAGGACACACATAGATCTAGGGATGCACTCTGTGCAACCTCTAGAGAGCAAGGAAGTAGATAGTGGTCTCCAAACTTAGTTATGACCGCATCACCTGTGGACTGTGTTCCATGTGCATCATGCGTGGAATGTGTACTATTTAAGGGAACGTTTTGGTGGTTACTATATCTGTACTGTCCAGCTCATGTATATAATTGCTATCTAAGAGACATGTTTCTCACTCATGCTAGCCACTCTGTTGTGGATTGGTGGCATGATCCGACGGCGTTGCTAATAAAACCGAGTCAACACTTTTATATTGTCGTGCTTCCTTGGCCTGCCTTGACAGACATCTCATCCTTACACTGTCTCTTCCCCCCTCAGCACCTGCAGTAGGTCCCAGCTGTAGCAGTGCAGTCTGTAGTGGAAATTTTGGTCATATGCATAGATGTATGTGTATGAAATCTATAATCTTCTATGTTCATTGGTAAGAGACAGGAAGGGAAAATAATTAAGTTGAGTTCAAAGGAATGTGAGGTGCTGATGGCTCTGTGGGCAGCTTGCCCTGGGGGATGGGTCAAGCATCTTATATGGCCTTCTGTCCTCTGGTTACTGTAAGGGGTCAATGAGACAGTTGCTCTGAACTTTTGCTAGAAGGACTGTGTCCTGTTTCATTGTTTGTGTTAATTAAAAGTATTGTTTGAAGATGGTCACACAAAGGACAGTTGACCATTTGACTGGTCAACCCCTGTGGCTTTATTATCTACTGCTCTGGAGAGAGCTGTGACATCAAATAACTTTGGGACACACCGGAGATGTATTGTTTCAAACTGTCACTAAGTTGAGTTAGCCAATCACAGAGTTTGCTACATTGATTGATTGACCTTATAGAATGCCATTTGATCTTAAGTTTATATAAGGCAGTGCATGTGTGATGGTTGGTATCACTCCTGCGAACGACCTGTGTGGATGACACCTCCTTCGCTGAGATTGATCAGCAAAGCTTTGTTTATGTAATTGTATAGTCTAATGAATTGTATTAAAACCATATCCCTTGACTATTCAGATCTACACAGTGCCACTCGAATTCTTCCTTAACAAGTCACTGTGCAGTCGGACTGAGGGAGGTTTTTGTACGAGTCTGTATCACTGTGGGAACGGGTATGAATAGTGCTGCTGACAGTAGTAATCTCCTGCATC
The DNA here is from genome assembly GCF_021917145.1 of Hypomesus transpacificus. Lineage (NCBI taxonomy): Eukaryota > Metazoa > Chordata > Actinopteri > Osmeriformes > Osmeridae > Hypomesus > Hypomesus transpacificus. The sequence continues at coordinate 314,504 of NC_061063.1, forward strand.
TTCAGTCTGAACTCCACTGATTTTCAACATAAAGTTGGTCCCAGATCTTTCTACAGAAAACCTCCCTGGAGTTCCTAAGACTCTGCTGCTCTGGGAGGAGAACAGCAGAGTGGGTCTCTCTCCAGGTCTCTGGAGATACCAGGCTAAGCTATCGGTGAAACCAGAGAAGCTGGACTGACAGTTCAAAGTGACACTCTCTCTTGCAGACACAGTCTTCACTATAGGACTCTGAGTCAGAACGATATCAGCCAGAGATCCTGTCAACACAACACAGCATGTCATGAAAATCAAACCATCTTGGCAAGGTTGAATTCAACAATGACACAAATAAAATTAAGTATTAAAACTCATTTGAATACATATTAAAATTCTGAAACCATCAGTCAGACCAAATCTGCCTTTGAGCTGAGGGGAAGATCAAATAAATGTGTTTAGACATGTGACTTCTCCTTACCTGCTGGACAGAGAGCCAGTGTGCTCAGCAGGAGGGCCAGGGCAGCCATGTTGTCCAACAGCCAGAGAGGGAGAGAGACCTGTAGATGATATCTAGCTATGAGTGAGGAAGAGAGAGAGCTCCAGGAAGACTATGAAGGTATCAGTGGTGAATGGAAAGGGGGAGACCAGCAGAGATGGTGTGAGGGAGAGAGGGACCCTCAGGCAGCTTTAAAGGCCTCAGAGAGCAGAGAGACAAGGAGAGAGAGACCAGCTGCTCTGAGGAGCAGTGAAGCAGGACCGGTATGCAAAGGTCCTTCCTGGAGACACTGTGAATCCTTCACACTTCATGTGTGGGTCAGATACACACTGAAGCCTTCAGACACTAACTGTATGGGCACAAATACAGAGTCTGAATGCATTTGATCTACTGAGAAATATTCAGTATCAGTGACCTGTTCAGTAATAACAGCATTTCAGTCAAGACACTCATATGTTTTGATTTGAGCATTTATTGATCACCATGGACATGGAAATCGGTTTTGTGGAGTGGATGTATCTAGGGGAAGCACTCTCTCTCTCTATCATTAGCTAGCAACATACATGGACTATGAGGCAGTGAGCAAATAGAGTAATAATCCCCCCTAATGGATAGAACATACAGACAACACAGGGAGATGGGGATGGTGGAGGGTGGCAGCAGCACAGTAATACACCAACCAGGAGTGACTGTGTGCGTATCCGTGCTGCCTTATAATGCCGCCTTAGCGGACGTGGGCCAATGGGCTTGAAGCAGGCTAACACAGGTGTAGTTAATGAGCTTAATGCAGGGCGCTGGCCCAGTGCCAAGGCTGAACTAGGATTCACTCATTGTTGATGTGCTGCTCTGAGTCCTGATGAATGTAAACAGTCACAGATTCAATCAGTTTGTATGAGTGAGAGCCAATAAGGACAGATTTTAAATAGGCTAAAGAATGAATGTCGACGGAAATAAATTCCATTATAAACAACTTTACATGTTGGAGTGCTTTGACATGAGGGTGAGGTAGTTAACATATGAGTATCACTGATATATTAATCTCAGTGTAACAAAGACCAGTCAGTGTTCCATGTCACTGTCTCTTCCCCCTCAGCACCTGCAGTAGGTCCCAGCTGTAGCAGTGCAGTCACCGTGCAGTCTGACTGAGGGAGGTTTTTGTACGGCTCTGTATCACTGTGTGAACACCCAGACACTGTTAGGGTAGTGTAAACTCTGACAGTAGTAATCTCCTGCATCTTCAGCCAGGACTCCACTGATGGTCAGAGTGAAGTCACTCCCAGATCCACTACCACTGAATCTAGATGGAGTCCCAGACTGAAGTGTTGTAGCCCTGTAAATGAGGAGTTTAGGAGCTTCTCCTGGTCTCTGGAGGTACCAGGCTAGATAATTACTACTGTACACAGGACTGCTAACTCTACATCCTATAGAGACTGTATGTCCTGCAAGAACAGCTTTCACTGCAGGAGTCTGAGTCAAAGTGTACTGCCCTCTGGACTCTGGGTGTGAAGAGAGAAGATGAAAGAAGAGACAAATATTAAGGATACATCTGCATATGTCAAAACATACACATTGCAGTGGTTAACAAGTGGTTAACATTAGAGGTAATGCTGAAGTTGATCTTTTATGACAGAACTCTCTTACCCTGTATGTAGACAGCTAGAGTCCAGATGAAGATGGTGATCAGAGTCATGGTTGTTGTGGGTTCTGTTGTCATGAAGGACAGCTCTCAGTCATGAGGTGTTAAACTCACAGGACTATAAACACTCCCAGACCACTGAAGCATGTGCTGCCTATGCAAAGTGTCTTCTCTGTTCAGACACACTTTCTTGGACCCACAAAGAAACTGTAGTTGACGAGATGTGTGAACTGAGGCTTGATGCTGTTTCTCACAGTCTCTGTGTCCCTCTAGTGGTCAGTGTCATTATCTCAGTCTGTGAGTTGGTTAACATGGAGTCCAGAGAACAGAACGCTGTAACTCAGACTCCTGCAATGAAAACTATTCTCCTTTAAATCCTTTAAATCAATGTCTCCTTATATGATACCACACTCCACAAATGAATGTGGAAGAAATATAGGCGCTCTTCAGATTCAACTATTGACAGTAAAAAGGGGACTCTAGCAAAGCTTCCTGTTAGTCTGCATGTTAACCATCAGTAGCATACAGAATAGCTGAGCACGGAACAATTTCTTGTAGAGAGGTTTTAAAGAAAACTTGAAAAACTGGCAGACTTAACAAATCGTATTCTGTACAAAATGGATGAGACAGTCTTTGTCAGTACTCACTAATATCTGATTTGAAAAAAATATCCTGTACATTTACATTCAGTCATTTAGCAGATGTTCTTATCCTGAGCGACTTACAGTAAGTACAGGGACATTACCCCCGAGGCAAGTAGGGTGCCTTGCTCAGGGACACAACATTATTTGGCATGCCGGCAATCGAACTGGCAACCTTCTGATGTAATAGCCCGATTCCCTAACCGCTCAACCATCCAACCCCCAGCTGCCCATTCAGCTTGTTAATTGATACACTGATCATATCCTGTTGTACCAAGGTCATAAGTCATGTTGCAGACGTTACTTAGTTCTATAAAAATTCCTCAAGTCTTCCAACTTGATAATGTGAGGAGACAGTAGAGACTCACAGTACACTGAGTACAGGATGAGTTGAAATGTTGACGTATGGAACTGTGAAAGAAATGTTGGGCCTGTGTACAATGAATGTGTTTTAGGAGAAGTTTACAGTTGGTTGAGAAGCTTGATACAATGTATCTTGATTCGAATCATTTGGTAGAGATGCCACCTGTAGTTTTATAACACCTAACTAGGAGACGTGAAGTCTAGGAGACGCAAAGTCTGGGTGACCTGAAAGAGTTCTTGTCACCTGGGGAGAAGAGACAGTTGTTCTGAAGAAAATGTGGATTCAACTGTATTGTTCTAAGGATTTAATCAATGACAGAAGAGATTTGGTATAGCTTCATGTCTGTAGGATGGACCAATGACTTTTGAGAACTGTCGTATCTTTAAAATGGTTTGTTGAAGAATGTTCTGGGGGGTTCAGGGCCATCAGCTGAGTAGTGCTGGTGGGCTGGATTCTCCCGGTTCCATTCTAGAATGCTAGATGGAGCTGTATGGAATTGTCTTTGTGTTATTGTCTTATGTTTGTGGGCTGATGATGTTAACGTTATTATGTTTGGACCTACGTCAAATAAACATTAACTATACTTCACCCGACTACAGCTTAAACGATTGATTCTCCCAAAAACTTCCACGACAGAACCCCACTGAGACTGAGCTCCCATGGTGCCTTCATCACCAGACACACCACCTCCACCCAGCACCCAGCTGTCCAAGTTCATCACCAGACACACCACCTTCACCCAGCACCCAGCTCTCCAAGTTCATCACCAGACACACCACCTCCACCCAGCACCCAGCTCTCCAAGTTCATCACCAGACACACCACCTCCACCCAGCACCCAGCTCTCCAAGTTCATCACCCCTCAAGAGCTTTTCGTACCAATCAAGTTGTCAGGGGGGGCTTTCTACGATGATGGACAGATGAACAACAGTGACGTAATTAACCATGTCACCAAAGAGCGCTTGGGTTGATTTTGTTTTCAACAAACATGGCTGCCGCTGGAGAGCTAAGATGTGTAGATTCTGCCATCGAGTCTTTTTTAGAAGACATTGACAGTGCAAAATTTTGAAAGATGAACAGAGAAACGCGATCAAGGCATTTGTCGATTGAAAATGTTTCTTGCCGTCCATCCTAAGGGATTTGGTAAAAGTTAACATATACGTTGCTCTGATTGGTTGTAGGTCTATCCAATTGAGCGAATAGTCTTTTTATTCGTGTTCCGTTGAAACACGCCCCTTACTCACAGGCCAAAGGATCGGTATCAGACTCATATTCCGACTAGAACGATGAGAATGACAACGTCAGGCTATAAAGGCACAGCTGTGCAAACCTGACTGTCCGATGATCTGCTCTGGCTGCGCTATACAGGTCACTGTGTGATTACACATGGTTCACCCTTTCAAGGATAAAAGTACACTGTAGTATTCTATGCAGAAACTTGACATCTCATCCCGTACCTTAGAAAGAAGTATTGTATGGAAACTACTGTAATATTGGGACTCTAAGCCACGACTTTGTTCCCATTTTTTGACCCTGCGGCTCATAGTCCAGTGCGGCTTATATATGTACACATCATTCAATTTAGCTGCTGCGGCTTATATTCAGGTGCGCCTTATACTCCGAAAATTACAGATCATATTGATTATGATGACAATTACTATTATAATGCAATGTTGCAACATTGAAACTATGCAATGATCATCATCCTCATCATCATGATGGTTTTCAGGGAGAGACAGAGGGTGTGTACAGTTTGTGATATTTGATGTTTCATGTGACCTCATCAACTGACCAGTGTTCCATGTCACTGTCTCTTCCCCCTCAGCACCTGCAGTAGGTCCCAGCTGTAGCAGTGCAGTCACTGTGCAGTCTGACTGAGGGAGGTTTTTGTACGGCTCTGTATCACTGTGTGAACACCCAGTCACTGGTTATGTGTGCACTCTGACAGTAGTAATCTCCTGCATCTTCAGCCTCTACTCCACTGATGGTCAGAGTGAAGTCCCTATGTGTTCCACTACCACTGAATCTAGAAGGAGTTCCTGTGTACAGGGTTTTAGCGTAGTAAATGAGGAGTTTAGGAGCTTCTCCAGGTTTCTGGAGGTACCAGGCTAGACGGGGAGAAGAGGAACCTGCATCATACACATCACTGCTGGTTTTACACTGCAGAGAGACTGTCTGTTTTGGGAGAACAGCTTTCACTGCAGGAGTCTGAGTCACAGTGATCTGTCCTCTGGACTCTGGAAAAGAGACAACAAAGACCTTGTCACAATGTTGAACAATTACAACACTTCAAATGTATTTACTCTTTAATAACTCATGCAGCATCTGATTCACACAAACTGTGTATGTAAACACCTCTGTAAATAATGTGTTTGATTTCTTACCCTGAATAAAGAGAGTTAGGATCCACACAATGCTGATAATCAAAGTCATGGTTGTTGTAGATTCAGTTGGTGTGAAGAACGGCTCTCAGTCATGAAGTGTTGAGCTCACATATAAACACTCCCAGACTACTGAAGCTCATACATGCAGCATGCAAATAAGTCCAGCATGTGTCATCTATTTCAGTTACTGGGGATGTTCCCTGGAGATCTGCACGTCAAAATGTCCTTCCCCATTATGTCTACGTGGATGTTATATAACCACAACAACACATTTACTAATTAATTTAGGTACAAAAAACAGCCCTGTGTAGTACAAGTGTATTATAATTTAAGTGGATTATACAGCATATTGAGAAATGTGTGTGGAAATGTAGGGACAGTCAGACATTCATGTCAATAACCTTCTGTCTACATGAACATTGTTGACTTGTCTCCTTGTTATTCTGATCTTGATAACAAGACCATCAGCAGAGATAGTCTTCCTCATGTGGTCATGTATTCTATCATCAGCCTGTTCACTCATGCTTGGACTAAGTTCCTCAAATCAGTCAGTGAACACTTGTGTCAACTAAAGCTGCTGGGATTCTCTGCTAGTGGAGTCTGTCCACTGTGACTTCACCCCCACTGTTAAGTCTGGGATCAGCATGTAGAAGAAAGGCATATACAACATGGATCACTGTCCCAGCTGCTCTCTAGCCTGTGGACAATATGGAGGAATACTAACAGTGGATGTAGTGTTGGACACTGGCTCTGCTGTTGTCATGGAGTCTGATGAGGACGACACATGAGAGGTTCACCAGAGTAGGTCCTGAAACATGGAGTAGGAATACGATAAAGACCCAGGTCACATGATGCTGGAGACAGAGCCTCAGCTGCTGTTGAAGAGAGTGTAGTGCAGGATTGTGTAGTCTGCTGTAGTCCAGTGTTGTGTTGTGTGAGTCCAGGTTGAAGCAGACAGCAGCTGTGGGCTCTGGTAGAGATGCAGCCTCATAACACAGAGAGGTTTTTGTACGACGACTTAACCAGAGTCAATCACTGTGGTGGACTTTTGGTGGAGGCACCAGACTGGATGTTGGAAGTAAGTATCTGAACAAGATTGAATCTTCTCTGTATTTAACTAAATACGTCTTGACATCAATACTGAGTGTCACTTTTCTGAATATAGTAATTTTTTCAACCATTTAGAAAATTCTGGAAAACTAGATTTCAGGCTTAAAATGAAAACACATCTAAAGCTTTTTCACGATTCTGAAAATGAGCTAAAAGCGGTCATTGAGAAATAATTCTTGATGCTTTAACAAAAAGTCTAAATAAGCTGTGGTGAATCAAGCAGCAATAGGAGGGAGGTTTTTGTACGGGCAGTAATAGAGGTTGAATCACTGTGGTACACTTTTGGTGGAGGTACCAGACTAGATGTTGGAAGTAAGTAACAATCTTTTCTGAAAGGGATTTCACTTTTTGCATGCTTGATTCTTCATAGAAATTTTTAGGTTCAAGATCATTCAAAGATCGTATGTAAAAAAAAAGTATATTTTCTGGTGAATACTGTAAAATTACAAATTTAAACTGTTTAATCCTAGTTTGTGATTTTTACTTCATCTTAATGCTGTTTGTTCATGGGTGGATGCACTGATCGTCTGATGAGATTTGACATGTTGTTTTGAGTTATTTATGCACCTGCATGATCATATGTTAATATCTATAATGTCAGTTCATGAAAAGTATTGAGATTTTTTGATTCGGCCAGACATTTTTTGATACAAACTGCTAGTTGTACACCGACTGTGACCATTTTAGTAATGATCATTTCCCACCAAAATACCATAATTGTGTTGCCTTGTACAGTATGACAAATTATTGACTCATGTTCATGTATTAACTTGATTTCATTTCTTTGTTCACACTATGATAATTTATTGATATTGTGTAATTAATCCAGAAGTAATTTCATCAGTCTTTGGTTGAAATAGCAGAAGTCCATCTCTGTCTTCAAAAACAATCTCTTAAACTGCTGAGTAGGTTTGTAATCTGACGTATTGTGTTTGTCTCCAGGTAACCGTGCCCCCACCCTGACGGTGCTGCCCCCCTCCAGTGAGGAACTGTCCAGTAAGAGTACAGCCACGCTGATGTGTCTGGCCAACCAGGGCTTCCCCTCAGACTGGACCCTCAGCTGGAAGGTGGACGGGAGCAGCAAGAAGAGCCAGGAGGCCAGCAGGGGGCTCTGGGAGAAGGACGGCCAGTACAGCTGGAGCAGCACCCTGACTCTCACTGCCCAGGAGTGGACCAGTGTGCTGGAGGTGACCTGTGAGGCCCACCAGAGCTCCCAGCCTACGGTCACTCACACCCTGAAGAGAGAGCAGTGTTCAGAGTAGCCCCAGGCTCACCCAGCCCTGTGGAGAGGGGCTGCTTCCTCTGCTGGGACTCTGTTCTGGGTTCAGCCGTTCTCTGTCCTGCTGATGGCTCACATGCAGACTAACAGGGAGCTTTGCTAGAGTCCACGTGTCGCTGCTCTCTGTCCACTGAGCTGTAATCAGTGCTAGTGTCAATGTGTTCTGCTGGAGGTCGCTATTCACTCTGTATGTTGGCTTTGCTTTGATGCTTGAATGTTGTTGTTTTAGTTAGACAATAAAGAAGTATTATTGAATTTGAAAATAAGGAATTTGACTTTATTCATTAATATGTTGATTACAGTCATGAAATGGAATTACACGTTGAAATAGTTCATTGCATAACTGTATTTTCATCAGATCATCATGAGATCAGCAACACAAGAAACACTATGATAGATGATAAGACATTAGTGTTTCACTGATACTACGATTGTACATGGCTATAAACAGATCTAGACCACACACCAGTCAGGTTCCATTCATCATTGATATTCATCTGTCATCATGACACAGCATACAGCTCTATAGGAGAGTTTACCTTCTACCACCATGATACCATGGGATTGTGTTCACACAGTAAGGACAGACTCATCATAAATCACTCATGTTAAAACTGAACAACATTTGAATTCAGTTATTAAAGGCAATAGTTTAATGTGCAGTGATACAACATGGTCCCTAATCTGTGGGACCCTGATGATAATCCCCCTTAATCCCCTGGGGTCAGGTGAGCATCTGGTGACAGTGCTGCTCTATTCTGGGAGTAGCAGAACCAGCCACCCTGAAGATGCAAATCTCAGTTTCACTCCCACAGCTCCCAATGTACAGCTGAACAGTTGAGTCTAAACTACCCTGGACTGGGCCAGGTGTGAGGGGGGGCTGGTCTCATTACTGAGGGGGGAGAGGAGGGGGTAGAGTGAGTCATCTAACTCCTGTCTGACATGATTGTTACACAGGAATGGAAGTGGGGACTTCCTCTCAGGTCTTCATGTCAGAGATGTATTTAATACTTTACATTAAATAAAGTATATGATGCATTTATAAATATTGTCAGTTTATCTTTTGTTTTCAAATGACTAATAAAGACTTATTTCAAAATGTGTAACCCAGCGTTAATAATGTCTGGTTGTGTTAATGTAAGGGGTTTCCGTGAGTTCTTTATGAACACTTAAAGAACCATGTAATCTGATGTAGACTATGAAATATACTAAAGACACTGTCAACCTGATAAGTGTTTGGCATGAGGAACAGTCCTAGACACACATCACAGTGGAATGTTGTACATGCTTGTGTGTATTGCAATGCTTGGCTGAGGGAGACATCTTTATTTCAGTCATATTTGGTAAATCCTTAAGCAGCTCAATTAATGTATACTTTTCTTTTTTTTCTTTTTTTTTTATCATGGACCTTTTTAATCTTGATTGGATGGTTTCAGTTCAAGGTAGACAGGAAAGGCACTGGGAGAGAGAGGGGAAGACCTGCAGCAAAGGGCCCAGGCTGGATCAGAACCCAGGCTGCTGTTTGAGGGCCTCAGCCCATGTGGTACCAACTCTACCCAATGAGCCAGTGTGGTGCCCGCAGGGTTTCCAGTTCCACTGTGACACCTGATCATCATGATGTCACTGTCGGTATCTTATGTATTGCTGTCTGGGTTGATGTCTTTAAGAAACAATGTTTGAGTTGTACCCTGGTCAGTCAACAAGCACCAAACCTCTAAATTGAGGCTTGCAAAACTTAAACTCTCCAAAGACCTTTATATTTTAGTAACAAATCCTTCCTGTAAATTTTATAAGGCAGGTATTTAACTGTGAAGATTTGAGAATAATGATGAATTAAATGGAATATAGTGGAAATCTATAATGGTGTATCAATTCAGGAATTAATTGAATCATGGTGTCCAAGAATGTGTCTTGTAACCTGCTAATCACTAACCAGATCTGAAGGTTCATGGGGTGGAGCAGCTGCACTTCCTCTAAAGCTGAGGGAGGTTTTTGTACAAGTCTGAATCACTGTGTGAACGGTAACGAATTGTACTGCTGACAGTAGTAATCTCCTGCATCTTCAGCCAGGACTCCACTGATGGTCAGAGTGAAGTCACTCCCAGATCCACTACCACTGAATCTAGATGGAGTCCCAGACTGAAGTGTTGTAGCGTAGTAAATGAGGAGTTTAGGAGCTTCTCCTGGTCTCTGGAGGTACCAGGCTATAGCTGTATAGACAGAACTGCTAACTCTACATCCTACAGAGACTGTATCTCCTGCAGGAACAGCTTTCACTGCAGGAGTCTGAGTCAAAGTGTACTGCCCTCTGGACTCTGTGTGTGAAGAGAGAAGATGAAAGAAGAGACAAATATTAAGGATACATCTGGATACGTCAAAACATACACATTGCAGTTGTTAACAAGTGGTTAACATTAGAGGTAATACTGAAGTTGATCTTTTATGACAGAACTCTCTTACCCTGTATGTAGACAGCTAGAGTCCAAATGAAGATGGTGATCAGAGTCATGGTTGTTGTGGGTTCTGTTGTCATGAAGGACAGCTCTCAGTCATGAGGTGTTAAACTCACAGGACTATAAACACTCCCAGACCACTGAAGCATGTGCTGCCTATGCAAAGTGTCCTCTCTGTTCAGACACACTTTCTTGGACCCACAAAGAAACTGTCGTTGAACAGATGTGTGAACTGAGGTTTGATGCTGTGTCTCAATGATCACAGTTTCTGTGTTCCTCTAGTGGTAAGTGTCAGTATCTCAGTCTGTGAGTGGCTGAACATGGAGTCCAGAGGACAGAACACTGTAACTCAGACTCCTGCAGTTAATGCTGTTCTCCTTTAAATCCTTTAAATCAATGTCTCAACTCCTCCTTATATGATACCACACTCCACAAATGAATGTGGAACAATTACAGGCGCGCTTCAGATTCAACTATTGACAGTGACAAGGGGACTCTAGCAAAGCTTCCTGTTAGTCTGCATGTTAACCATCAGTAGCATACAGAATAGCTGAGCACGGAACCATTTCTTGTAAAGAGGTTTTAAAGAAAACTTGAAAAACTGGCAGACTTAACAAATCGTATTCTGTACAAAATGGATGAGAGTCTTTGTCAGTACTCACTAATATCTGATTTGAAAAAAATATCCTGTACATTTACATTCAGTCATTTAGCAGACGCTCTTATCCAGAGCGACTTACAGTAAGTACAGGGACATTACCCCCAAGGCAAGTAAGGTGCCTTGCCCAAGGACACTGCATTATTTGGCATGCCGGGAATCGAACTGGCAACTTTCTGATGTAATAGCCCGATTCCCTAACCGCTCAACCATCTGACCCCCATCTGCCCATGTAGCTTGTTAATTGATACAGTGTAAAATGTTTTATTTAGGCTCCTGTTGTACCAAGGTCATAAGTCATGTTGCAGACGTTACTTAGTTCTATAAAAAAATTCTCAAGTCTTCCAGCTTGATACAGTGAGGAGACAGTAGAGACTCACAGTACAGGATGAGTTAAGATGTTGACATGTGTGGAACCCCACTGAGACTGATTTCCCATGGTGCCTTCATCACCAGACACACCACCTCCACCCAGCACCCAGCTCTCCAAGTTCATCACCAGACACACCACCTCCACCCAGCACCCAGCTCTCCAAGTTCATCACCCCTCAAGAGCTTTTCGTACCAATCAAGTTGTCAGGGGGGGCTTTCTACGATGATGGACAGATGATCAACAGTGACGTAATTAACCATGTCAACAAAGAGCGCTTGGGTTGTTTTTTTTTTCAACAAACATGGCTGCCGCTGGAGAGCTGAGATGTGTAGATTCTGCCATCGAGTCTGTTTTAGAAGACATTGACAGTGCATTCATTTAATAAGAGGAACAGAGAAACGCGATCAATGTATTTGTCGATTGAAAATGTTTCTTGCCGTCCTTCCTACGGGATTCGGTAAAAGTTAACATATACGTTGTTCTGATTGGTTGTAGGTCTATCCAATTGAGCAAGAGGAATTTTTTTCGGGTTCCGTTGAAACACGCCCCATACTCACAGGCCAACGGATCGGTATCAGACTCATATTCTGACTAGAACGATGAGAATGACAACGTCAGGCTATAAAGGCACAGCTGTGCAAACCTGACTGTCCGATTCCTCTGCTCTGGCTGTGCATATAGATAGGTCTCTGTGTGATTGTTTCACATGGTACACCCTTTCAAGGATAGAAGTACACTGTAGTATTCTATGCAGGAACTTGACATCTCATGTTGTACCCTACATGGAAGTATTGTATGGAAACTATGTGTCCTTTTTACTTTAAGGTAAATAAGTCCCTCTGTACCATGTCCACTTCATTCATTTGACCACCAAGACCCAGGCAGTGATGGATCAATTATCTGTGCTAATGCATTTCTGCAATTAATTCTAAATAAGCATGTATGTTTTTTCTTGGCAACCAGCGATAGTTTCTTATGAGTTATCATCATTAAATACTGTACATATTCTCATCTTCTACCTTTACTGGAGTCTCCTTAATGTAAAACAGACAGACACAGAACATCTTCAGTGCTCATCTTCTTGTAACACTGTTGGTTCTAGAAGATAATGATACAGTAGTTGTTGTTGTTGATACATGTGAGCTGCACTCCAGTGAGTAGATGTGATGCAGAGAGAGTACTTCCTCATAGCTTGGGGAGGTTTTTGTACGGCTGGATTTCACTGTGTGAACGGGAAAGCTTTATGCTGCTGACAGTAGTAATCTCCTGCATCCTCAGCCTGGACGTTATTGATTGTCAACGTGAAATCAATATTAGATCTGGTGCCATGATACCTGCCTGATGTAAAGGTATTGTAAAAGTTGATGACGAATTTAGGAGCTTGTCCAGGTTTCTGATGGTACCAGGCAAGTTCGTTATTGATGTTACTGCTGGCTTGACAGCTGAGAGTGGCAGAACCTCCAGGCTGGACCGACACCGCTGGAGGACTCTGGGTCATCAGGATGTCACCTGCACAGCCTGAGATGAGCAAGGATCAGATTGTTATTGAGAAAGAAGAAAGAATACAAATCAACAGAAGCAGAAGCAGCCGTCATGTCAACGTCAGCTGTAAGCATCCTCATCTTTAAGGTCTTTAAAGCACCAAGGTGTTTTTAGAGAGGGTGGATGAGTTCAGTAAGATCTGATTCTAAATGACTTACCTGTGGAGAGCATGGCCAGTACTACGATGGACAGGGAGCTTGAAGACATGGCTGTCTTGAGGTTCTGATCCAGTGAGTGATGAGTGTTGGACAGGCAGGGTTATAAACACCGCTGACTACGGAAACAACACAAGCTCGATATGCAAATGTTCCAGAGACTCTCATGAAAACACCAGTGTTGCAACAATGTCGTTGATGGTCTGACGCTACCGTGAGTGAATAATAGTGACCAGACTCCCTGCAGTGCCTCCTGTTGGACCAGTCATTGCTCATGAGGGGCATAAGGATCTTTCTTTACTTTGACAAACTGAGAACAGTTTTTCTTTAAAGTCTGGATCTGTGTCTTTTACAGACAAGGCAAATAGTTTATATTCCTTAATCTGAATATAGAAAGTATGCATTTAGTAAATTTGTGACTGTTTTAAGAACATGACATTAAGAAGCACTTATGTAGATTACAGATCAGTAAAGATCAACTGTTGTAAATAATCTCAATCATGAAAAAGGATTGAGATCATATTGATTATGATGACTATCACTATAACTGCAATGATCATCATCCTCATCATCATCATGGTTTTCAGGGAGAGACAGAGGGTGTGTACAGTTTGTGATATTTGATGTGTCATGAGACCTCATCTACTGACCAGTGTTCCATGTCACTGTCTCTTCCCCCACAGCACCTGCAGTAGGTCCCAGCTGTAGCAGTGCAGTCACTGTGCAGTCTGACTGAGGGAGGTTTTTGTACGGCTCTGTATCACTGTGTGAACACACAGCTACTAGGACAGTGTAAACTCTGACAGTAATATTCTCCTGCATCTTTAGCCTGGACTCCACTGATGGTCAGAGTGAAGTCACTCCCAGATCCACTACCACTGAATCTAGGAGAAATCCCAGACTCAAGTGTTGTAGCTTCGTAAATGAGGAGTTTAGGAGCTTCTCCTGCTTTCTGGAGGTACCAGTTTAGACAGGGATGACTTCCTCCACAATCATCATCGACATCACTGCTGGTTTTACACTGCAGAGAGACTGTCTGTCCTGGGAGAACAGCTTCCATTGCAGGGGTCTGAGTCACAGTGATCTGTCCTCTGGACTCTGGAAACACAATGTTGAACATGACAAAATACCTTCTGATTCTAAAAAGCCACATGCATCTGAATCACACGTATTGTATATGTAAAAACCCTTGTTATGAATGTCACTGACTTCTTACCCTGAATAAAGAGAGTTAGGATCCACACAATGCTGATAATCAAAGTCATGGTTGTTGTAGATTCAGTTGGTGTGAAGAACAGCTCTCATTCATGAAGTGTTGAACTCACATATAAACACTCCCAGACTACTGAAGCTCATTCATGCAGCATGCAAATAAGTCCAGCATGTGTCATCTCTTTCAGTTACTGGGGATGTTCCCTGGAGATCTGCATGTAAAAATGTCCTTCCCCATTATGTCTACGTGGATGTTATATAACCACAACAACACATTTACTAATTAATGTAATTAAGTTTGAAAATAGACCTTTGTACTACAAGTCAATTGTATTGTAAGTGGAATATACATCATATTGAGAAATGTGTGGGGAAATGTAGGGACAGTCAGACATTCATGTCAATAACCTTCTGTCTACATGAACATTGTTGACCTGTCTCTTTGTTATTCTGATCTTGATAACAAGACCATCAGCAGAGATAGTCTTCCTCATGTGGTCCTGTATTCTATCATCAGCCTGTTCACTCATGGTTGGACTAAGTTCCTCAAATCAGTCAGTGAACACTTGTGTCAACTAAAGCTGCTGGGATTCTCTGCTAGTGGAGTCTGTCCACTGTGACTTCACCCCCACTGTTAAGTCTGGGATCAGCATGTAGAAGAAAAGGAATATACAACATGGATCACTGTCCCAGCTGCTCTCTAGCCTGTGGACAATATGGAGGAATACTAACAGTGGATGTAATGCTGGACACTGGCTCTGCTGTTGTCATGGAGTCTGATGAGGACGACACATGAGAGGTTCACCAGAGTAGGTCCTGAAACATGGAGTAGGAATACGATACAGACCCAGGTCACATGATGCTGGAGACAGAGCCTCAGCTGCTATTGAAGAGAGTGTAGTGCAGGATTGTGTAGTCTGCTGTAGTCCAGTGTTGTGTTGTGTGAGTCCAGGTTGAAGCAGACAGCAGCTGTGTGCTCTGGTAGAGCTGCAGCATCACAACACAGAGAGGTTTTTGTACAACGACTTAACCAGAGTCAAGCACTGTGGTGGACTTTTGGTGGAGGCACCAGACTGGATGTTGGAAGTAAGTATCTGAACAAGATTGAATCTTCTCTGTATTTAACTAAATATGTCTTGACATCAATACTGAGTTTCACATCTCTGAATATAGTTATATTTTTCAATCATTTCGAAAATTCTGAAAAACTAGATTTCAGGCTTAAAATGAAAACACATGAAGAAATCTAAAGCTTTTTCACAATTCTGATAAATGAGCTAAAAGCAGTCATTGAGAAAGAATTGTTAATGCTTTAACAAAGAAGCTAAAGTCTAAATAAGTTGTGGTGAATCCAGCAGCAATAGGAGGGAGGTTTTTGTGCGGGCAGTAATAGAGGTTGAATCACTGTGGTCCACTTTTGGTGGAGGTACAAGACTAGATGTTGGAAGTAAGTAACAATATTTACTGAAAGGGATTTCACTTTTTGATTGCTTGATTCTTCATAGACATTTTTAGGTTTTAAGAATTATTTCCAAAAGTATCCTCTTTTTTTGTAATTTTGTAATTGATATCAACACAGTTAAACCTTTAAATCCTTACAGATCGAAACAATTGTAAAAATTCGGTATATTTTCTGGTGAATACTGTAAAACTACAAATTTTAACAGTTTAATCCTAGTTTGTGATTTTTACTTCATCTTAATTCTGTTTGTTCATGGGTGGATGCACTGATCGTCTGATGAGATTTGACATGTTGTTTTGAGTTATTTATGCACCTGCATGATCATATGTTAATATCTATAATGTCAGTTCATGAAATGTATTTCGATTTTTTGATTTGGCCAGACTTATTCTGATACTATCGCTCTGGATAAGAGCGTCTGCTAAATGACTAAATGTACTAACTGCTATATTTACACCGACTGTGACCATTTTAGTAATGATCATTTCCCACCAAAATACTTTAATTATGTTGCCTTGTACAGTATGACAAAAATATTGACTCATGTTCATGTATTAACTTGATTTCATTTCTTTGTTCACACTATGATAATTTATTGATATTTTGTAATTAATCCAGAAGTAATTGCATTAGTCTTTGGTTGAAATAGCAGAAGTCCATCTCTGTCTTCAAAGACAATCTCTTAAACTGCTGAGTATGTTTGTAATCTGACGTATTGTGTTTGTCCCCAGGTAACCGTGCCCCCACCCTGACGGTGCTGCCCCCCTCCAGTGAGGAACTGTCCAGTAAGAGTACAGCCACGCTGATGTGTCTGGCCAACCAGGGCTTCCCCTCAGACTGGACCCTCAGCTGGAAGGTGGACGGGAACAGCAAGAAGAGCCAGGAGGCCAGCAGGGGGCTCTGGGAGAAGGACGGCCAGTACAGCTGGAGCATCACCCTGACTCTCACTGCCCAGGAGTGGACCAGTGTGCTGGAGGTGACCTGTGAGGCCCACCAGAGCTCCCAGCCTACGGTCACTCACACCCTGAAGAGAGAGCAGTGTTCAGAGTAGCCCCAGGCTCACCCAGCCCTGTGGAGAGGGGCTGCTTCCTCTGCTGGGACTGTGTTCTGGGTTCAGCCGTTCTCTGTCCTGCTGATGGCTCACATGCAGACTAACAGGGAGCTTTGCTAGAGTCCACGTGTCGCTGCTCTCTGTCCACTGAGCTGTTATCAGTGCCAGTGTTGATGTGTTCTGCTGGAGGTCGCTATTCACTCTGTATGTTGGCTTTGCTTTGATGCTTGAATGTTGTTGTTTTAGTTAGACAATAAAGAAGTATTCTTGAATTTGAAAATAAGGAATTTGACTTTATTCATTAACATGTTGATTACAGTAATCATGAAATGGAATTGCACGTTGAAATAATTCATTGCTTTACTGTATTTTCATCAGATCATTTTAAGCAACACAAGAAACACTATGATAGATTATCAAACTTTACTGTTTTGCTTATACTTTAAATCTGAATCTGAATCAGAAAGGGATTTATTCGCCATGAAAGTTTGCACAGACAAGGAATTTACTTTGGCAGGAAGGTGCATACAATAAACATATGGAGTCTTACATTTAAATATGTGGTGTAACTATACTAACTGTGCAACTGAACTATACTCACTGTTCATGGCTATAAACAGATCTAGACCACACACCAGTCAAATTCCAATCATCATTGATATTCATCTGTCATCATGACACAGCATTCAGCTTTACAAGAGAGTTTACCTTCTACCACCATGATACCATGGGATTGTGTTAACACAGTAAGGACAAACTTATATAAAATCACTCATGTTCAATCTGATCATCATTTGACTTCAGTCATTAAAGACAATAGTTTGATATGCAGTGATACAACATGGTCCCTAATCTGTGGGACCCTGATGATAATCCTCCTTAATCCCCTGGGGTCAGGTGAGCATCTGGTGACAGTGCTGCTCTATTCTGGGAGTAGCAGAACCAGCCACCCTGAAGATGCAAATCTCAGTTTCACTCCCACAGCTCCCAATGTACAGCTGAACAGTTGAGTCTAAACTACCCTGGACTGGGCCAGGTGTGAGGGGGGGCTGGTCTCATTACTGAGGGGGGAGAGGAGGGGGTAGAGTGAGTCATCTAACTCCTGTCTGACATGAAGGTTACACAGGAATAGAAGGAACACAGGAATAGTGGGGACTTCCTCTCAGGTCTTCATGTCAGAGGTCAGACCAGGACCATGTGACCTGATGCAGAAAACTCTGAAGAGTTTTCGACTGGTTAACATGATGACAATATGTGGTGAGGTCTCACATGAGGTTTCAATGAGACATATGGCACAATGACAGTGGCAGAAAGGAGTTGATCATGATAGGGATTATGATCGGTAGCAATGTAGACTAGCATTATTGTGGTATTTTTTATATTTGTAATCCTTTTAAATTAGTTTCACACTTACATAAACAGAAATTGTTTTGTTTTTCCATAAGTGGTTTCTAATCTTAACTTCATTATTTAAAATGCTTTAAGGAGTGCTTTGACATGAGGGTGGGTTAGTTAACATGTGACCAGTCAGTGTTCCATGTCACTGTCTCTTCCCCCTCAGCACCTGCAGTAGGTCCCAGCTGTAGCAGTGCAGTCACTGTGCAGTCTGACTGAGGGAGGTTTTTGTACGGCTCTGTATCACTGTGTGAACACCCTGTCACTGCCAGGGTAGTGGAAACTCTGACAGTAGTAATCTCCTGCATCTTCAGCCAGGACTCCACTGATGGTCAGAGTGAAGTCAGTCCCAGATCCACTACCACTGAATCTAGATGGAGTCCCAGACTGAAGTGTTGTAGCCCTGTAAATGAGGAGTTTAGGAGCTTCTCCTGGTCTCTGGAGGTACCAGGCTAGATAATTACCATTGAACACAGGACTGCTAACTCTACATCCTATAGAGACTGTATCTCCTGCAGGAACAGCTTTCACTGCAGGAGTCTGAGTCAAAGTGTACTGCCCTCTGGACTCTGGGTGTGAAGAGAGAAGATGAAAGAAGAGACATATTAGGGATACATCTGGATACGTCAAAACATACACATTGCAGTGGTTAACAAGTGGTTAACATTAGAGGTAATACTGAAGTTGATATTTTATGACAGAACTCTGTTACCCTGTATGTAGACAGCTAGAGTCCAGATGAAGATGGTGATCAGAGTCATGGTTGTTGTGGGTTCTGTTGTCATGAAGGACAGCTCTCAGTCATGAGGTGTTAAACTCACAGGACTATAAACACTCCCAGACCACTGAAGCATGTGCTGCCTATGCAAAGTGTCCTCTCTGTTCAGACACACTTTCTTGGACCCACAGAGAAACTGTAGTTGAAGAGATGTGTGAACTGAGGCTTGATGCTGTGTCTCAATGATCACAGTCTCTGTGTCCCTCTAGTGGTCAGCTTTGGTACGATGACAATTATAAGGACTGATTGCGATGTTTTTTAATTTTTTTAACTTAAAATACTTTGTCATGTCACAGTTGACCTCCTTGACTGTCTAATTTGATATTCAGAGTTAGTGACCTGTTGTTCAGTGAAAACAGCATTGAAAATATACTGCTTTGAAAACTGATGAATGTGACAGTCATTGATGTGATCTGAGTCTGAGTGAGAAATAGTCAGTAAGGATAAGTTTCATGCTAATAATTATAGACAATTATATGTATTCTCTAGATGTCAAATCAAAAGATTTTCAACAAGTCTCATCAGTAACAACAATGAGTCTGCCAACTGGAGGGAGGTCAGCCGTCTAGAGTCCTGGTGTGCAGTCAACAACCTAGAGCTCAATGTCAACAAGACAGTGGAGGTGATTGTGGACTTCCGTTATAAGGTTCCAACACATCTTCCACTTGTCATCAACAACTCACTACTGTCACAGTAGTAGGGCATTTCAAGTTCCTAGGCACAACCATCACCAACACACTAAAATGGGACAATAACATCACTCCATTAGTGAAGAAAGGCCAGCAGCGCCTGTTCTTCCTCTGGCAGCTGAGAGGACTAAAGTTCAGCCCCCCATCATGGGGCAGTTCTACAGGGCTATCATTGAGAGTGTGCTTACATCCTCTCACTCTGTCTGGTATGACTCTGCCTCTGCCCGCTCTAAGGCCAGGCTCCAAAGAGTCGTACGGGCAGCAGAGCGCATCCTCGGCTGCCCTCTTCCCTCCATCAAGGACCTTCACAGCTCCAGATCTCTCAGGAAAGCAATAAAGATCACGGCAGACCCCTCACAACAGTGGCAATTTTAGACCCTTTTTAAGGGTGCTCAAGCACCCCTAAACTTCATCTCAGCACCCCTAAAAATAATACAAAATAAATACAAAGTATTATTGTTTATTATCATTTGTTTATTATCATACACTCCACCACTGTGGTAACTCTGACAGTAGTAATCTCCTGCATCTTCAGCCAGGACTCCACTGATGGTCAGAGTGAAGTCACTCCCAGATCCACTACCACTAAATCTAGATGGAGTCCCAGACTCAAGTGTTGTAGCGTAGTAAATGAGGAGTTTGGGAGCTTCTCCTGGTCTTTGGAGGTACCAGGCTAGATTAGTAGAGGCAGAACTGCTAACTCTACATCCTATAGAAACTGTATCTCCTGCAGGAATAGCTTTCACTGCTGAGTCACAGTGTACTGCCCTCTGGACTCTGGGTGTAATGAGAGAAGATGAAAGAAGAGACGCAAGTGTTAATGATACATCTGGATATGACAAGACATACACATTGCAGTGGTTAACAAGTGGTTAACATTACAGGTAATACTGAAGTTGATCTTCTATGACAGAACTCTCTTACCCTGTATGTAGACAGCTAGAGTCCAGATGAAGATGGTGATCAGAGTCATGGTTGTTGTGGGTTCTGTTGTCATGAGGGACAGCTCTCAGTCATGAGGTGTTAAACTCACAGGACTATAAACACTCCCAGACCACTGAAGCATGTGCTGCCTATGCAAAGTGTCCTCTCTGTTCAGACACACTTTATTGGACCTACAGAGAAACTGTAGTTGAAGAAATGTGTGAACTGAGGCTTGATGCTGTGTCTCAATAATCACAGTCTTTGTCTCCCTCTAGTGGTCAATGTTAGTATCTTCAGTCTGTGTGTGGACTCAAAGTGATGCCGCTGACTTCGGAGACTACATCTCTCTTCAAACAGACTCGGAATACATGTGATTTGCTGAGATATATTTATTATCTGTGACCTGTTGTTCAGTAAAGCCAACAGTGATGATATTCACGCAAAAATCAACATTGGGCTTGCTTGTTGGGCTTCCCATCACGACTTTTATCAGATTCAAGACCCTGGTACTGACCTTCCGAGCGGTGAACGGGACTGCACCCGACTACATCAAGTCTATGCTCCAGCTTTACACCCCCACTCGCCACCTACGGTCTTCTTCTGACAACCGTCTGGTGGTCCCACCGCTCAAGAGTGCCCAGACCCAACACAAGCTCTTCTCCTGTCTGGCCCCCCAATGGTGGAATCAACTCCTCACCTCCATCAGAGACACGGACCCACCTTCAAGAAAAGTCTTAGACGCACTTGTTCCGGGAGTACAACGGTACTTCGGAATGATTGGCTGGACCTGATGTTAGTTTCCTCCATGATCACTAAGACTCTTATTGAGAGACTTGTTGATGTTGTTGGTTAATTGTAACTGACATTAAATGATTGTACTTGCTGTTAAATATATTGTTGTTGCTTGCTTTTTCTATAGGTACACTCTTGCTCTTTTGAGGTTCATGCTGTTTAATTGTAACTTGTCTAACTACATGCTCTTATGGTTCTTTCCTTTGGGACTTATTTGATTTTCACAATGTATGCTTCATGTTTTGGCTACCCGCAATGTTTGGGGCTATCTCGTTGTTATGATCAGTGACCTATGCACTTTTGTAAAGCTCTATCTTGGAAGTCGCTTTGGATAAAAGCGTCTGCTGAATGTATACATGTAAATGTAAAGACAGAAAAGGAGAGGCAGGAGAATGTGAGACTGGCAGTCATGAGGAGAACAGAGAGAAGAGCCAGGAGAGACCTGGAGCTGGAGAGACAGCAGAACATTCTAGAGGAGCAGAGACCACAAGGACAGGAGGATGGAGAAACAAGACACAAAGTCACAGAGGAAGGTTGATGACGGCAGTGATGATGTTCTCTTAAGTCCTGTTAAAAACATAACAGTTACTGATCGACACTGAGTCTGAATGAGTTATTGTGTCAATAGGGACTCCTTTGAGAACAGCTAAATAATGATTATTGGTGGACAGAATTTCAACATAAACACATGTACATGTTTACATGTTTTAAGGAGTGCTTTGACCTGAGAGTGGGTTAGTTAACATATGAGCATCACTGATATATTCATCTCAGTGTAACAAAGGCCAGTCAGTGTTCCATGTCTCTTCCCCCTCAGCACCTGCAGTAGGTCCCAGCTGTAGCAGTGCAGTCACTGTGCAGTCTGACTGAGGGAGGTTTTTGTACGGCTCTGTATCACTGTGTGAACACTCCACCACTGTGGTAACTCTGACAGTAGTAATCTCCTGCATCTTCAGCCAGGACTCCACTGATGGTCAGAGTGAAGTCACTCCCAGATCCACTACCACTGAATCGAGATGGAATCCCAGACTGAAGTGTTGTAGCGTAGTAAATGAGGAGTTTAGGAGCTTCTCCTGGTCTCTGGAGGTACCAGGCTAGATAATTACTACTGTACACAGGACTGCTAACTCTACATCCTATAGAGACTGTATCTCCTGCAAGAACAGCTTTCACTGCAGGAGTCTGAGTCAAAGTGTACTGCCCTCTGGACTCTGGGTGTGAAGAGAGAAGATGAAAGAAGAGACAAATATTAAGGATACATCTGGATATGTCAAAACATACACATTGCAGTGGTTAACAAGTGGTTAACATTAGAGGTAATACTGAAGAGGATCATGTATGACAGAACTCCCTTACCCTGTATGTAGACAGCTAGAGTCCAGATGAAGATGGTGATCAGAGTCATGGTTGTTGTGGGTTCTGTTGTCATGAAGGACAGCTCTCAGTCCTGAGGTGTTAAACTCACAGGACTATAAACACTCCCAGACCACTGAAGCATGTGCTGCCTATGCAAAGTTTCCTCTCTGTTCAGACACACTTTCTTGGACCCACAAAGAAACTGTCGTTGAACAGATGTGTGAACTGAGGTTTGATGCTGTGTCTCAATGATCACAGTTTTTGTGTCCCTCTAGTGGTCAGTGTCAGTATCTCAGTCTGTGAGTGGACTTAAAGTGATGCCGCACGGAATACATGTGACTTACTGAGATATATTTATTATCAGTGACTTGTTGTTCAGTAAAGCCAACAGTGATGATATTCACACAAAAAGCAACGGTCTTGTTGTGCTCTAGCATAGTTTCTAGATTCTCTGCAGTGTAAAGGCAAAGTTGTGTCTTCTATGTCCGAAACCTGTTTGAATTTGGATTCATTTGTGTTACAGTAATGTCAAAATGTTCATCTTTTGGATGTTAAGGAGGCTGCATGCAGCAGTCTTATTTACTGCACAGTAGCAGCTGTGTCGTGCCACCATCTCTTTTCGGGGGCTCTGTTAACAGAAGCACATGCTATTTATGTAACTTCACTCAGTTTTTTCCTGGGAATCCTGAACCGAGTGAACACTGATGTTCTTCTTTGCTCAGCTTGTGAGCTACGTTTTGTGCGCAGATCTCGAGGCCCATCTCCCCTTGCTAACGAGCTAACAGAGACACACAGGTTAATTGGTGAGAGACGGAGAGCTGATGAAAGAATCAATGCAGAGTCACGGCGCCAAGCAGGAAAACAGAAAGATGTTGGAAGGGAAGAAACGGAGAGACGGAGGAAAGGGCGAGTTAGAAAGACAAAGAGAGCATCAGACAGAGAGAGAGAGGGAAAGGAGAGAAGGACAGCTGAGGCAAAGACAGACTGGGAGACAAAAGGAGAGACGAGAGCCTGTGGACACGGACAGGGAGGACCTGCACAGACAACTTGAAAGGGAGAATGACAGACGGAGAGATCTGGAAAGACTACGAGCACAGGAGCTCCAGGAGGAGGAGGAAAGACGTAAACAAATAGAAAGAGAGAAAGAGAGGATGCAAGAGAGAAAGAGGATCTAAGAGGGAACTTGAAAGACAGACAAATATAGACAGTGATGCCAAATGGGATGGAGGGCGCAAGTGAAAAAGAAGCACTGACAAGTGAAGTTGAAACATCTGAAGTGGATAACAGACAGAGAGAGATGAAAAATCTGCAAGAACAGGAGCGACAAGAGAAGGAGAGGGAGAGAGCAAAAGGAATATAGAGAGAAGAGAAAAAGACCAAAAGAGGACCTTCAGAGGGTGATTGAAACACTTGAAAGAGAACCGAGGTGGGAACTTGAATAAAGGGAGGGACAGAAAGAAAGCAGAAGCAGGAAGACAGCAGACGGATGAGGCAGAGAGAACGGGAGAGTGAGGAAGAGAGACATCAAGAAGGCCTGGAGAAGGAATCTGAAAGACTTCAAGAAAACCAGAGAGACATTAAAAGACTGCAGGAACATGAAGTGGACCAATCCAGACAAACAGAGTCCCTGAGTCCCTGCAGAGAGAACTTGGTCTTGTACAGCGCTCAGAGGCTGCTGGACAGAGGCTTGTTGAGCAAGTGATGGATGATCCAAAGCATGCAGACGAAATGGACAGATCAGAGCAGGAGAGAGTCATGGAGGAGAGACAGGGAGGAAATACAAATGGGAGACAAAAGGAGGAAATACAAATGGGAGACAAAAGGAGGAAATACAAATGGGAGACAAAAGGAGTGTGTGAACACCCAGACACTGTTAGGGTAGTGTAAACTCTGGCAGTAGTAATCTCCAGCATCTTCAGCCAGGACTCCACTGATGGTCAGAGTGAAGTCACTTCCAGATCCACTACCACTGAATCGAGATGGAATCCCAGACTGAAGTGTTGTAGCGTAGTAAATGAGGAGTTTAGGAGCTTCTCCTGGTCTCTGGAGGTACCAGGCTAGATAATTACTACTGTACACAGGACTGCTAACTCTACATCCTATAGAGACTGTATGTCCTGCAAGAACAGCTTTCACTGCAGGAGTCTGAGTCAAAGTGTACTGCCCTCTGGACTCTGGGTGTGAAGAGAGAAGATGAAAGAAGAGACAAATATTAAGGATACATCTGGATATGTCAAAACATACACATTGCAGTGGTTAACAAGTGGTTAACATTAGAGGTAATACTGAAGAGGATCATGTATGACAGAACTCCCTTACCCTGTATGTAGACAGCTAGAGTCCAGATGAAGATGGTGATCAGAGTCATGGTTGTTGTGGGTTCTGTTGTCATGAAGGACAGCTCTCAGTCCTGAGGTGTTAAACTCACAGGACTATAAACACTCCCAGACCACTGAAGCATGTGCTGCCTATGCAAAGTGTCCTCTCTGTTCAGACACACTTTCTTGGACCCACAAAGAAACTGTCGTTGAACAGATGTGTGAACTGAGGTTTGATGCTGTGTCTCAATGATCACAGTCTCTGTGTCCCTCTAGTGGTCAGTGTCAGTATCTCAGTCTGTGAGTGGACTGAAAGTGATGCCGCTCGGAATACATGTGACTTACTGAGATATATTTATTATCAGTGACCTGTTGTTCAGTAAAGCCAACAGTGATGATATTCACACAAAAAGCAACGGTCTTGTTGTGCTCTAGCATAGTTTTTAGATTCTCTGTAGTGTAAAGGCAAAGTTGTGTCATCTATATCCGAAACCTGTTTGAATTTGGATTCATTTGTGTTACAGTAATGTCAAAATGTTCATCTTTTGGATGTTAAGGAGGCTGCATGCAGCAGTCTTATTTACTGCACAGTAGCAGCTGTGTCGTGCCACCATCTCTTTTTGGGGGCTCTGTTAACAGAAGCACATGATATCAAGGTAACTTCACTCATAGTTTTTTCCTGGGAATCCTGAACCGAGTGAACACTGATGTTCTTCTATGCTCAGCTTGTGAGCTACGTTTTGTGCGCAGGTCTTGAGGCCCATCTCCCCTTTGTTAAGGAGCTAACAGAGACCCACAGGTGAACTGGTGACAGACGGACAGCTGATGAAAGAATCAATGCAGAGTCACGGCGCCAAGCAGGAAAACAGAGAGATGTTGGAAAGGGAAGAAACGGAGACACGGTGGAAAGGGCGAGTTAGAAAGACAAAGAGAGCATCAGACAGAGAGAGAGAGGGAAAGGAGAGAAGGACAGCTGAGGCAAAGACAGACTGGGAGACAAAAGGAGAGACGAGAGCCTATGGACACGGACAGGGGGGACCTGCAGAGACAACTTGAATGAGGGAAGGATAGACGGAGAGATCTGGAAAGACGACGAGCACAGGAGCTCCAGGAGCAGAAGGAGAGACGTAAACAATTAGTGCAACGGGCTATCCTCAGTGCCGCACGCCCATACACACACAAACACATACACGCAGGCACCCTATTATGCTTGGTTCACTCCAGTCCACTAGGGACAGCGAGGTGTCATCGGATGCATTCTGCAAGGCAGGGAAGGATAAAAAAAGGAATTGGGGAGCTTTTGTTTGAACTCAATGGCTGTGTCTACCACCGCGCACTTTACAAAGTACACTGCAATACAGTGCACTGCAAAACAGTGCACTTACATATCCAGTGCACTCCGTCACTGATAAGTGCTGTCTCTAATGGAACACTTACGTTAAACACTTGGTAGAAGTGACGGACCCAAATCTGCTCGCCAAAATGAACGCGCTTCTCCACTCAAGTGGAAAAAGCTGCCGAAAGGGCTCCTCCTTTTCTGCTACGTAGCCAAGATGGCGCCCGTTTAGGGCGAGTAGTGTCCATCGTTGTACACTGTTTTTTTGGACCAGTTGCAGTGCACCATCCGGGTACTTTCAGTGCACTGAATTCTGCAGGTTTTTTGAGTGAAGCGCCCTAAGCACTGAAAGTCAGTGCTCGAAGTGCACAAGTGCGCGGAGGTAGACACAGCTCATGCCTTGACACCAGTGTTTGTTCCTTCACTTTTTCAAGGTAATATAACCTTTTCTTGTGGGTTTTAAACTGCTGCAAATGAGTGTGGATGATCTAAAAACAAGCATGCTGGTATTGGGGTGTTACGTTGGTAAAAGATGTCTGTGTGTGTGTTTGATGATGTTTTGTATATTGTGATTTCACATGGTTTTAGGCCACGGACGGTGGTCGCCTGTGTTGACTAATTATGCATTTGGCAGTTAGTATGAAATGATTGTTGTAGCCTGTCTTTTATTGCAGCCTGTTTTTACTGATTGTTAATAAAAGTGAACTCCATGCCTCGACACCTGTGTTTGTTCCTTCACTTTTCAGGCATAAGGAACCTGTTTGTGCTGGCCCAAGTTCCCCTAGGCTTGAGGCCGGTAACAAAATAGAAAGAGAGAGAGGATGCAAGACAGAAAGAGGATCTAAGAGGGAACTTGAAAGACAGACAAATATAGACAGTGATGCCAAATGGGATGGAGGGTGCAAGAGAAAAAGAAGCACTGACAAGGGAAGTTGATACACCTGAAGTGGATTACAGACAGAGAGAGATGGAAAGTCTGCAAGAACAGGAGCGACAAGAGAAGGAGAGGGAGGGAGCCAAAGGAATATAGAGAGAAGACAAAAAGACCAAAAGAGGACCTTCAGAGGGTGATTGAAAGACTTGAAAGAGAACCGAGGTGGGAACTTGAATAAAGGGAGGGACAGAAAGAAAGCAGAAGCAGGAAGACAGCAGACGGATGAGGCAGAGAGAACGGGAGAGTGAGGAAGAGAGACATCAAGAAGGCCTGCAGAAGGAATCTGAAAGACTTCAAGAAAACCAGAGAGACATTAAAAGACTGCAGGAACATGAAGTGGACCAATCCAGACAAACAGAGTCCCTGAGTCCCTGCAGAGAGAACTTGGTCTTGTACAGCGCTCAGAGGCTGCTGAACAGAGGCTTGTTGAGCAAGTGATGGATGATCCAAAGCATGCAGACGAAATGGACTGATCAGAGCAGGAGAGAGTCATGGAGGAGAGAGAGGGAGGAAATACAAATGGGAGACAAAAGGAGGAAATACAAATGGAGGAGAGAAGGCAAAGAGAAGAGACCAGGGATGGAGGTGAGATGGAGACAAGAAGGAGCTTGAGAAACAAGGCACAGAAGAGACAAAACAACCCAAGAAGAAAGGAGGAAAGGAGAAAGAGAGGGAGGAGGAGAAGGAGGAGAGAGTAAGAGAGATGGAGAAAACCCAGGTAGCAAAGTTGTATGACATGAAAGTGAAAGCTGCAGACAACTATTGTCTCCAAAAAGCATTCAATTCACAAATAGATTTATTTCAAGAACGGGAGAGAATTGTGAGAGAGGATAAGAAAATGAAACAGTAGAAGAAGAGAAAGGAGGAGGAAGACAGACAACAGCAGGCTTGTGAACAACCATCATCTGCAAGGACAGAGAAGGAGAGGCAGGAGAATGTAACTCCTGTCTGACATGAAGGTTACACAGGAATAGAAGGAACACAGGAATAGTGGGGACTTCCTCTCAGGTCTTCATGTCAGAGGTCAGACCAGGACCATGTGACCTGATGCAGAAAACTCTGAAGAGTTTTCGACTGGTTAACATGATGACAATATGTGGTGAGGTCTCACATGAGGTTTCAATGAGACATATGGCACAATGACAGTGGCAGAAAGGAGTTGATCATGATAGGGATTATGATCGGTAGCAATGTAGACTAGCATTATTGTGGTATTTTTTATATTTGTAATCCTTTTAAATTAGTTTCACACTTACATAAACAGAAATTGTTTTGTTTTTCCATAAGTGGTTTCTAATCTTAACTTCATTATTTAAAATGCTTTAAGGAGTGCTTTGACATGAGGGTGGGTTAGTTAACATGTGACCAGTCAGTGTTCCATGTCACTGTCTCTTCCCCCTCAGCACCTGCAGTAGGTCCCAGCTGTAGCAGTGCAGTCACTGTGCAGTCTGACTGAGGGAGGTTTTTGTACGGCTCTGTATCACTGTGTGAACACCCTGTCACTGCCAGGGTAGTGGAAACTCTGACAGTAGTAATCTCCTGCATCTTCAGCCAGGACTCCACTGATGGTCAGAGTGAAGTCAGTCCCAGATCCACTACCACTGAATCTAGATGGAGTCCCAGACTGAAGTGTTGTAGCCCTGTAAATGAGGAGTTTAGGAGCTTCTCCTGGTCTCTGGAGGTACCAGGCTAGATAATTACCATTGAACACAGGACTGCTAACTCTACATCCTATAGAGACTGTATCTCCTGCAGGAACAGCTTTCACTGCAGGAGTCTGAGTCAAAGTGTACTGCCCTCTGGACTCTGGGTGTGAAGAGAGAAGATGAAAGAAGAGACATATTAGGGATACATCTGGATACGTCAAAACATACACATTGCAGTGGTTAACAAGTGGTTAACATTAGAGGTAATACTGAAGTTGATATTTTATGACAGAACTCTGTTACCCTGTATGTAGACAGCTAGAGTCCAGATGAAGATGGTGATCAGAGTCATGGTTGTTGTGGGTTCTGTTGTCATGAAGGACAGCTCTCAGTCATGAGGTGTTAAACTCACAGGACTATAAACACTCCCAGACCACTGAAGCATGTGCTGCCTATGCAAAGTGTCCTCTCTGTTCAGACACACTTTCTTGGACCCACAGAGAAACTGTAGTTGAAGAGATGTGTGAACTGAGGCTTGATGCTGTGTCTCAATGATCACAGTCTCTGTGTCCCTCTAGTGGTCAGCTTTGGTACGATGACAATTATAAGGACTGATTGCGATGTTTTTTAATTTTTTTAACTTAAAATACTTTGTCATGTCACAGTTGACCTCCTTGACTGTCTAATTTGATATTCAGAGTTAGTGACCTGTTGTTCAGTGAAAACAGCATTGAAAATATACTGCTTTGAAAACTGATGAATGTGACAGTCATTGATGTGATCTGAGTCTGAGTGAGAAATAGTCAGTAAGGATAAGTTTCATGCTAATAATTATAGACAATTATATGTATTCTCTAGATGTCAAATCAAAAGATTTTCAACAAGTCTCATCAGTAACAACAATGAGTCTGCCAACTGGAGGGAGGTCAGCCGTCTAGAGTCCTGGTGTGCAGTCAACAACCTAGAGCTCAATGTCAACAAGACAGTGGAGGTGATTGTGGACTTCCGTTATAAGGTTCCAACACATCTTCCACTTGTCATCAACAACTCACTACTGTCACAGTAGTAGGGCATTTCAAGTTCCTAGGCACAACCATCACCAACACACTAAAATGGGACAATAACATCACTCCATTAGTGAAGAAAGGCCAGCAGCGCCTGTTCTTCCTCTGGCAGCTGAGAGGACTAAAGTTCAGCCCCCCATCATGGGGCAGTTCTACAGGGCTATCATTGAGAGTGTGCTTACATCCTCTCACTCTGTCTGGTATGACTCTGCCTCTGCCCGCTCTAAGGCCAGGCTCCAAAGAGTCGTACGGGCAGCAGAGCGCATCCTCGGCTGCCCTCTTCCCTCCATCAAGGACCTTCACAGCTCCAGATCTCTCAGGAAAGCAATAAAGATCACGGCAGACCCCTCACAACAGTGGCAATTTTAGACCCTTTTTAAGGGTGCTCAAGCACCCCTAAACTTCATCTCAGCACCCCTAAAAATAATACAAAATAAATACAAAGTATTATTGTTTATTATCATTTGTTTATTATCATACACTCCACCACTGTGGTAACTCTGACAGTAGTAATCTCCTGCATCTTCAGCCAGGACTCCACTGATGGTCAGAGTGAAGTCACTCCCAGATCCACTACCACTAAATCTAGATGGAGTCCCAGACTCAAGTGTTGTAGCGTAGTAAATGAGGAGTTTGGGAGCTTCTCCTGGTCTTTGGAGGTACCAGGCTAGATTAGTAGAGGCAGAACTGCTAACTCTACATCCTATAGAAACTGTATCTCCTGCAGGAATAGCTTTCACTGCTGAGTCACAGTGTACTGCCCTCTGGACTCTGGGTGTAATGAGAGAAGATGAAAGAAGAGACGCAAGTGTTAATGATACATCTGGATATGACAAGACATACACATTGCAGTGGTTAACAAGTGGTTAACATTACAGGTAATACTGAAGTTGATCTTCTATGACAGAACTCTCTTACCCTGTATGTAGACAGCTAGAGTCCAGATGAAGATGGTGATCAGAGTCATGGTTGTTGTGGGTTCTGTTGTCATGAGGGACAGCTCTCAGTCATGAGGTGTTAAACTCACAGGACTATAAACACTCCCAGACCACTGAAGCATGTGCTGCCTATGCAAAGTGTCCTCTCTGTTCAGACACACTTTATTGGACCTACAGAGAAACTGTAGTTGAAGAAATGTGTGAACTGAGGCTTGATGCTGTGTCTCAATAATCACAGTCTTTGTCTCCCTCTAGTGGTCAATGTTAGTATCTTCAGTCTGTGTGTGGACTCAAAGTGATGCCGCTGACTTCGGAGACTACATCTCTCTTCAAACAGACTCGGAATACATGTGATTTGCTGAGATATATTTATTATCTGTGACCTGTTGTTCAGTAAAGCCAACAGTGATGATATTCACGCAAAAATCAACATTGGGCTTGCTTGTTGGGCTTCCCATCACGACTTTTATCAGATTCAAGACCCTGGTACTGACCTTCCGAGCGGTGAACGGGACTGCACCCGACTACATCAAGTCTATGCTCCAGCTTTACACCCCCACTCGCCACCTACGGTCTTCTTCTGACAACCGTCTGGTGGTCCCACCGCTCAAGAGTGCCCAGACCCAACACAAGCTCTTCTCCTGTCTGGCCCCCCAATGGTGGAATCAACTCCTCACCTCCATCAGAGACACGGACCCACCTTCAAGAAAAGTCTTAGACGCACTTGTTCCGGGAGTACAACGGTACTTCGGAATGATTGGCTGGACCTGATGTTAGTTTCCTCCATGATCACTAAGACTCTTATTGAGAGACTTGTTGATGTTGTTGGTTAATTGTAACTGACATTAAATGATTGTACTTGCTGTTAAATATATTGTTGTTGCTTGCTTTTTCTATAGGTACACTCTTGCTCTTTTGAGGTTCATGCTGTTTAATTGTAACTTGTCTAACTACATGCTCTTATGGTTCTTTCCTTTGGGACTTATTTGATTTTCACAATGTATGCTTCATGTTTTGGCTACCCGCAATGTTTGGGGCTATCTCGTTGTTATGATCAGTGACCTATGCACTTTTGTAAAGCTCTATCTTGGAAGTCGCTTTGGATAAAAGCGTCTGCTGAATGTATACATGTAAATGTAAAGACAGAAAAGGAGAGGCAGGAGAATGTGAGACTGGCAGTCATGAGGAGAACAGAGAGAAGAGCCAGGAGAGACCTGGAGCTGGAGAGACAGCAGAACATTCTAGAGGAGCAGAGACCACAAGGACAGGAGGATGGAGAAACAAGACACAAAGTCACAGAGGAAGGTTGATGACGGCAGTGATGATGTTCTCTTAAGTCCTGTTAAAAACATAACAGTTACTGATCGACACTGAGTCTGAATGAGTTATTGTGTCAATAGGGACTCCTTTGAGAACAGCTAAATAATGATTATTGGTGGACAGAATTTCAACATAAACACATGTACATGTTTACATGTTTTAAGGAGTGCTTTGACCTGAGAGTGGGTTAGTTAACATATGAGCATCACTGATATATTCATCTCAGTGTAACAAAGGCCAGTCAGTGTTCCATGTCTCTTCCCCCTCAGCACCTGCAGTAGGTCCCAGCTGTAGCAGTGCAGTCACTGTGCAGTCTGACTGAGGGAGGTTTTTGTACGGCTCTGTATCACTGTGTGAACACTCCACCACTGTGGTAACTCTGACAGTAGTAATCTCCTGCATCTTCAGCCAGGACTCCACTGATGGTCAGAGTGAAGTCACTCCCAGATCCACTACCACTGAATCGAGATGGAATCCCAGACTGAAGTGTTGTAGCGTAGTAAATGAGGAGTTTAGGAGCTTCTCCTGGTCTCTGGAGGTACCAGGCTAGATAATTACTACTGTACACAGGACTGCTAACTCTACATCCTATAGAGACTGTATCTCCTGCAAGAACAGCTTTCACTGCAGGAGTCTGAGTCAAAGTGTACTGCCCTCTGGACTCTGGGTGTGAAGAGAGAAGATGAAAGAAGAGACAAATATTAAGGATACATCTGGATATGTCAAAACATACACATTGCAGTGGTTAACAAGTGGTTAACATTAGAGGTAATACTGAAGAGGATCATGTATGACAGAACTCCCTTACCCTGTATGTAGACAGCTAGAGTCCAGATGAAGATGGTGATCAGAGTCATGGTTGTTGTGGGTTCTGTTGTCATGAAGGACAGCTCTCAGTCCTGAGGTGTTAAACTCACAGGACTATAAACACTCCCAGACCACTGAAGCATGTGCTGCCTATGCAAAGTTTCCTCTCTGTTCAGACACACTTTCTTGGACCCACAAAGAAACTGTCGTTGAACAGATGTGTGAACTGAGGTTTGATGCTGTGTCTCAATGATCACAGTTTTTGTGTCCCTCTAGTGGTCAGTGTCAGTATCTCAGTCTGTGAGTGGACTTAAAGTGATGCCGCACGGAATACATGTGACTTACTGAGATATATTTATTATCAGTGACTTGTTGTTCAGTAAAGCCAACAGTGATGATATTCACACAAAAAGCAACGGTCTTGTTGTGCTCTAGCATAGTTTCTAGATTCTCTGCAGTGTAAAGGCAAAGTTGTGTCTTCTATGTCCGAAACCTGTTTGAATTTGGATTCATTTGTGTTACAGTAATGTCAAAATGTTCATCTTTTGGATGTTAAGGAGGCTGCATGCAGCAGTCTTATTTACTGCACAGTAGCAGCTGTGTCGTGCCACCATCTCTTTTCGGGGGCTCTGTTAACAGAAGCACATGCTATTTATGTAACTTCACTCAGTTTTTTCCTGGGAATCCTGAACCGAGTGAACACTGATGTTCTTCTTTGCTCAGCTTGTGAGCTACGTTTTGTGCGCAGATCTCGAGGCCCATCTCCCCTTGCTAACGAGCTAACAGAGACACACAGGTTAATTGGTGAGAGACGGAGAGCTGATGAAAGAATCAATGCAGAGTCACGGCGCCAAGCAGGAAAACAGAAAGATGTTGGAAGGGAAGAAACGGAGAGACGGAGGAAAGGGCGAGTTAGAAAGACAAAGAGAGCATCAGACAGAGAGAGAGAGGGAAAGGAGAGAAGGACAGCTGAGGCAAAGACAGACTGGGAGACAAAAGGAGAGACGAGAGCCTGTGGACACGGACAGGGAGGACCTGCACAGACAACTTGAAAGGGAGAATGACAGACGGAGAGATCTGGAAAGACTACGAGCACAGGAGCTCCAGGAGGAGGAGGAAAGACGTAAACAAATAGAAAGAGAGAAAGAGAGGATGCAAGAGAGAAAGAGGATCTAAGAGGGAACTTGAAAGACAGACAAATATAGACAGTGATGCCAAATGGGATGGAGGGCGCAAGTGAAAAAGAAGCACTGACAAGTGAAGTTGAAACATCTGAAGTGGATAACAGACAGAGAGAGATGAAAAATCTGCAAGAACAGGAGCGACAAGAGAAGGAGAGGGAGAGAGCAAAAGGAATATAGAGAGAAGAGAAAAAGACCAAAAGAGGACCTTCAGAGGGTGATTGAAACACTTGAAAGAGAACCGAGGTGGGAACTTGAATAAAGGGAGGGACAGAAAGAAAGCAGAAGCAGGAAGACAGCAGACGGATGAGGCAGAGAGAACGGGAGAGTGAGGAAGAGAGACATCAAGAAGGCCTGGAGAAGGAATCTGAAAGACTTCAAGAAAACCAGAGAGACATTAAAAGACTGCAGGAACATGAAGTGGACCAATCCAGACAAACAGAGTCCCTGAGTCCCTGCAGAGAGAACTTGGTCTTGTACAGCGCTCAGAGGCTGCTGGACAGAGGCTTGTTGAGCAAGTGATGGATGATCCAAAGCATGCAGACGAAATGGACAGATCAGAGCAGGAGAGAGTCATGGAGGAGAGACAGGGAGGAAATACAAATGGGAGACAAAAGGAGGAAATACAAATGGGAGACAAAAGGAGGAAATACAAATGGGAGACAAAAGGAGTGTGTGAACACCCAGACACTGTTAGGGTAGTGTAAACTCTGGCAGTAGTAATCTCCAGCATCTTCAGCCAGGACTCCACTGATGGTCAGAGTGAAGTCACTTCCAGATCCACTACCACTGAATCGAGATGGAATCCCAGACTGAAGTGTTGTAGCGTAGTAAATGAGGAGTTTAGGAGCTTCTCCTGGTCTCTGGAGGTACCAGGCTAGATAATTACTACTGTACACAGGACTGCTAACTCTACATCCTATAGAGACTGTATGTCCTGCAAGAACAGCTTTCACTGCAGGAGTCTGAGTCAAAGTGTACTGCCCTCTGGACTCTGGGTGTGAAGAGAGAAGATGAAAGAAGAGACAAATATTAAGGATACATCTGGATATGTCAAAACATACACATTGCAGTGGTTAACAAGTGGTTAACATTAGAGGTAATACTGAAGAGGATCATGTATGACAGAACTCCCTTACCCTGTATGTAGACAGCTAGAGTCCAGATGAAGATGGTGATCAGAGTCATGGTTGTTGTGGGTTCTGTTGTCATGAAGGACAGCTCTCAGTCCTGAGGTGTTAAACTCACAGGACTATAAACACTCCCAGACCACTGAAGCATGTGCTGCCTATGCAAAGTGTCCTCTCTGTTCAGACACACTTTCTTGGACCCACAAAGAAACTGTCGTTGAACAGATGTGTGAACTGAGGTTTGATGCTGTGTCTCAATGATCACAGTCTCTGTGTCCCTCTAGTGGTCAGTGTCAGTATCTCAGTCTGTGAGTGGACTGAAAGTGATGCCGCTCGGAATACATGTGACTTACTGAGATATATTTATTATCAGTGACCTGTTGTTCAGTAAAGCCAACAGTGATGATATTCACACAAAAAGCAGCGGTCTTGTTGTGCTCTAGCATAGTTTTTAGATTCTCTGTAGTGTAAAGGCAAAGTTGTGTCATCTATATCCGAAACCTGTTTGAATTTGGATTCATTTGTGTTACAGTAATGTCAAAATGTTCATCTTTTGGATGTTAAGGAGGCTGCATGCAGCAGTCTTATTTACTGCACAGTAGCAGCTGTGTCGTGCCACCATCTCTTTTTGGGGGCTCTGTTAACAGAAGCACATGATATCAAGGTAACTTCACTCATAGTTTTTTCCTGGGAATCCTGAACCGAGTGAACACTGATGTTCTTCTATGCTCAGCTTGTGAGCTACGTTTTGTGCGCAGGTCTTGAGGCCCATCTCCCCTTTGTTAAGGAGCTAACAGAGACCCACAGGTGAACTGGTGACAGACGGACAGCTGATGAAAGAATCAATGCAGAGTCACGGCGCCAAGCAGGAAAACAGAGAGATGTTGGAAAGGGAAGAAACGGAGACACGGTGGAAAGGGCGAGTTAGAAAGACAAAGAGAGCATCAGACAGAGAGAGAGAGGGAAAGGAGAGAAGGACAGCTGAGGCAAAGACAGACTGGGAGACAAAAGGAGAGACGAGAGCCTATGGACACGGACAGGGGGGACCTGCAGAGACAACTTGAATGAGGGAAGGATAGACGGAGAGATCTGGAAAGACGACGAGCACAGGAGCTCCAGGAGCAGAAGGAGAGACGTAAACAATTAGTGCAACGGGCTATCCTCAGTGCCGCACGCCCATACACACACAAACACATACACGCAGGCACCCTATTATGCTTGGTTCACTCCAGTCCACTAGGGACAGCGAGGTGTCATCGGATGCATTCTGCAAGGCAGGGAAGGATAAAAAAAGGAATTGGGGAGCTTTTGTTTGAACTCAATGGCTGTGTCTACCACCGCGCACTTTACAAAGTACACTGCAATACAGTGCACTGCAAAACAGTGCACTTACATATCCAGTGCACTCCGTCACTGATAAGTGCTGTCTCTAATGGAACACTTACGTTAAACACTTGGTAGAAGTGACGGACCCAAATCTGCTCGCCAAAATGAACGCGCTTCTCCACTCAAGTGGAAAAAGCTGCCGAAAGGGCTCCTCCTTTTCTGCTACGTAGCCAAGATGGCGCCCGTTTAGGGCGAGTAGTGTCCATCGTTGTACACTGTTTTTTTGGACCAGTTGCAGTGCACCATCCGGGTACTTTCAGTGCACTGAATTCTGCAGGTTTTTTGAGTGAAGCGCCCTAAGCACTGAAAGTCAGTGCTCGAAGTGCACAAGTGCGCGGAGGTAGACACAGCTCATGCCTTGACACCAGTGTTTGTTCCTTCACTTTTTCAAGGTAATATAACCTTTTCTTGTGGGTTTTAAACTGCTGCAAATGAGTGTGGATGATCTAAAAACAAGCATGCTGGTATTGGGGTGTTACGTTGGTAAAAGATGTCTGTGTGTGTGTTTGATGATGTTTTGTATATTGTGATTTCACATGGTTTTAGGCCACGGACGGTGGTCGCCTGTGTTGACTAATTATGCATTTGGCAGTTAGTATGAAATGATTGTTGTAGCCTGTCTTTTATTGCAGCCTGTTTTTACTGATTGTTAATAAAAGTGAACTCCATGCCTCGACACCTGTGTTTGTTCCTTCACTTTTCAGGCATAAGGAACCTGTTTGTGCTGGCCCAAGTTCCCCTAGGCTTGAGGCCGGTAACAAAATAGAAAGAGAGAGAGGATGCAAGACAGAAAGAGGATCTAAGAGGGAACTTGAAAGACAGACAAATATAGACAGTGATGCCAAATGGGATGGAGGGTGCAAGAGAAAAAGAAGCACTGACAAGGGAAGTTGATACACCTGAAGTGGATTACAGACAGAGAGAGATGGAAAGTCTGCAAGAACAGGAGCGACAAGAGAAGGAGAGGGAGGGAGCCAAAGGAATATAGAGAGAAGACAAAAAGACCAAAAGAGGACCTTCAGAGGGTGATTGAAAGACTTGAAAGAGAACCGAGGTGGGAACTTGAATAAAGGGAGGGACAGAAAGAAAGCAGAAGCAGGAAGACAGCAGACGGATGAGGCAGAGAGAACGGGAGAGTGAGGAAGAGAGACATCAAGAAGGCCTGCAGAAGGAATCTGAAAGACTTCAAGAAAACCAGAGAGACATTAAAAGACTGCAGGAACATGAAGTGGACCAATCCAGACAAACAGAGTCCCTGAGTCCCTGCAGAGAGAACTTGGTCTTGTACAGCGCTCAGAGGCTGCTGAACAGAGGCTTGTTGAGCAAGTGATGGATGATCCAAAGCATGCAGACGAAATGGACTGATCAGAGCAGGAGAGAGTCATGGAGGAGAGAGAGGGAGGAAATACAAATGGGAGACAAAAGGAGGAAATACAAATGGAGGAGAGAAGGCAAAGAGAAGAGACCAGGGATGGAGGTGAGATGGAGACAAGAAGGAGCTTGAGAAACAAGGCACAGAAGAGACAAAACAACCCAAGAAGAAAGGAGGAAAGGAGAAAGAGAGGGAGGAGGAGAAGGAGGAGAGAGTAAGAGAGATGGAGAAAACCCAGGTAGCAAAGTTGTATGACATGAAAGTGAAAGCTGCAGACAACTATTGTCTCCAAAAAGCATTCAATTCACAAATAGATTTATTTCAAGAACGGGAGAGAATTGTGAGAGAGGATAAGAAAATGAAACAGTAGAAGAAGAGAAAGGAGGAGGAAGACAGACAACAGCAGGCTTGTGAACAACCATCATCTGCAAGGACAGAGAAGGAGAGGCAGGAGAATGTGAGACTGGCAGTCAGGAGGAGAACAGAGAGAAGAGCCAGGAGAGACCTGGAGCTGGAGAGACAGCAGAACATTCTAGAGGAGCAGAGACCACAAGGACAGGAGGAGGATGGAGAAACAAGACACAAAGTCACAGAGGAAGGTTGATGACGGCAGTGATGATGTTCTCTTAAGTCCTGTTAAAAACATAACAGTCACTGATCGACACTGAGTCTGAATGAGTCATTGTGTCAATAGGGACTCCTTTGAGAACAGCTAAATAATGATTATTGGTGGACAGAATTTCAACATAAACGCATGTACATGTTTACATGTTTTAAGGAGTGCTTTGACCTGAGAGTGGGTTGGTTAACATATGAGCATCACTGATATATTC
The DNA here is from genome assembly GCF_021917145.1 of Hypomesus transpacificus. Lineage (NCBI taxonomy): Eukaryota > Metazoa > Chordata > Actinopteri > Osmeriformes > Osmeridae > Hypomesus > Hypomesus transpacificus. The sequence continues at coordinate 353,495 of NC_061063.1, forward strand.
ATCTCAGTGTAACAAAGACCAGTCAGTGTTCCATGTCTCTTCCCCCTCAGCACCTGCAGTAGGTCTCAGCTGTAGCAGTGCAGTCACTGTGCAGTCTGACTGAGGGAGGTTTTTGTACGGCTCTGTATCACTGTGTGAACACCCAGACACTGTTATGGTAGTGTGCACTCTGACAGTAGTAATCTCCTGCATCTTCAGCCAGGACTCCACTGATGGTCAGAGTGAAGTCACTTCCAGATCCACTACCACTGAATCTAGGAGGAATCCCAGACTGAAGTGTTGTAGCGTAGTAAATGAGGAGTTTAGGAGCTTCTCCTGGTCTCTGGAGGTACCAGGCTAGATAATTACTACTGTACACAGGACTGCTAACTCTACATCCTATAGAAACTGTATGTCCTGCAAGAACAGCTTTCACTGCAGGAGTCTGAGTCACAGTGTACTGCCCTCTGGACTCTGGGTGTGAAGAGAGAAGATGAAAGAAGAGACAAATGTTAAGGATACATCTGGATATGAAAAAACATACACATTGCAGTGGTTAACAAGTGGTTGAATTAGAGGGAATACAGAAGTTGATCTTTTATGACAGAACTCTCTTACCCTGTATGTAGACAGCTAGAGTCCAGATGAAGATGGTGATCAGAGTCATGGTTGGTGTGGGTTCTGTTGTCATGAAGGACAGCTCTCAGTAATGAGGTGTTAAACTCACAGGACTATAAACACTCCCAGACCACTGAAGCATGTGCTGCCTATGCAAAGTGTCCTCTCTGTTCAGACACACTTTCTTGGAGCCACAGAGAAACTGTAGTGTGAAGAGATGTGTGAACTGAGGCTTGATGCTGTGTCTCAATGATCACAGTCTCTGTGTCCCTCTAGTGGTCAGTGTCAGTATCTCAGTCTGTGTGTGGACTCAAGTGATGCCACTGACTTTGCAGACTCAATCTCTCTTCAAACAGACTCGGAATACATGTGATTTACTGATATATATTTGTTATCAGTGACCTGTTGTTCAGTAAAGCCAACAGTGATGATATTCACACTAAAAGCAACGGTCTTGTTGTGCTCAAACATAGTTGCTAGATTCTCTGTAGTGTAAACGCGAAGTTGTGTCATCTATGTCCGAAATCTGTTTGAATTTGGATTAATGTGTGTGAATGTTAGAACGTTCATGTTTTGGATGTTAAGGAGGCTGCATGCAGCAGTCTTATTTACTGCACAGTAGCAGCTGTGTCGTGCCACCATCTCTTTTTGGGGGCTCTGTTAACAGAAGCACATGATATCAAGGTAACTTCACTCATAGTTTTTTCCTGGGAATCCTGAACCGAGTGAACACTGATGTTCTTCTATGCTCAGCTTGTGAGCTACGTTTTGTGCGCAGGTCTTGAGGCCCATCTCCCCTTTGCTAACGAGCTAACAGAGACACACAGGTGAACTGGTGACGGACGGACAGCTGATGAAAGAATCAATGCAGAGTCACAGGGCCAAGCAGGAAAACAGACAGATGTTGGAAGGGAAGAAACGGAGAGACGGAGGAAAGGGCGAGTTAGAAAGACAAAGAGAACATCAGACAGAGAGAGAGAGGGAAAGGAGAGAAGGACAGCTGAGGCAAAGACAGACTGGGAGACAAAAGGAGAGACGAGAGCCTGTGGACACAGACTGCAAAGACAACTTGAAAGGGAGAATGACAGACGGAGAGATCTGAAAAGACGACGAGCACAGGAGCTCCAGGAGGAGGAGGAAAGACGTAAACAAATAGAAAGAGAGAAAGAGAGGATGCAAGAGAGAAAGAGGATCTAAGAGGGAACTTATAAGACAGACAAATATAGACACTGATGCCAAATGGGATGGAGTGCGCTAGAGAAAAAGATGCACTGAAAAGGGAAGTAGAAAGACCTGAAGTGGAATACAGACAGAGAGAGATGGAAAGTCTGCAAAAACAGGAGCGACAAGAGAAGGAGAGGGAGAGGGCAAAAAGAATATAGAGAGAAGACAAAAAGACCAAAAGAGGACCTTCAGAGGGTGATTGAAAGACTTGAAAGAGAACTGAGGTGGGAACTTGAATAAAGGGAGGGACAGAAAGAAAGCAGAAGCAGGAGAGACAGCAGACGGATGAGGCAGAGAGAACGGGAGAGTGAGGAAGAGAGACATCAAGAAGGCCTGGAGAAGGAATCTGAAAGACTTCAAGAAAACCAAAGAGACATTAAAAGACTGCAGGAACATGAATAGGACCAGTCCAGACAGACAGAGTCCCTGAGTCCCTGCAGAGAGAACTTGATCTTGTACAGCGCTCAAAGGCCGCTGGGCAGCGGCTTGTTGAGCAAGTGATGGATGATCCAAAGCATGCAGACGAAATGGACAGATCAGAGCAGGAGAGAGTCATGGAGGAGAGACAGGGAGGAAATACAAATGGGAGACAAAAGGAGGAAATACAAATGGAGGAGAGAAGGCGAAGAGAAGAGACCAGGGATGGAGGTGAGATGGACACAAGAAGGAGCTTGAGAACAAGGCAACCAAAGAGGCAGAACAACCCAGGAAGAAAGGAGGAAAGGAGAAAGAGAGGGAGGAGGAGGAGAGAGTAAGAGAAATGGAGAAAACCCAGGTGGCCAAGTTTTATGACATGAAAGTAAAAGCTGCAGACAACTATTGTCTCCAAAAAGCATTCAATTCACAAATAGATTTCTTTCAAGATTGGGAGAGAATTGTGAGAGAGGATAAGAAAATGAAACAGTAGAAGAAGAGAAGGGAGGAGGAAGACAGACAACGGCAGGCTTGTGAACAACCATCATCTGCAAAGACCCTGATACTGACCTTCCGAGCGGTGAAATGACCTTTGACAGTGAGGGACTGCACCCGACTACATCAAGTTTCTTCTCCAGCCTCACACCTCCACCCGCCACCTACGGTCTTCTTCTGACAACCGTCTGGTGGACCCACCGCTCAAGAGTGCCCAGACCCAACACAAGCTCTTCTCTTGTCTGGCCCCCCAATGGTGGAATCAACTCCCCACCTCCATCAGAGATACGGACTCACCTTCAAGAAAAGGTTTAAGACGCACTTGTTCTGAGAGTACAACGGTACTTAGGAATAATTGGCTGGTGCTGATGTTAGTTTCCTCCAGGATCACAATTACTCTTATTGAGAGACTTGTTGATGTTGTTTGTTAGTTGTAACTGACTTAAAATGATTGTACTCGCTTTGAAATATATTGTTGTTGCTTGATTTTTCCACAGCTACCCTCTTGCACTTTTGAGGTTCATGCTGTTTAATTGTAACTTGTCTAACTACATGCTCTTATGGTTCTTTCCTTTGGGAATTATTTGATTTTCACATTGTATGCTTCATGTTTTGGCTACCCGCAATGTTTGGGGCTATCTTGTTGTTATGATCAGTGACCTATGCACTTTTGTAAAGCTCTCTCTTGGAAGTCGCTTGGATAAAAGCATCTGCTGAATGTATAAATGTAAATGTAAAGACAGAGAAGGAGAAGCAGGAGAATGTGAGACTGGCATGAGGCAGTCATGAGGAGAACAGAGAGAAGAGCCAGGAGAGACCTGGAGCTGGAGAGACAGCAGAACATTCTAGAGGAGCAGAGACCACAAGGACAGGAGAAGGATGGAGAAACAAGACACAAAGTCACAGAGAAGAAGGTTGATAATGCCAGTGATGATGTTCTGCTCTCAGTCACTGATCAACACTGAGTCTGAATGAGTCTGTGTGTCAATAGGGATACCTTTTATAACAGCTAAATAATGAATATTGGTGGACAGAATTATATCATAAACACGTGTACATGTTTAAATGTTTTAAGGAGTGCTTTGACATGAGGGTGTATTAGTTAACATATGAGCATCACTGATATATTCATCTCAGTGTAACAAAGACCAGTCAGTGTTCCATGTCACTGTCTCTTCCCCCTCAGCACCTGCAGTAGGTCCCAGCTGTAGCAGTGCAGTCACTGTGCAGTCTGACTGAGGGAGGTTTTTGTACGGCTCTGTATCATCGTGTGAACACATAGACACTGTTAGGATAGTGAAAACTCTGACAGTAGTAATCTCCTGCATCTTCAGCCTCTACTCCACTGATAGTCAGAGTGAAGTCCCTATGTGTTCCACTACCACTGAATCTAGAAGGATTTCCTGTGTACAGGGTTTTAGCATAGTAAATGAGGAGTTTAGGAGCTTCTCCAGGTTTCTGGAGGTACCAGGCTAGACAGGGAGAAGAGGTTCCTGCTTGATACACATCACTGCTGGTTTTACACTGCAGAGAGACTGTCTGTTTTGGGAGAACAGCTTTCACTGCAGGAGTCTGAGTCACAGTGATCTGTCCTCTGGACTCTGGAAAAGAGACAACAAAGACATTGTCAAAATGTTGAACAATTACAAAATTTCAAATGTATTTACTCTTTAATGACACATGCAAAGCATCTGACTCACACAAACTGTGTATGTAAACACCTCTGTAAATAATGTGTTTGATTTCTTACCCTGAATAAAGAGAGTTAGGATCCACACAATGCTGATAATCAAAGTCATGGTTGTTGTAGATTCAGTTGGTGTGAAGAACAGCTCTCAGTCATGAAGTGTTGAACTCACATATAAACACTCCCAGACTACTGAAGCTCAAACATGCAGCATGCAAATAAGTCCAGCATGTGTCATCTCTTTCAGTTACTGGGGATGTTCCCTGGAGATCTGCACGTCAAAATGTCCTTCCCCATTATGTCTACGTGAATGTTATATAACCACAACACACATTTACTAATTAATTTAGGTACATTTGAAAACAGTCCTGTGTAGTACAAGTGTATTATAATGTAAGTGGAATATACAGCATATTGAGAAATGTGTGGGGAAATGTAGGGACAGTCAGACATTCATGTCAATAACCTTCTGTCGACATGAACATTGTTGACCTGTCTCCTTGTCATTCTGATCTTGATAACAAGACCATCAGCAGAGATAGTCTTCCTCATGTGGTCCTGTATTCTATCATCAGCCTGTTCACTCATGCTTGGACTAAGTTCCACAAATCAGTCAGTGAACACTTGTGTCAACTAAAGCTGCTGGGATTCTCTGCTAGTGGAGTCTGTCCACTGTGACTTCACCCCCACTGTTAAGTCTGGGATCAGCATGTAGAAGAAAGGCATATACAACATGGATCACTGTCCCAGCTGCTCTCTAGCCTGTGGACAATATGGAGGAATACTAACAGTGGATGTAATTCTGGACACTGGCTCTGGTGTTGTCATGGAGTCTGATGAGGACGACACATGAGAGGTTCACCAGAGTAGGTCCTGAAACATGGAGTAGGAATACGATGAAGACCCAGGTCACATGATGCTGGAGACAGAGCCTCAGCTGCTGTTGAAGAGAGTGTAGTGCAGGATTGTGTAGTCTGCTGTAGTCCAGTGTTGTGTTGTGTGAGTCCAAGTTGAAGCAGATAGCAGCTGTGGGCTCTGGTAGAGCTGCAGCATCACAACACAGAGAGGTTTTTGTACGACGACTTAACCAGAGTCAATCACTGTGGTGGACTTTTGGTGGAGGCACCAGACTGGATGTTGGAAGTAAGTATCTGAACAAGATTGAATCTTCTCTGTATTTTACTAAATATGTCTTGACATCAATACTGAGTGTCACTTTTCTGAATATAGTTATTTTTTACAACCATTTAGAAAATTCTGAAAAACTAGATTTCAGGCTTAAAATGAAAACACATGAAGAAATCTAAAGCTTTTTCACGATTCTGAAAATGAGCTAAAAGCGGTCATTGACAAATAATTCTTGATGCTTTAACAAAAAGTCTAAATAAGCTGTGGTGAATCAAGCAGCAATAGGAGGGAGGTTTTTGTACGGGCAGTAATAGAGGTTGAATCACTGTGGTACACTTTTGGTGGAGGTACCAGACTAGATGTTGGAAGTAAGTAACAATCTTTTCTGAAAGGGATTTCACTTTTTGCATGCTTGATTCTTCATAGAAATTTTTAGGTTCAAGATCATTCAAAGATCGTATGTAAAAAAAAAAGTATATTTTCTGGTGAATACTGTAAAATTACAAATTTAAACTGTTTAATCCTAGTTTGTGTTTTTACTTCATCTTAATGCTGTTTGTTCATGGGTGGATGCACTGATCGTCTGATGAGATTTGACATGTTGTTTTGAGTTATTTATGCACCTGCATGATCATATGTTAATATCTATAATGTTAGTTAATGAAAAGTATTGAGATTTTTTTATTTGGCCAGACTTATTCTGATACTATCGCTCTGGATAAGAGCGTCTGCTAAATGACTAAATGTACTAACTGCTATATTTACACCGACTGTGACCATTTAAGTAATGATCATTTCCCACGAAAATACTTTAATTACGTTGCCTTGTACAGTATGACTATCTATTGACTCATGTTTATGTATTAACTTGATTTCATTTCTTTGTTCACACTATGATAATTTATTGATATTGTTTAATTAATCCAGAAGTAATTGAGTTAGTCTTTGGTTGAAATAGCAGAAGTCCATCTCTGTCTTCAAAAACAATCTCTTAAAATGCTGAGTGGGTTTGTAATCTGACGTATTGTGTTTGTCTCCAGGTAACCGTGCCCCCACCCTGACGGTGCTGCCCCCCTCCAGTGAGGAACTGTCCAGTAAGAGTACAGCCACGCTGATGTGTCTGGCCAACCAGGGCTTCCCCTCAGACTGGACCCTCAGCTGGAAGGTGGACGGGAACAGCAAGAAGAGCCAGGAGGCCAGCAGGGGGCTCCTGGAGAAGGACGGCCAGTACAGCTGGAGCAGCACCCTGACTCTCACTGCCCAGGAGTGGACCAGTGTGCTGGAGGTGACCTGTGAGGCCCACCAGAGCTCCCAGCCTACGGTCACTCACACCCTGAAGAGAGAGCAGTGTTCAGAGTAGCCCCAGGCTCACCCAGCCCTGTGGAGAGGGGCTGCTTCCTCTGCTGGGACTCTGTTCTGGGTTCAGCCGTTCTCTGTCCTCCTGATGGCTCACATGCAGACTAACAGGGAGCTTTGCTAGAGTCCACGTGTCGCTGCTCTCTGACCACTGAGCTGTTATCAGTGCTAGTGTTGATGTGTTCTGCTGGATGTCACTATTCACTCTGTACGTTGGCTTTGCTTTGATGCTTGAATGTTGTTGTTTTAGTTGGACAATAAAGAAGTATTCTAGAACTTGAAAATAAGGAATTTGACTTCATTTATTAACATGTTGATTACAGTAATCATGAAATGGAATTGCACATTGAAATAGTTCATTGCATTACTGTATTTTCATCAGATAATTTAAGCAACACAAGAAACACTATGATGGATGATAAAACATTACAGTTTCGCTGATACCACGATTGTACATGGCTGTTGACAGATCTAGACCACACACCAGTCAAGTTCTATTCATCATTGATATTCATCTGTCATCATGACACAGCATTTAGCTCTACAGGAGAGTTTACCTTCTACCACCATGAGACCATGGGATTGTGTTCACACAGTAAGGACAAACTTATATAAAATCACTCATGTTCAATCTGATCATCATTTGACTTCAGTCATTAAAGACAAAAGTTTGATATGCAGTGATACAACATGGTCCCTAATCTGTGGGACCCTGATGATAATCCCCCTTAATCCCCTGGGGTCAGGTGAGCATCTGGTGACAGTGCTGCTCTATTCTGGGAGTAGCAGAACCAGCCACCCTGAAGATGCAAATCTCAGTTTCACTCCCACAGCTCCCAATGTACAGCTGAACAGTTGAGTCTAAACTACCCTAGACTGGGCCAGGTGTGAGGGGGGGCTGGTCTCATTACTGAGGGGGGAGAGGAGGGGGTAGAGTGAGTCATCTACCTCCTGTCTGAGATGAATGTTACACAGGAATGGAAGTGGGGACTTCCTCTCAAGTCTTCATGTCAGAGGTCAGACCAGGACCATGTGACCTGATGCAGAAAACACTTTTTGACTGGTTAATATGATGACAGTGTGTGGTGAGGTCTTTCATGAGGTTTCAATGAGACATATGACAATGACAGAGGAAGAAAGAAGTTGATCATGATAGGGATCATGATCATTAGCAATGGGGACTAGCATAATTGTGGTATTTTTTAATTAGTTTCACACTAATATAAACAGAAAGTGTTCTGATGTAGAAAACTCTGAAGAGTTTATGACTGGTTAACATGATGACAATGTGTGGTGAGGTCTCACATGAGGTTTTAATGAGACATATGACAATGAGTTGAAGGAGTTGATCATGAAGGAGTTGATCATGATAGGGATTATGATCATTAGCAATGTAGAGTAGCATGATTGTGGTATTTCTAAAAAGTGTAATCCTTTTAAATTACATTCAATGTGATTACTGTGCGGTAGATTTTCAGCATCAGGAAAGTACATCAACCAGATGAATGTATAGATGACTGTATATCAGTCTCTGATGAACACCAGGTCTGAATGATAGAGTCAGTAGAGACAGGTTTCACACTAATATAAAGAGTTTTGTTTTCCTATAAGAGGTTTCATATATTAACTTCATGAGCTAAAACGTTTTAAGGAGTGCTTTGACATGAGGGTGGGTTAGTTAACATATGAGCATCACTGATATATTCATCTCAGTGTAACAAAGGCCAGTCAGTGTTCCATGTCACTGTCTCTCCCCCCTCAGCACCTGCAGTAGGTCCCAGCTGTAGCAGTGCAGTCACTGTGCAGTCTGACTGAGGGAGGTTTTTGTACGGCTCTGTATCACTGTGTGAACACTCCATCACTGTGGTAACTCTGACAGTAGTAATCTCCTGCATCTTCAGCCAGGACTCCACTGATGGTCAGAGTGAAGTCACTTCCAGATCCACTACCACTAAATCTAGGAGGAATCCCAGACTCAAGTGCTGTAGCGTAGTAAATGAGGAGTTTAGGAGCTTCTCCTGGTTTCTGGAGGTACCAGGCTAGACGATTACCACTGTACACAGGACTGCTAACTCTACATCCTATAGAGACTGTATGTCCTGCAAGAACAGCTTTCACTGCAGGAGTCTGAGTCAAAGTGTACTGCCCTCTGGACTCTGGGTGTAAAGAGAGAAGATGAAAGAAGAGACAAATATTAAGGATACATCTGGATACGTCAAAACATACACATTGGAGTGGTTAACAAGTGGTTAAAATTAGAGGTAATACTGAAGTTGATCTTTTATGAAAGAACTCTCTTACCCTGTATGTAGACAGCTAGAGTCCAGATGAAGATGGTGATCAGAGTCATGGTTGTTGTGGGTTCTGTTGTCATGAAGGACAGCTCTCAGTCATGAGGTGTTAAACTCACAGGACTATAAACACTCCCAGACCACTGAAGCATGTGTTGCCTATGCAAAGTGTCCTCTCTGTTCAGACACACTTTCTTGGATCCACTGAGAAACTGTAGTTGAAGAGATGTGTGAACTGAGGCTTGATGCTGTGTCTCAGTGAATACAGTCTCTGTCTCTCTCTAGTGGTCAGTGTTGGTAAAATGACAATTATAACGACTGATTGCGATGGTTTGGTATTTTTATTACTTAAAATACGTTGTCATGTCACAGTTGACCTGACAACGTAGTTGACCTCCTTGACTGTCTAGTAGAAGGTCAACTGTTATGTATTATGTCTGTCACGGCCACAGCCGTGCCCCCCTATTGTTTTTGGTTTTGCCCTGTCCTAGTGTTCCCTGTCTCATTGTCGTCACCTGTGTCTCGTTCAGTTCTCGTTAGTTTCATTGTGTCTTTGTTTCTGCGTATTTAGGTTCCTGTTTTTGTCCAGTCTTGGCATTACCCATTACTCTTTGTCCCTGTGTACCATGTCTGTTTTGAGCATTAAACCCTTTCTTCGCAACTCTTGCCGACTCTCCAGCGTTTGGGTCCTACCCCTCCACACACCGTGACAATATCAATCATGGAAAAGTAGTCCAATGATTCAGATCATATTGATTATGATGACTATCACTATTATAACTGCAATGATCTTCATCCTCATGGTTTTCAGGGAGAGACAGAGGGTGTGTACAGTTTGTGATATTTGATGTGACCTCATCTACTGACCAGTGTTCCATGTCACTGTCTGATGTGCAGATGTTCTGTATACACGAAGCTTGTGTCTCAGAGGTTAAGAGGTCGCTCCGTGTGCCCCTAGAAGGACACACATAGATCTAGGGATGCACTCTGTGCAACCTCTAGAGAGCAAGGAAGTAGATAGTGGTCTCCAAACTTAGTTATGACCGCATCACCTGTGGACTGTGTTCCATGTGCATCATGCGTGGAATGTGTACTATTTAAGGGAACGTTTTGGTGGTTACTATATCTGTACTGTCCAGCTCGTGTATATAATTGCTATCTAAGAGACATGTTTCTCACTCATGCTAGCCACTCTGTTGTGGATTGGTGGCATGATCCGACGGCGTTGCTAATAAAACCGAGTCAACACTTTTATATTGTCGTGCTTCCTTGGCCTGCCTTGACAGACATCTCATCCTTACACTGTCTCTTCCCCCCTCAGCACCTGCAGTAGGTCCCAGCTGTAGCAGTGCAGTCACTGTGCAGTCGGACTGAGGGAGGTTTTTGTACGAGTCTGTATCACTGTGGGAACGGTCTCGAATAGTGCTGCTGACAATAGTAATCTCCTGCATCTTAAGTCTGAACTCCACTGATTTTCAACATAAAGTTGGTCCCAGATCTTTCTACAGAAAACCTCCCTGGAGTTCCTAAGACTCTGCTGCTCTGGGAGGAGAACAGCAGAGTGGGTCTCTCTCCAGGTCTCTGGAGATACCAGGCTAAGCTATTGGTGAAACCAGAGGAGCTGGACTGACAGTTCAAAGTGACACTCTCTCCTGCAGACACAGTCTTCACTATAGGACTCTGAATCAGAACGATATCAGCCAGAGATCCTGTCAACACAACACAGCATGTCATGAAAATCAAACCATCTTGGCAAGGTTGAATTCAACAATGACACAAATACAATTAAGTATTAAAACTCATTTGAATACATATTAAAATTCTGAAACCATTAGTCAGACGGAATCTGCCTTTGAGCTGAGGGGAAGATCAAATAAATGTGTTTAGACATGTGACTTCTTCTTACCTGCTGGACAAAGAGCCAGTGTGCTCAGCAGGAGGGCCAGGGCAGCCATGTTGTCCAACAGCCAGAGAGGGAGAGAGACCAGTAGATGATATTTAGCTATGAGTGAGGAAGAGAGAGAGCTCCAGGAAGACTATGAAGGTATCAGTGGTGAATAGAAAGGGGGAGACCAGCAGAGATGGTGTGAGGGAGAGAGGGACCCTCAGGCAGCTTTAAAGGCCTCAAAGAGCAGAGAGACAAGGACAGAGAGACCAGCTGCTCTGAGGAGCAGTGAAGCAGGACCGGTATGCAAAGGTCCTTCCTGGAGACACTGTGAATCCTTCACGCTTCATGTGTGGGTCAGATACACACTGAAGCCTTCAGACACCAACTGTATGGGCACAAATACAGAGTCTGAATACATTTGATCTACTGAGAGATATTCAGTATCAGTGACCTGTTCAGTAATAACAGCAGTTCAGTCAAGACACTCATGTTTTGATTTGAGCATTTATTGATCACCATGGACATGGAAATCGGTTTTGTGGAGTGGATGTATCTAGGGGAAGCACTCTCTGCCTCTATCATTAGCTAGCAACATACATGGACTATGAGGCAGTGAGCAAATAGAGTAATAATCCCCCCTGATGGATAGTACATACAGACACCACAGGGAGATGGGGATGGTGGAGGGTGGCAGCAGCACAATGATACAACAACCAGGAGTAACTGTGTGCGTATCCGTGCTGCCTTATAATGCCGCCTTAGCGGACGTGGGCCAATGGGCTTGAAGCAGGCTAACACAGGTGTAGTTAATGAGCTTAATGCAGGGCGCTGGCAGAATGCCATGGCTGAACTAGGATTCACTCATTGTTGATGTGCTGCTCTGAGTCCTGATGAATGTAAACAGTCAGAGATTCAATCAGTTTGTATGAGTGAGAGCCAATAAGGACATATTTTATATAGAATGAATATCTGTGGAAATAATTTCCATTATAAACAACTTAACATGTTGGAGTGCTTTGACATGAGGGTGGGTTAGATAACATATGAGCATCACTGATATATTCATCTCAGTGTAACAAAGGCCAGTCAGTGTTCCATGTCACTGTCTCTTCCCCCTCAGCACCTGCAGTAGGTCCCAGCTGTAGCAGTGCAGTCACTGTGCAGTCTGACTGAGGGAGGTTTTTGTACGGCTCTGTATCACTGTGTGAACACATACACACTGGGGATGTGTAAACTTTGACAGTAGTAATCTCCTGCATCTTCAGCTAGGACTCCACTGATGGTCAGAGTGAAGTCACTCCCAGATCCACTACCACTGAATCGAGATGGAGTCCCAGACTGAAGTGTTGTAGCCCCGTAAATGAGGAGTTTAGGAGCTTCTCCTGGTCTCTGGAGGTACCAGGCTAGATATGTATTAACGTGCACAGGACTGCTAACTCTACATCCTATAGAGACTGTATCTCCTGCAGGAACAGCTTTCACTGCAGGAGTCTGAGTCACAGTGTACTGCCCTCTAGACTCTGGGTGTGAAGAGAGAAGATGAAAGAAGAGACAAATGTTAAGTATACATCTGGATACGTCAAAACATACACATTGCAGTGGTTAACAAGTGGTTAACATTAGAGGTAATACTGAAGTTGATCTTTTATGACAGAACTCTCTTACCCTGTATGTAGACAGCTAGAGTCCAGATGAAGATGGTGATCAGAGTCATGGTTGTTGTGGGTTCTGTTGTCATGAAGGACAGCTCTCAGTCATGAGGTGTTTAACTCACAGGACTATAAACACTCCCAGACCACTGAAGCATGTGCTGCCTATGCAAAGTGTCTTCTCTGTTCAGACACACTTTCTTGGACCCACAGAGTCAAACTGTAGTTGAAGAGATGTGTGAACTGAGGCTTGATGCTGTGTCTCAATGATCACAGTCTCTGTGTCCCTCTAGTGGTCATTGTCAGTATCTCAGTCTGTGAGTGGGTTAACATGGAGTCCGGAGGACAGAACACTGTAACTCAGACTCCTGCAGTGAAAGCTGTTCTCCTTTAAATCCTTTACATCTATATCTCAACTCCTCCTTATATGATACCACATGCCAAGAATGAATGTGGAACAAATATAGGTGCTTTTCAGATTTAACTATTGACAGTGACAAGGAGACTCTAGCAAAGCTTCCTGTTAGTCTACATGTTAACACAGGGCCGGCCCAAGCCTTTATCGGACCTTAAGCAAAATTGATTTAGGGGGCCCTCTGCGTCGCTTATCGTTGCCGATTAAAAAAAAATTATAGATACATTTTTACATAATACATTAAACTGTCATTTCATTTGCTCTTGGGGGCGCTCTGATAGCCACAGGGGCCCTAAGCAGCCGCTTAGTTCGCTTATGCCTTGGGCCGGCCTTGTGTTAACCATCAGCAGCATACAGAATGGCTGAGCACAGAACAGTTTCTAGTAAAGAAGTTTTAAAGAAAACTTGAAAACGGGCAGACTGAAAAAATCGTATTCTGTACAAAATGGATGAGACAGTCTTTGTCAGTACTCACTAATATCTTTAAGTCATTTGAAAAGAATATCCTGTACATGTAGTCATTTAGCAGACGCTTTTACCAAGAGCGACTTACAGTAAGTACAGGGACATAACCCCCGAGGCAAGTAGGGTGCCTTGCCCAAGGACACACCATTATTTGGCATGCCGGGAATCGACCTGGCAACCTTCTGATGTAATAGCCCGATTCCCTAACCGCTCAACCATCTGACCCCCAGCTGCCCATGTGGCTTGATATACTGATAGTATATCTGATAGTTACACTGATACACTGATAGTATTTTTTTTTATTTAGGCTCCTGTTGTACCAAGGCCAAGTCATGTTGCAGATGCTAATTAGTTCTATAAAAATTCCTCAAGTCTTCCAGCTTGATACAGTGAGGAAACAGTAGAGACTCACACTACAGGATGACTTAAGATGTTGATGTGTGTGGAACCCCACTGAGACTGAGCTCCCATGGTGCCTTCATCACCAGACACACCACCTCCACCCAGCACCTAGCTCTCCAAGTTCATCACCCCTCAAGAGCTTTTCGTACCAATCAAGTTGTCAGGGCGGGCTTTCTATTATGATGGACAGATGATCAACAGTGACGTAATTAACGACGTCACCAAAGAGCGCTTGGGTTGAATTTGTTTTCAACAAACATGGCTGCCGCTGGAGAGCTGAGATGTGTAGATTCTGCCATCGAGTCTGTTTTACAAGACATTGACAGTGCATTAATGTCACAGGTGGGGGCGCTGGTGCCTCCACTTAGTCTACTCTTACTCTGAGGAGCAAAACGTATCTCCCACTCAAAAGATGCCAAAACTCGTAGAATCGAGGTATAAAATGTATTAGGTTTATTGGTAAAAGAAATAAAAAAGAAAAGGAAGTCCTTGTTGTTGATCGCCTCAAGAGGCTCTGGCAGGAGATAAGGTAGCCTGGTTCCTCTGGTGGCCGCTGATACTGGCCTCCTCCAGCAGGGGGAAGGGGGGTTATCCGGAGACTGCTGGAATAGTCCGATTGATTATTCTGCGCACACTGGACGTAATCCTATCGCCCACCCGGGACTGCAGGGTGCTCCAACTAGTGCATGAACGGCAAAATCTGTAAAACAGTGGAACATGGGCACACCACACATCGAACTCACGTGTGCAAGCGTAACACAACTGTGGATAAAACCTCAAACTCAGGTGTATCAATAGGCCGAGCAGTCCGGGCAGCACGTTCCACAAGCTTGACTGCGTAGAATTCACGGTACTCAGCTTCGGCGAAAGTCCGTCTCCGTGCGCGCTGTGTTGCAGTCCCTTGCTCCCCCAGTCCTCTCTCTCTGCTTCCAGTCCTCTCTCTCTGCTTCCAGTCCTCTCTCCGCCTCCAGTTTCAGTTCTCCTTCCAGTCCCCAACGCTCCCGATTGACGGTGATCTGAGTTTAAAAACCCTCCCAATCCCCCGGTTAAAGTCCAACAGCATTGCTTTCATTGCCAAATCTATTGTAATATCTACAAAGTAACACCAAATGTTTAGTATGCCAGCATTAAAACCAGTTTTCAGGAGATTTTCTCAGGACACTGAGAGCATTAGGCACGTGTGCACACGCACAGTGCGTGTGTGCCAGCCCCATGTCCATGTGTGTATGTGCTGATCTGGAGTCAGTTTGGTAGGATTTGGGCATAAATAAATTATTTAATTTAAAATTTAAATTTGTATTTAAAGATATTAATGTAATTTGAATGCAAAATAGGTCTACCCGAACCAGCGGACAAAAAAATCAACCCGCGGCAACACTTCAAAAGTAGCCCAATTCCGCGGGAAAACCACGGACCTGGCAACACTGGTCTCAATGATCACGGTCTCTGTGTCCCTCTAGTGGTCATAGTCAGTATCTCAGTCTGTGAGTGGGTTAACATGGAGTCCGGAGGACAGAACTACGGTGGCCCTGAAGTGCAAACAACACCCCCTAATATAAGTACATCCCCCCAAATGAAGACTCCTGCAGTGAAAGCTGTTCTCCTTTAAATCCTTTACATCTATATCTCCACTCCTTCTTATATGATACCACATGCCAAGAATGAATGTGGAACAAATATAGGTGCTTTTCAGATTTAACTATTGACAGTGACAATGAGACTAGCAAAGCTTCCTGTTAGTCTGCATGTTAACCATCAGCAGCATACAGAATGGCTGAGCACAGAACAGTTTCTAGTAAAGAGGTTTTAAAGAAAACTTGAAAACGGGCAGACTTAACAAATCGTATTCTGTACAAAATGGATGAGAGAGCCTTTGTCAGTACTCATTAATATGTTCAAGTAAGTCATTTGAAAAAAACATCCTGTACATTTACATTTAGTCATTTAGCAGACGCTTTTACCCAGAGCGACTTACAGTAAGTACAGGGACATTACCCCCGAGGCAAGTAGGGTGCCTTGCCCAGGGACACGACATTATTTTGCACGCTGGGAATCAAACTGGCAACCTTCTGATGTAATAGCCCGATTCCCTAACCGCTCAACCATCTGACCCCAAGCTGCCCATGTAGCTTGTTAATTGATACACTGATCGTAATTTTTTTAATTTAGGCTCCTATTGTACCACAGCCAAGTCATGTTGCAGACGCTAATTAGTTCTATAAAAAATCCTCAAGTCTTCCAGCTTGATACAGAAGTGACTAGATTTACACTTACATTTATTCATTTAGCAGACGCTTTATTCCAAAGTGACTTCCAAGAGAGAGCTTTACAAAGTGCATAGGTCACTGATAATAACAACAAGATAGCCCCACAGCATTGCGAGTAGCCAAAACATGCAGCACATATTGTGAACAACCAAAAATGAGACCAAAGGTAAGAACCATAAGAGCACGTAATTAAGGAAGTTACAATTAAACAAAATGAATCGTTAAGTGCAGGTGTACCTGTAGAAAACGGGCAACAGTAAGAAATAAGATTGACTAAAATAAAATATTTTGCAGCAAGTACAACAGTTTAAATCAGTTACCACCAACCAACAAGAGCAACAAGTCTCTAAGCAAGAGTCATTGTGATTCTTGAGGAAACTAGCATTGGGTGCAGCAAACCATTCCTAAGTACCGTTGTACTCCCGGAACAAGTGCGTCTTGAGCCTTTTCTTGAAGGTGGAGAGACAGTCTGTGTCTCTGATGGAGGTGGGGAGTTGATTCCACTACTGGGGGGCCAGACAGGAGAAGAGCTTGTGCTGGGACCGGGCGGTCTTGAGAGGTGGGACCACCAGGCGGTTGTCTGAAGAAGACCGTAGGTGGCGGGTGGGGGTGTAAGGCTGCAGGAGAGACTTGATGTAGTTGGGTGCAGTCCTGTTCACTGCTAGGAAGTCAGTATCAGGGTCTTGAATCTGATGAGGGCCGTGATGGGTAGCCAGTGGAGGGAGATGAGGAGCGGAGTAACGTGGGAGCGTCTGGGTAGATTGTAGACCAGGCGGGCCGCTGCGTTCTGAATCCTCTGAAGAGGGCGGGTTTCACATGCTGGGAGACCGGCGAGCAGCGAGTTGCAGTAGTCCAACTTGGAGAGGACCAGTGCTTGGACAAGCAGCTGGGTGGAGTGCTCAGACAGGTATCTCCTGATCTTCCGGATGTTGTAGAGGGTGAATCTACACGACCGGGAGACCGCAGCAATGTGGGCCGTGAGGGAGAGCTCGTCATCCATGTTAACCCCAAGGTTCCTGGCAGAGGATGAAGGGGTCACCGTCGCAGATCCCAGGACGTGATTACAGTTTTTGTCCATTGCTTACACACTTTTTGCAGAATACGTCAAAACTCTACACACAAGCCAATTAGACATAGGGTGAATTCGGGTCCACAGAACTTTTACTATAGGTTTAGCATGGATGTCATGTGACTGAACGAGAGAGAAAAGACAGGGCTCTCTTCAAGAGCCTCAAGTACTACTGGAGGCTGGAGGGTAGGGCCATCACCAGGGAGAGTGGGGGGGAATGGCTAGACAGAGCCTTGTTTTTGACACCCTTTTTAAAGGCCTGGAGCAAGGCAGCAACCCCTTCAAATGCCAGAGCTGGCTGTCGGGGCAGTGTATATTCACTAAACCCAGCCCACATCGATGATGCCCTCTTTGCACCAAGTGAAGCAAGTGAGAGAGAGAAACAAGTGAGGCCGTTGAGTGCTTCATCAAACCAACAACCTCCAGCTAGCAACCCTCTTCACCTCCGTCCTGAAGCCCATCCACTACACTTATACACAAAAGCACCATTTGAACTACCCTTTCATATCACCAGCAACACACTGATGGGCTTTATATAAAACACCAGTCTTTGTGTTTCTATTTTATTGTCATTTTCTCAGACTTAGTGTTCTGTAAGACTCAAAAGTAGAATTTATGCAGTAATCAAAGAAGACTTTTTACAAAAAACAAACATTCTTACAGATAAAAAAATAAAATAATATAATCACAAATCATCAAATTTAGCCACAAAACAAAGATTAAAAAAAGAACAATTACTGGATAAATTGCTATTGAAAAAAAAACATCAGATATATCGCTGTGTTTGCCGAATCCACCTTTGGTTTGATCCCACCTCAATATCTCCGCATGCCTCTTCCATTGCTTGCAGAAGAGGCATGCGGGCGTCTTGTTGCCGATCATATACTTTCCACTGCCATGCTGAAAAGAATTCCTCGATTGCATTTAGAAAGGGGCTGTAAGGGGGCAGGTATAAAAGTGTGAAATGGTTATGATTGTTGAACTACTCTTGGACCGGAGCAGCCCGGTTGAAACTAACCCATCCCAGATGACAACAATCCAGGGCTGCTCTGATCTGTCCTGTATTGTAGGGACCTAGAGTGGCATGGTGATGCAGGACTCCTTGGACACTTATTGCAGCACACAAGGTGATATTTCCCCCACGCTGCCCAGGGACATTTACAACGGCCCCTTGTCCAACTACGTTACGACCCCGACACCTGGTTTTGGCCAGATTAAACCTGCCTCATCCACGTAGATAAAGTCGTGTGGCGGCATCAAAATCCACAACTCTCTGTATTAGAAAATATGGAAAAGTTGCTAACTGAAAACACATACAGTAACTACGAAACTATATTTTCACACAAGTAGGGGCTGGGTTAAGTCAGTATAGACCTACATCATTCCCACATCACAATAGATAGTAAGCTAGGTAAAGTAAAGTGACACATACCTGCACATAATCATGGCGTAGATCCTTGACCCTGACACTGTTCCTCTCAAATGGCACCCTGTGCAGCTGTTTCATTCTGAAGTTATGTGTCTGTAGGATGTGACTTAGTGTAGAAATGCTGACCCTGTTGATGTTGTTGAATAAATTTCCATTTGCAATTATGCGTTGTTGTCACTCACGAAGTCGGATTGAATCATTTTCTCGCACCATTTCAATGATGGCCCACTCTGACTCTCATTGCCTCCTCGCTTGCAAAGTTCTTAAGATGGCTTGCCTGAGGCCTATTTGTAGTGCTAAGGCTCAGACCGATTGTAGTTCTGTTTTCAGTGCAAGCGTTTTCAGTTTAAAAGTGTTTAATGTAAGAAAACGTAGTGTTTTGCAATAAGTGTGACAATGTTGACAATGTGTTTTAGCTATGGTACCGCTGTGTGTTTAAGCCTTGGTTTAAGGTATGCTACAATACGTTTAGGTATTGAGGCTTTGGTCTAAGCATTCTTTTTTAGTGTGTAAGCAATAGGCAAAAACTGTAAACAATAACTACTGTAGTTTAAAATTATGTTTGTGTTTGTTTTGTTAAAGCCATTCATATATAGGGATTCCCACGTACCAGTCATGACCTCTTGCCACCCCTTTGCCACCCAATGTAAAATGTTATAGATCCGCCACTACCTATGCACTATAGGTTACTACCTATGTAAATAGTGCACGCCCTGGGAGAGTGCGAGGAGGAAGAAGAAACAAACGGCAGCTACAGGAGAGTGCGACCGACTTTGCAAACACGAGTCGGGTGCTGAGAAAAGGAATACAACTAAAAAGAAGCAAGAATTTCATAAGTCGATTCGAGGATCGCTGGATAAATGTGTCAGCACGTCTTACAGAAATGGGGTGGCCGCGTGCGCAGGATATGACTATATAGCTGTCGCGTGTTGAAAGTGATTCTGGCGCGTTCATCACCGTGTATGTCAATAAGCAGGGCCTCACCCCCTGCAACGGCTCTGGGGTGAGTCCACGGTCTGGGGAACACGAACAGGCCTCAGGACTAAATTAGTAGATCTAACAGACTTGGACGGACGCAAGGAAGAGGGAACGTTTTGTTATTAGCTTACGAGCCGTATTGTTGAATACCTTAGACAATAACTTATTACAGTAAAGAGTTGTCTTCTTATTTACAGTCTAGATATGAATGATTTGGACAATCCCCAGCAAATGAATATACGTCCAGAGCAGAGGGGTGGAGGCGATGGGATCAAGTGGAACCACGCTCTACTGGTTCTGCTGCTGGGGCTGGCGGCCTATCGTAAGCACCTCCACTAGGACACAGACAGTAGCTCACACATAATCACTGTCACATAGTCCCTCGAACCAGTCTGGTTGAGACCATGTCACACGTTGTTGGTATGTGGTCATAATTGTTCAAGAAGAGTCTCATTGACCATTGCAGCGCTCCCAGTCCTTCCAAATCTAGTTCTGCCTCAAATGAATACAGATAAGAGTTATTTTAAAAATAGGTTCCATTGTTCTATCGTTTTCTTCCTATCTCCCTGTCTCCATTTGTTCTCGCTTCTCCTCCTCCGACAGGGTGGGTATGGTCCAGTGCGTCCCGAAAGGAACTCCAGATGATGAAGATCCAGTACGAGGATAAGATCATGGGCGTCCGGGCTGAGTACGAGGTTGAGATCATGGGCGTCCGGGCTGAGTACGAGGTTGAGATCATGGGCGTCCGGGCGGAGTACGAGGATAAGATCATGGGCGTCCAGGCTGAGTACGAGGATAACATCATGGGCGTCCAGGCTGAGTACGAGGATAACATCATGGGCGTCCGGGCTGAGTACGAGGATGAGATCATGGGCGTCCGGGCTGAGTACAAGGATAAGATCATGGGCGTCCAGGCTGAGTACGAGGATGAGATCACGGGCGTCCGGGCTGAGTACGAGGATAACATCATGGGCGTCCAAGCTGAGTACGAGGATGAGATCACGGGCGTCCGGGCTGAGTACGAGGATAAGATCATGGGCGTCCGGGCTGAGTACGAGGTTGAGATCATGGGCGTCCGGGCTGAGCTGGAGAAGAAGCACCTTGAGGATATGGTTAGTGGAGCTGTGGAGATGAAAGGATGTGAGAGGTGTGGGGATGAGGAGGAGAGGGGAGGAGAGGGGAGTAGGGAAGAGAGGAGGAAGAGAAGAAGAAAGGAGAGATGGAGAAGAGAGGCGGGGGGAGGAGGAGATTGGAAAAGTGAAGAGGGGAGGAGAGAAGGGAGGAGGATAAGACAGGAAGGAACGAGAGGCATAGAGAGGCAGGTTCTGATTCTGACCCAGGGTCGCCACGGTGACCTGGCCTTCTGCTTCCTCTCCCAGGTTTACCGCAAGGCCGTGGTCTCCCAGATCCAGCAGCTCCGGGAGGAGAACCAGAGGCTGACGGTGCAGCATGCCCTTGCAGTCCTGGATACGGTGGAGGAGAGTCTGCTGAGACGGCAGGCGATCTTCTGCATCCTCTTCTCCTACGACTGGCAGCTGGACCTGGAGAGGGAGATCATGGATCGGGTCGAGAGGGAGAGAGAGGCCCTGGCTGGGCTGGACATAAAGAGGGGTCTGAATGACATCTTCAAAAAAGACGATAGACAGTGTATTTTGCCTGTATTGTATTCCGACCTGCTGAGGCAATACATGGAGATCTGGAGGAAACGTGTGTCCCAGAACAAACCAGGGAATAACTAATCTGCTGAATGTGCTGTTGCTTACTACAGCCACTGTTTGTTATGATAAGAGAGCATATTCCATGTGTTTTTACATTTTATTACAAGAAATGCATTCCCATGTGACAAAATTCATTACAAACATGAAATTGATTTGCCATAAGAATTTTGTTAGAAGAAACTTTGTAAGCTGTAATACATATAGACCTACTATTTGTGTCTTTGGATGAATGTGTCTGTGCTAAATAAATGAAATGTGATTGCTGGTTAGGAATAAGGACTGAAAATCACCTGGAAATAGGATTGAGCACAACAAATTAAGATTTGATTAAGTGTTCGATCATACATCTCGAAAGTCTTTAAAGTAAAAATGTATATATTTCACCTAATTTGTTCTCCCAAAGGACTATCTGCATTTTATACAATCCTTGCATTTTTATCATCCATAAATTATGTTTTTGTGCTGTCACTTGTAATCCTAAGTATGGACTTGGGGGTGTAATGTGTAGGTTGCACACTAGATGGCGCTTAAGAAACACAACTGAGAAAAACAGTGTCAATGGGAACCAGATAAGGAACATTTCCCTGGAAAAGACCTTGACTGTTGAGCCACAGACAAACAAACAAACAGCAGAAGCTCATGATATTATCGTTGTGGTTTATTGTTGCTCAGTTACACATGGTGGACCAGTGAGAACATCAGTAGAGATCATGTGACACACCTTTGAGTGATTCAACCAGGAAGTAAGACACTGTTTTGTAAGACTAACGGTGCGTCCCAATATCAATGCTACCATACTATGTAGCTTTGAAGCATTTTGCCATGGTAAATAGTATTGTAGTATGGGTGTTGGTCAAGACCCTGGTCTCGTGAACTCCAACAGGCCTCAGGACTAATAGTAGACTAACAGACTTGGACGGGTATAAGAGAGATGGAGAAGCCCTGACACACATAGAAGACCAGGAGAAGCGGTGGCCATTTTGTTTAATCCTCTCCAGTACTCTCAATCACCATGTGACTGAGGTGCGTCAACATGTTTGTGGTACATCAACAAACACCTCGGAAGACTGCTGTGCCAGGAGTCTGGTTCCTGTTGCACTGAGGATCACCCGTGGAAACCCCTATGTCACGACTACCGTTTCCGTGACGATCCCACACAGCATAACATGGCAACCGTCCCCATGGCAACCTTGTAAGTTGTTTTTCTTGTGAGGAGTTCATCTCCATTAGTTAGTTAGCGTTACAGCACTATAAGACGCAAAACACATGACGTGGTTAATGTTTAAGCTTATGTATATAGAGACTTGTGGAAGTTTAATATTATTCAGACTATTTACAAGATCATATTATGGTATACATTATAGATCGGCTGTGACCAACACATCTACACGGGACATATCACTGTCACAGATAACAGCAACATGGAGTATCATTATAGAGTATAAATATATAGTTGCTACATAATATAGTAGAGTATATTTCTGAAAAATAAAATCAGCACTCCAGACAGTGTTACACACTCCAGATATCGCCCACTCTCACACACATCAATCTAGAGCCAATAAGAACACAAATTAACAGTGGACACACTAATTGGAACAAATTCAGGAAGCCAACGAATCCTGATTCAACACTGATTCGTCCAGGGACGCTGCTCATTGATTGGACACTGGCCCGGCGATGCTGTCTATCGGTTGGTGAGGTCAGTGACAAGCTGTTCACTGGTTGGCCAAAGCCAGAGTGAAGTCAAGAGGTGAGCCAGGGTCGGTCAGGACCTCAGTTGTTGCAGTCTAGAATGCCGTCAGCATGTTCTAGAAGGTTGTTTTGTCGACGTTGATTGGACGAAGATCAATATATATCTGTGACATGACGCTCTGATTGGTGTCCAGGTGACCCAGGTGTAAGAACCTGCACTACTCTGTAATAAGATAGTGATTGGTGTCGTCACCCCGCCCCCCCCCCCCCCCCCCGCCGAAAAAAGCATCTACTTATTTTACTACTGTAGCCATGGCAATCTCATATGGCGTGACCAGGCCAGCGTCCTCATGGCAACCCTGTACGTTGTGAGGAATTCTCCTGTTAGTATTGCACTGCTATAACATGCCTGTCAACCCTGTCTGGACCAGACCACCGTCATGGTCAGTTGTATTGCTGTGAGGGCTGGAGGTCAAGGAAGGTTCTAGAAACCGTGGCCCAGCGAAGCAGACGACAGACCTCCTTCTTCTTCTTCCTGTCTCTCAACAGTCAGCCAGACCGTCGGATCAGTCCACGGACGTTAGGCCGCAACTCTCTATTGTTGGGAAGGTTCTGGAACTCCCACATCTGTATTCTGTTCTTCCTGTTCTACACTGGTTACCGATGAAGAACTGAGAGTCAGCCCCCCGCTCAGACAAACCTCGTCTTGGATGAAGGAGCCATAAAGCTTGATTGTTAGCACAACGCTAGCTGTCCAACATAATCCCAATGGTGTGCATTAGCATAATGCTAGCTGTGCAACATAGGCCTACTCCCAATAGTGAATGTTAACACAATGCCTGCTGTGTACAAATATCCCAATGGTGTATGTTAGCCCAATGCTAGCTGCATAGCAGAATCCCAATGGTAAATGTTAACACAATACTTTCTGTGCAAAAAGATACCAATGGTGCATATTAGCCCAATGTTAGCTGCATAAAAAGATCCCTATGACTTCAATAGCACAATACTAGCTCAGTAGCAGAATCCCTGCGGTGTATCTTAGCACAATGCTAGCTATGCAAAAATATACCAATGGTGTGTGTTAGCACAATGCTAGCTGTCCAGCAGGTTGTTTACATTGAATGTTAGCAGAAGGCTAATATTCTGTACAGGATCCCTATGGTAAATGTTAGCCTGACTGCTAGCTGAAGCCGAGTTTCCCTGTGGGGTGAGTGTGCAGACAGTTAAGACAGACCAGCGTGGGACAAAACACTGCACCACTTTAAGAGTCCATCATCACGTTCCCCCTCCCTCCATCCTTCCCTCTGTCTCTCTCCACCATCGTCTCCCTCTCTCTGACTCCTACTCGAACGCCCAGATCTCGATATCCTGCAGGACAAAGTCCTCTTTCTGGGACAGACGCGGGTTCCCGAAGGTCTTGCAGGGGTTGCTGCGTCCATGATACAGGTCTCCATCCAGCCAAAGACCAAACTCCCCCCTGCAGAGACCAGCAGAGACACTGAACTTTAGACTGTTCTGTTTGATACTTAATTGGTCCGATTTATCCGCTGTGCGTGTGTGTGTGTGTGTGTGTTACTCACCCTCCCCCTCCGAATGCCAAGGAGTCCACATCTCCCTTCAAGAAAAACATGTTGTCTCCAGTCCACTTAAACACCTGAAAAAACACACACACACACACACATTCAGGAGTAGATCCCAGACAGGCTAGTGCTGGATGGTTAAATAAGTATGTTTAGGGTTTTAAGCGTTTGAAAAGAAATGTAAAGTCTTGACCTAGACTACATGATGTCAGCGGAGAATCTCCATCTAAAACGATTCAGGTCCGTTCACACCAAGGATGGTAACGAGAACTATAACAATAACTATAATGTTGTTGTCTTTCATTTCACATCCGCAGGCACTTTAAATTCGGATGGATTCTGATTGGTTGTCAGTGTTTTATCGTTCATCAGATGGTAGTGATCCCACCGATAACGTTCCGCTATGTAGTTGTCGTAATCGTTGCGGTGTGGACTCTGCTATTGTTTTAAATAAAGAACGATTCTTGAAACAGTATCTTTATAGCTATAGCTATCATTCCTGGTGTGGGCGGGCCTTTAGCGTTTGCACAAGTGATGATTTAGCAGAAAAGCTATGAGGGTTGGTGTTTAGGGGCGTGTGGATGCTGTTGCTAGGCACCTCATACTCCGGGCAGAACGTGAACAGGAATGTCTCCCCAGTGCCATAGAAACTATCGCTCACTTTGAAGGGCTCGGACGCCAGCGCTCCAAACAGCTGGGGAGAGACAGAGACCGTTGCAGAGAGAGACCGTTACCGAAAGAGACCGGTACATAGAGGTACTGTTACATAAATAGACCGTTACAGAGAGAGATACTGTTACACAAATAGTTACAGAGAGAGAGAACGTTACCGAAAGAGAGACAGAGACCTAGAGAGAGAGACTATAACAGAGAAAGAGGTAGAGAGACCTAGAGAAGGCGAGAGAGAGACAGTTAAAGATAAAAAAAACGGACAGAAAGAGACAGAGACCCCCCCCCCACCTGTCCGTCGCTGTCCTTGATCACCATGAGGACGGGGGTGTCCTGCCCCCGCATGGTGCGGTACAGACTCTTGATGCTCATGCCGTGTTTGGAGGAGCTGAACGCCAGCTTCCAGGGGTAGCCAATCGTACGCGGGGGGAGGTTCTTAGCCAGCTGCGGGGAAGGGGGGGGCGGCAGAGAGAGCACTCAGTAGGGTTAAGGTCATCACGTTAGGTATCACAACACACACGCCCAGAGGAAGTGTTGGAGGACAGGGCATGTTCACTCCTGCTCTGCCTGCAGGGGTGTGCGCGCGCGTGCACATGTAGATGACTATATGCGTCTGTGTGTGTCTGTGTACAGTATTTGTGCTTACTCCACCTATGTGTGTCAGGTCCCTCTAGTGGCTAGTATCCTTGGAGGGCTTCATTAAGGTACAGATCATTAACCCAACACACACACTTCAATGTCGGCAGAGAACAGCCAGCTGCTTGACTGCTACCATCTCCCAGTGGATCATGTACTAGATACGGTACTGTAGTATTAGAAATGCAGATACTGTACTATAGCATTAGATATACTGTAATACTGTAGATATAGTACAGTATTAGGTACTATAAGACAGTGGTCACCAACCCTGGTCCTCAGGGACCCCCTGTCCTGCACGTTTGAGATGTTTCCCTGCTCCAACACACCTGATTCAAATGAATGGGTTGTTATCTAGTTATGCAGAAGTCTGTTAACGACCATTCATTTGAATCAGGTGTGTTGGAGCAGAGACCCCTCTAAAACAGGCAGGACAGGGTGCCCTGAGGACCAGATTTGGGAACTACTGCTATAAGATTTAAATCCATGATTTCTTTCATACATACATTTATGTATGAACAGCAACATCTCCATGTGGATTTGAGTTCCAGTACAGCAGGAAGTGTTGTGTTCTGTGGTGTGTGCTGTGTCATGCTGGTTCCGTGTTCTGTCTTGCATGTTATGAGTTCTGCCTTGTGTGTACTGTGTTCCATGTTCTAAGTTATTTGTGTTCCGTGTTCTATGTCCCGTGTTCCATGTCCTGTGTGATCCATGTCCTATATTCTGCGAGTTCCGTGTTCTCTATCCCGCGTTCTATGATCCATGTTTTCATGTGTTCCAGTGTTCTACCTTCTCAATGTGCTCTGGCTGGAGCAGGTCGCTGGGTTCATTCAAACTGGGACGGAACACTTCTGACTCCACATCAGTTCTTACTGTCGGGCCCAGCTTGGAGTTCACCACCTCCTTGGTGGTGATCTGATCGGAGAACAGGGACAAGTTAGAGGAGAGGAGGAGCAGGAGTACAGAAGAGAAGAGAGAGAGTAGAGGTTTAGAGGTGTAGAGAAGAGTTCAAAGGAGAGGAAGTGTAGAGGACATGAGTGTAGGAGAGGAGGGTAGAGGAGAGGAGGATAGAGGAATGTAGGAGAGGAGGGGAGAAGAGGATAGAGGAATGTAGGAGGGTAGAGGAGGGTAGAGGAGAGGAGGATAAAGGAATGTAAGGGAGGAGGGTAGAGGAGAGGAGGGTAGAGGAATGTAGGAGAGGAGGGTAGAGGAATGTAGGAGAGGAGGGTGGAGGAGAGGAGGGGAGAGGAATATAGGAGAGGAGAGGAGGGTAGAGGAATGTAGGAGAGGAGGGTAGAGGAGAAGACGGTAGAGGAATGTAGGAGAGGAGGGTAGAGGAATGTAGGAGAGGAGGGTAGAGGAGAGGAGGGTAGAGGAATGTAGGAGAGGAGGGTAAAGGAATGTAGGAGAGGAGGGTAGAGGAAAGGAGGGTAGAGGAATGTAGGAGAGGAGGGTAAAGGAATGTAGGAGAGGAGGGTAGAGGAGAGGACCGTAGGAGAGGAGGGTGGAGGAGGGTAGGAGAGGAGGTTCAGAGAACAGAGGTGTAGCTGACACGGATAAGCAGCATGCTCGTCTCCAGACTGAAGTCACTCAGAGTCAGCACAAAGAGGAGCATGGGAGAGCAGCACTAGCACTGCAACCAGTTAGGGCTAAATCAGGCCAGACCAGGCTAAATCTGGCTCAGTTTAGCCCCAACTACAGGGATACCTATCCAGGTGGGGGATCGGTCAAATTCAATTCTAAGTCGCTCTCAGCTTTGGGTGTCTATAACTAAAGAGAAGGAAGTTCTCCTGGTTAAACAGGAAGTAAGGACAGGCCTTTAGGTTCAGAGAGAGATAGAGAGGGAATTAGAAGTGAATTTGACCCCATAGTCTGATGACTGGAAGCTGGGTATGCAGTTCTGTTCTGGTTTGAGGGGAGAGCTTAGGAACTGGACACATCCAAGAGGTCTCAGACTGAGGGAGGGAGAAAGTAACAGCACCCAACAGCAAATATCCAAGATCTCTCTGACAGACAGGCAGGCCGGTCTAGCGTCTCTGGTAGACAGACCACAGGGTCCTGGCCCTGGCAGGTCATACAGATCTTGAGGAGGTATTCTGCCCTCCCAAGCAGTAGGTAGGGGACTGCTCTGAGTTGAACGGAGAAAAAGGCCTACAAAGTGTTTGGTTTGGGTTGACTTTTGAGGTTACAGCTGATAGCCGCCCCTCTATGCTCTCCAAAACACAATTGAGGCATAAGGGTCTACCACGTCAAAGCAAGAATTTGCTTTGCTTGGAAGGGCAGTATTATTATGCTTGTGGAAGCTCTTGGATGTTTGCGCCACACTCATGCAGGTGGACCAGAGGACGCTGGGATTAGTAGGAGGTCAGGCACCAGGAGGACTCTGGGTAATGGAGTCGATTATTAAAGGCGGGAGAACGTTGGCTGAAGAATGTAGGCGACCGATTGGATACGATCGTTCTAGTGTAATGTTTGAGTGTGTTCAGTCCATCCCCTCCAGAAAGTATTCATTGACTTCAGCGAACACTGTCCTGCTATACAGTCCATCCCTCCTTCAATCCCTCCTTCATCCATCCATCCATCCATCCCCACTGTACTGGAATTTGTACAGGGGATGGAAAGCAGAAAATCCCACCATCTCATATCGCATCTCGGGGCTTCCCCCAGACAGACACCTACGCTGCCTCTACTAGGAAGAGAGGGAGAGAGGCGTGGGGGGAGGGAAGGTGGGTGGCAAACCAATTCAACAAGGCTCTATTCGACTCTCGTTCGTCGTGCCAATAAAGCTCATTTGAAATGAATCTGGAACTTCAAATGCTCCGAATGCCCAAAAGAGACTGGCCTGGTCTGACACCACCTAAGCTAAACCCCCGCACACTTGGAGATAGTGCTGCAGAGTGGAGATGGGTTCTGGGTAGAAGTCAAGGGTCAGGGGCACCTGGAGGCGTTTGCAGAGCGAGCGAAGGTCCTCGCTGTTTAACGCATCGATCCTCCTCTGGTACTCCAACGAAGACACTACCTGAGGGGGCGGAGACAGGAACTACATCACACCCTTTCGGGCCAATCACACGGTTATAGAGGAGGGGGACGGAGAGATGGATTGACCAATTTGGAGGTCAAAGGGACGTGACTGAAGACAGGACAGTCCAATCACATGGTCATAGAGGAGGGGCAGAGAGAGGGCTTGGCCGATCCCGAGTTCACAGAGGAGGCTCAACCAATCAGGAGGTCACAGGGCCATGACTGAAGACGAGACAGTCAAATCACAAGGTCACAGAGAAGGGCCAGAGAGTTGGGTTGACCAGTCACAAGGTTGTAGCACCAGCATCTCTCTGAGAACAGGGAGCTAACTCTACCCTGGGAGCTCTGAATGGCAGGAATGTTGAGGATGGGAGAGGAGGGATGAGAGGTGGAGAGTCACCAGGTCTACTAACCTAGAGACCACTCTGGTCCATATTCTGAAGCTAGTATTTCAAACCGCATACAACACGAAACACCTAGTTTGTGCACGGGTGATTCTGAATTTCCTTTCTTTTCAAAAGCCATGACTTGGTTTTCTGTTTTTGATATTCTAAACATCACGACAGAAGAGGGTTCACCTGATGGAGCTACAAACCAAGCCTCATAATCAAAGACTGGGTCAAAGACGATCTCTTAAATACTCAGCTGAGCAAATAAAGATGTCTGTCTCATAAGGGGCGGACAGTGTATCAAACCAACGGAATTTTGGGGGGAACGTTTATTTTCAAAGCTGTTATCCAAAGTGACAGAGGGGAACTTCTGAACCTGCAGATCTGCTCATCCATCCTAATCAAAGGTTTGTCAGTTGATGCTTTCCCAGCAGGGGCGTGGTTAGGGGAGGTTAGTCCTGCTTGGAGTGATCCTGCTTGAAATGTGGGGGTTAGGAGATGCAGCCCATCAGCCGTATTAATAAGATATTAAAAGCTTGTTGGTGGCCTAGCTGGCTATGCGAGTCATAGGACCCAAAGTCTGTATAGAACCTAGCCCTACAACCAGGCTAGACCTGGGCTAAACCAGTACATAAATACAGAGCTAAACCAGGCCACACTTGGGCCATCTTGGGCTAAACCAGGTCTTACTAGCCACTGGGGGACCAAAGGCAGACTAGGGGATCCCATATTAATGTTAAATAACCTCGTAAAGTGAAGTTTTCATGTCATGGGACTTTTAACTAAAGGACTGAACCAGGCCAGACCTGGTTTTGCCCACACCTATGACATAGCATTGAGCAGCAATGCAGTGTTTGCTGTTTAATTTGACTAGATTTCTTAATCAGATCAGCAAGGTAAGTCAGAGAGAGAGAGAGAGAGAGAGACAGACACACACACAGAGAGAGACAGACAGACACAGAGAGAGAGAGATGGAGAGAGAGAGAGAGAGAGAGAGAGAGAGAGAGAGAGAGAGAGAGAGAGAGAGAGAGAGAGAGAGAGAGACCTCATAATGCCATGCCAGCGGTCGATTGATTCAAACACGCTAATAAAGTTATAATGTTGTCAAGTTTTCAACTGCGGGAGAAACATGTGATTCTATCTGTTCCATTAAAGGATTCAGGTCAAATTCAACACACTCAACGATAGCCTAGTCACAAATGTAGGACACGGCCACGGCTAATACTGGAAAACTGAACTTTGTCATTATATGCTCACACTCATCAAAATAACATTTAAACTTGGGCCCACAAACTTGCCTCACCAATAGGCTATAGTTCGTATTGTAACATCTTGAAAAAAGGCTGGCTTGGCGGTATCTCTATTTCTGTCTCTCTCTCTCTGACATTTTACCTATAGCGCAAACCCGATGACCCAATTACAACAACAACAAACGATACCCCAGCATCCATGGGACACCAACAACAAAGGACAGCCGACGGTAATGTCACCGGGGCGTTCCAGACAGACGGGTCTGTATCTCCAACCTACAACCGTTTTAGTTGCCATGGCACCGAGCAATCACTGAAGACACATTAACACCAGAATTAAACTATCAACTAAAATAAAAAAGTAGCCAAGAAGTCCGCTTTCATGCGAGATTACTGTACGTTCAGCGTTTGCAAACGTGACACCAAATGAAAATATCTCCCTGGCACATCCGCGCTGCCCTGGAACTTTATATTGCTGCCGCGCCGAGATTAGCAGGCGCAATGGGGTTATTTTTGGGGAGTGCGCCTCCCCCTCAAGCTGAAAGAATGCAACTAGCTACAACAGGTCTTGCCAAGCAGTTGTCTCTGAAATTCAGCGCAAGTATCAAAATGATCCTCTATATACCCAACCAATGTAGGCTAAGATGGGAGTCTAGTGTCTTGCACAATTAATTTAAATTGTCTATAAAGTCGAGTCTGTTGTATTCGCGAAGAAAGATTACCCACAGCCAACCATCGACTGTGTTTAGAAAAAGCGATTCGCTTCTTAATTTAAACATTCGAGTCCATCGAATAGATTATTCTGGAAGTATTTCCAAACAAACGAGACAAAACAACCGACGACAACAAATGTATCTCAAGTTTGTTACTTTGTCGCAATTGGAACAGTAAAAGTGTAAACATGCATACCACAAAGCTGTACTTGGGCGCGAGATGTGTCGCTTCTTTGACGCGTCTGGAAAACAACATATTCAGCATCCTCGTTTGTTTTAAGAACACTTTTCAGGATATAGGCTGCAACAAAGTTTTGCTATCTCGTCATGCACTCTGCCGTATAATACTTTAACAGAGCTGCAACCATGTCTCTCAACATTAGAAGCGTTGAGTGGGCGAACTATCTTTGAAAGGTTGGCCTAGTGAGCCGAGGCGAAGCCAATAAGATTTGTTAACAAGGTAAACGTATTTTCTGATTGGTCATTTATCCTTGAGGACGGGTCCTCTTGCCTCGGACGGCCAGTGGCTTGACATATTTATAACTGGAATATTGCTTGTTGAGGAATATATTTTATCCACTTTTCATCCCCACTTAACCGCCGTATTAGTGGGATATATCCACGTACACAACACCGAATATATATTTTTCTTCTTAAAATTACACCAATACAGTTTGAAATTACGGTCACATTTTGCGTTATAAATAACATTTTACAGACACGCACGCACACACAAACAGAGAGAGAGAGAGAGAGAGAGATGTGTAAAACAAGATAAACACGAGACATTACAGTACATACCGTTCACCTGTGTCCCCTCAAACAGAGAAAATATGTCATTTTAAAACAGAAACAAACTGGAACAAAGATTTAACACTGGTAGACAGCACACACTCAACTCAATGCACACACACAGAGTAAGGACACATTTAACACACTAGCCTACGAATCAATTGTTTTAAAATATATTTTTATAATTTTGAAAGAGAGATTGTTCATAAGTGTAGATGAGGATACACAGTTAACATTTTTAAACTATGTCTATTTTTACATGGACACAGTTTGTCGGTGTAGCTTACTAAGAAAATGCCTCAGAAATTGGTGTCTTTTCTGTATTCTTTAACAAATACAAATATATTTTCAATTTAACAAGCACTAATATATTTTCAGCAAATTCAAGATTAAGTAAAACCCAGTCCCCACCAGTGACACCATCTTGTTTCATGACTGGTCTATTTTTATCCATTCTCCAATCATGTTCACTTCACATACAGTGTGTAAACAAGTAAACCACTTTAAGTTGGGATTTTCCAGGTGAAAACAACTCAAGTTTCAATCAATTCCCTGAATTCCCTGATAAGTGAGCCTGACAGTGCACTCTTGTTCGGTTGTCTAAACCAAGTTATTGAAGAAGGATGTTTGGACCACAGTTCACGTCGATCACAGTACCGTGACAACAATTAGACACCCTCCAGCCCCAGAGACACGGCAAGCGGTTAGTCAAGGTTCTGTCTTAAGAGCGTCTGTACGTAAGCACGGAGGATTTGAATATCAGTAACTACAACCTGTCACATCTGCTGACTGGATCAGATCATTCCACAGCATGTGAGGCTGGTGTTACGTACGAGTCCAGATAATCCCTTTTTTTGTTTCTGATTTGAGTTGTGTTGTTGATTTTGTTGGTGGTTTATAGGTGCAGTGGTCATTAGATCCCCTGTGGGCATTTCGTGTGTCAGCTAAAAATTGATATATGTCCCCAATAGATACTGTATATGTCCCCAATAGATACTGTATATGTCCCCAATAGATACTGTATATGTCCCCAATAGATACTGTAAATGTCCCCAATAGATACTGTATATGTCCCCAATATATACTGTTTATTATTTATTTAATCCAAAACCATAAATCACCACAGAAAACACGTTTTTGTATTTTATATATATATATATAAAGATTACTGTATATGGCCTAGGTTTCTTACCTCCCAGTCTTTGGAGGTGATGTCTGGAACCGGGGGTTCGTCAGAGCCCATTTCCACCTGGCGGTTCTTCTTGACCACCACAAAGCCAGGTTCCCGCGGCCCCTCCCCGACCTCCTCCCCATACATTTCTGGACTCCACTGGACGAAGAACCCGTACAGGTGGTCCGACCTGCGGACACAGCACCAGGTACCACAGAAGAAAACACAGCTCAGAGGACAGGGATTGATCCTCAGAGGACAGGAAGTGACATACTCACAGGTTCTCCCCCCCCCCCACAGTATATACAGTCCAGTAAACCAAGGCACATACAGAGAGACCTGAGTGATTTCAGAATGTCACCCATTCTCAAGCTGTCACACGAGTGAGTTTTGACGTGAGTGAGTTTTGACGGATACTGTCACCCTTGACGGATACACCCACCCTTCTCCTTAACGTAGAGAGGGAGAGAGAGAGAGAGAGAGAGAGAGAGAGAGAGAGAAAGGGGAAAGAGAGGGAGAAAGAGAGGATGAAGATTGAGAGAGAGACATAGAGAGAGAAAAGGAGAGAGAAAGATAGAAAGGGACAGACAGTGGAATCATTGTGTCAAAGAAGGAGAAAACATCTGCTCATCCACCCCTGCCTCCCCCGTTCTTCACTTTTCCTTCCTTCCTTCCTTCCTTCCTTCCTTCCTTCCTTCCTTCCTTCCTTCCTTCCTTCCTTCCTTCCTTCCTTCCTTCCTTCCTTCTTTCCTTCTTTCCTTCTTTCCTTCTTTCCTTCTTTCCTTCCTTCCTTCCTTCCTTCCTTCCTTCCTTCCTTCCTTCCTTCCTTCCTTCCTTCCCCCTCCCCCCCCCCCTCCCCCTCTCCCTCCCTCTCCCTCCCTCTCTTTCTCTCTCTCTCTCTCTCTCTCTCTCTCTCTCTCTCTCTCTCTCTAACTCTCTCTCTCTCTCCCCCTCCCCCTTGATGACACACTAAAGGGAGTTCTAACAGAATGAGAGACTCAGGTTGTTAGGGCACATTAGGCTGATTTACTGTCCCCGATTAAACATACAATCCAGCACTCACAGCAACACTAATGAGGTTACACAGAGAACTTGTCATGCCAATCACACACAAACACAGACATGCACCAGACGCACACACACATCATGCACGTGTGCACACACAAATGCATACACATAAATGTACACACTAATGCACATTCATGATTTAAAGGACACGCAGAATAGTTAAGACCATGAAAGCTTTCCTTGTTTCAAGTCTGAAGCCCATGGTCTCAGCCTGTAAATCCAGCTGACTGAGCACTCGCCTCACCCCCACCCACACCCTCCCCTCCACCCACACCTCTACCATCACCTTTACTCTTTACCTCTACTACACCTCTACCCTCAAACACATGTGAGTGTGTTTGTGTGTGTGTAGATATATACAGTATATATGTGTGTGTGCGTTTGTGTGTGCACGTAGACATGTACAGTACCAGTCCGAAGTTTGGACACATTTTCCCACAGGAAATTTCCCAACGTGTCCAAACTTTGGACTGGTACTGTATATATGTGTGTATGTGTGAACCTGCCCAGCCTCACCTGTCGGGGGGGAAGGCAAACCAGTACTCGTGCTTCTTGCGGTCCCTCTGAGCGTACTGGTGCATGGAGGCGTTGGCCTGGGACAGGAAGGTTCTCCTCATTGGCCGGCCCACACGCAGACACAGGAACCTGAGGCCCTGGGGCCTCCTCCTGTCCTTGGGGACCGATGGGGCTGGGAGGGAGGGGGGTGGGGGGGGTGTACAGGAGGAGGGGGGGGGGGTGGGGGGTACAGGAGGAGGGAGGGCAAGGGAGGGGCAGTTTATGTAATTCAACATCTGGTCATGTGTGGTCACAGCTAAGGACACAGACTAGGCTAAATTCGAATTCTGTACACTGACAACATGATCAAGTTGATCAGCTACGCAGCTCTCTCATAGGGTATTCACACGTTTACCTCTGCATCGCTTTGCTTACATGATATCAAATCTCTGTAACTGAGAACTAAGTTGGAAGTTACGCGCAGCAAGCTAGCTAGTTACGTTCGTTAGCTATTAGCGTCCTTGTTTGTAGATTCTTTTTTACAATAAACATATGAAAGTGCCATGGCTAAGATGGCTATGTTTTTGTTTAAATGTCGGTAATCATACAAAAATATATTATACAGCACTGGGGCGATTAGAAACAGCAACAAAAAAAAATGTGTTTCTATATGGGGACCGTTGATTGGTTGGCTTAATTTCCCAACTTTTTTTGCCCCCAAATCTGACACTCTCTGTTGCCCTTCAGTGCCCCTTGGCTCCACCCCAATTTACATTTTAATTGACAATGCATTGCAACTTGCCACGCCGCTGCGTATGTGAATGCCCTATTGCTTTACCTTGTCCTGCTCCCGGCCTCTCATGAGTGGCTGGGGCAGCCTCTATGACTGTCAGCTGATCCGTATCCTCCTGCTCATTGGTCGACTGCGTTGTGTGGCTCTTCCAAAGCTTTCTGAGTTCCTCCAGGCCTGATTGTGATTCCTGGTTCTGAACACCTTCCTGGTTCTGGTCCCCAGTCTGGCTCTGGTTCTGGTCCTGGGTTTGGTCCTTCTCTTGGTTCTGGTCCCTTTTCTGGTTCTGGGTCTGGACCCCAGACTGGTTTTGTTTCTTAGCTTCTATACTGTCTGATGCTTGTGACTCTGGTGTGATGTGAGACTTGGCCTCCCCCTCACCTGCTCCAGTGCTAGTAGTCTGCTCCCCCCTCCCCACCGAAGGCTCCCCCTGCTGGGCTAGGCAGTCTGTTGTGGACCCCTCTCTCCTGGAGGCCTCGTCAGAGCCTAGGGCTTGCCTGGGCGTGTGGCTGGGGCTGAGGGCATCTGGAGCGGGGGTAGTGGTGCTGGAGGGGGGGTCGGCCTGGTTGATGGTCTGGACGGACTCGGAGGAGGCTCCGGAGGACCTGAGGCGGCGGAGTTTGTCGGAGGATGGGTCGGGGTCGTCTCGGACGGGCGAGATCTCCGACTCGGTGAAGACGTCCTCGGAGAGCGAGGCCTCGGTGCTGCGCGGCGCCGTGCTGGCGCTGTCGTTCCCAGCGTCCTTTGCGCGTTGTGCAGCGTCCTCCAGGTTGCTACGGGCGGCCCTCCTCATCTGGCTGGGCTCTGGGGCCGATGCGGGCAACTCCAGATCTCTGAAGGAACACAGACACACACACAAATATGCACACACAGACATACACACAAACACACACAGGATATAAAGTGACACTTTAACAGCGGCAAAGCCAGAAGCAGGCTCCGGTGTGTGGACATACACACAGTCACACACACACACCTCCACTACAGGTCACAGGCATCAGGGGTCACACAGAGGTCAGGGGTCACACGGGGGTCGCCAGGAGACTTACGGGGGGACAAACTCCTTGATCCTGGCGTCGGTGACCTCGGTGCACATGGCTGCGGACAGCAGCTCGTCCAGGGGACACATAATGCCGTACTCCGCACAGCCACTCTGCTGCACCAACACATCCGCCTTGTGGGGGTCAAACATGATGTTGCTGGGGGTGACCAGGAGCACGCCGCTGACCACACCCTGGACAATAAGCAAACACATGTTATGAATGCTGTCCATCTAGGGTTCTCAAAACACAATCAATGATTTCCACAAGCTGGTATATGATAACCGGTAATATACCTTCATTAATAAGACTGCATAATTACCCATAATTCAAAGCAAGGGATTATTGTGTCCCTCACACCATGACTGGGAAATGTGTCTGTATTGATCTTTACCCTGGCTTGACAATACAATAGATGAGGTCTCATCACCTGATGAGGTACAGCTTTTCACACCTAGCTAACCAGTATAAAAATAGCTGACCGGTGCTAGCTATAGCAACTAGTATACAGCTAGCTGACTGATGCTACCTACAGTAACCAGTATACAGCTAGCTGACTGGTATACAGCTAACCGACGAGTGTACGTGTTAGCTGACTGGTGCTAGCTGACCGGTACGCTCTAGTGATATCTTGGAGGGACACACCTTGCCGTCAGTGATGTACTTGCAGTTGATCTTGAGAAACTTTTCAGTGAGGGCCTCCTCCTCCTCAGATGTGGACGACACCACCCTGACAGGGCGGGGCTGGGCTGGGGCATCCCGCCGCTGGGACGCCTCGCCGTCCTGGATGTCAATCAAACAGATGAGAGGGTGAATGGACGAATTAGCTGTCAGTCAGCCAGCCAGCTAGCCAACCAGCCAACCAGCCAGCTAACTGGCCGGTCAGTAAGCCATCCTTCCAGTCGGTCAGCCAGTCAGTGAACATGCCAGCCAGTCAGTCAATCAATCAGTCAGGCTAATTTCAGGCACCTGACCTGGTAGAGATGGTATGAGAGGAACAACATGTAGGGCGGACTGTTTCTCACCAAGCAGAACTGTGTTCAGAACATGACATCAACGTTCCACATTATTCTAGTACTTATGAGTCTGAGTGTGTGTTCATGTATGACTGTACTGTATTATTGCAATGGCACACATACTGTAATATTAGGCGTACTAAATGTATGACATGGTTGTATGTGCCTGAGAGGGAGTTTCATATCAGTAGATGTGTGTCTGTGTTTAGATGTGTGTATGATATGTGTGTGTCTGTGATATGTACTGTATGTATGTGAGTGTGTTTGTGTATGATATGTGTGTTTGAAATATGTGCGTGTGTGATGTGTGTGTATGTATGTGTGTGTGTGTAGTAGATGAATCACTGAGGAAGTGTAGAGCCCCCTGGTGACCTGACAGATCTCAAGACCATCTGGAGGTGTGTGTGTGACGGTGATGTATGTGTGTGCATGTGTGTATGATGTCTGAGTGTGTGTGTGTCTGCAGGTTACCTGGCCCAGCCTAGAGACTCAGCACTGATCTCGGTGACACAGCACCAACCTGACAACCGGCCAGCCACACTGGTCAATGATCCAGCCAGTCAGTCAGACTGCAAGTCAGCCAGTCAGTCAGCAAAAGCCAGTCATCCAGTCATTCATGCAGCTAACCAGCCATTCAATCAGCCAGCACACTGACCAGTCAACAAGTTAACTAGCCAGTAGGTTAACCAGCGGGCAAGTTAGATTACTGGCCTGTTAGTAAAAAAAATGGTTGAAGCAGAGATCAATGGAGATGTGTGGGAGGTTTGTTGACAACTCTACTGCCTCCCAGTGGTTAAACTTATACACTGCAGCTCAAGACACAGCTCAACCAATCACAGCAGTTTGTTTTGTCAAGAAAGCAAGTTAGGCGACAATACCAGGTAAGTTAACTCTCCAGCCGGCACACAATGTTGCAGCAACTTACTGGCAATGTTGCAACAAAGTTGGGTTTGTAACCCCCTGATGGGTCTGTACTGTCTGCATGTTTCACTCTTTTGTGTTTCACATATTTATCACTCTTTCCTTCTCTCCTTCCTCTGTTTTCTTTCCCTTCTCTTCTTTCTCTCGTTCTCTTTATCCACCTCCCTTTCTCCCTCCCTCTCTCTTTCACTCGCCTTCTCGCCATCAGTGTCCCTTTCTGTCTCTCCCCCTATCTCTAATTTCTTTCTCTCTCTCGCTGTTCTACCCTCCCTCTTCCTTTCTCTCTCTCCATCCCTCTTTATCTCTCCGCTTTCTATCTGTCTCTCCATCTGTACATTCCTCTTCCGTTCTCCCTCGCCATCTCTCCATTTCTCTTCCCTTCTCTCTCGCTTTCCATCCCTCGCCCTTTCTCTCTTTTCAAACCTCTCCTTTTCCCTCGCTCTCTCTCCCTCTCTCCTTACTGACCCCACTGCATTCTCTAGCCCAGCGCCTCAAGCTCTCATATTAGGAGCCAATTAGCTTCTGGCATTAGCGAAGACACACAGTAGCTATCACTCAACACACACACACACAAAGCAAATATCGCACACACAACACAACACAACACACATGAAACACTCCCACACAGTATCTATCACGCACACAACACACAACACACACACAAGCAGTGTCTATCACACACAGAACACACTCACCCAGCACTCCCACACAGTAGCTATCACATACACAACACACTCATACAACACACATACAGTATCTATCACACCAATCCACAGTGTTGCTTCTTACAGCCCTGCCTAATACCTGACAGCACCACCAACGAGCAGAAGGATCTTTTGCTGCCTTATTGAATGTTCCTTTCTCTGGGTGAATAATTGCTCTTCCCCTGGAGGGTGGAAGTGTGTGTGTGTGTGTGAGAGAGAGAGAGTGTGTTGATGTGTCATGTTTGCGTGTGATTGAAAGTGAGTGCGTGTATGCAAGTGTGTGTGCGTGTCAGTGCATGTGTGAATGAGAGTGTGTGTCTCACCCTCTCTCTCAACCTATACCGCTGGATTGGACTTGATGTGATTGTTTGTGTGTTTATTATTGTTGTTGTTTTGTGTGCATGTTGTTGGTAAGGCTTGGTGTAGGGGAAAGGAGATTTAGTGACAGTGGGATTGTGGGTAATGTAGTGTGAGGAAGTACCTTGGCCTGCTCAGTGTCGGAGGATGTGGGGGAGAGAGGGCTGACAGGACTGAGCGAAGGAGAGCTCTCAGGACTGGAGACATAGTTTGGGTCTGGAACATACAGCACCTGCAAGCACACAGTAGCACAACCATTATTTGTGTGCGTGTGCCTGTTTATGTGTTGTGTGTCCTGTATGTGTGTGTGTGCCTGTTTATGTGTTGCGTGTGTGGGTGTGTGTCCTACCTTCCCAGGAACGACAGCTCGGGAGAACAGCTTGTTGAGCTGAACCAGCTCGTTAGGAGTCGTGTCAAACTTGAGTGCGATGCTGTTCAGAGTGTCCCGAGACTCCACCTAAACCATGGATACACACACACACACGCACACACACACACACCCACCCAAGCACACACACACACACAGACACAACTTAACTTCAACCTCAAGGGTAAACCTGGAAAACCACTGATGTGAGTGACACAGTCATCTGAGAGAAGAGGAGAAGAGAAAGGAGACAATGAGAGGAGGAGAGGTAAGGAGGTGAGCAGAGGAGAAGTGAGTGGCCGGGGAGGAGAGGAGAGAGGAGGGAATTCTTCACCATGTATTGACCTCCTGTCCCATTAGCCAATCAGAACAGTCCCAGGGGGATGTCACCTTAGACCAAGGCTCAAATGACCAGGTGATCAATCTCCCCCCTCCTGCGCCCATTACCTCCATGTAGCCAGCTGGAGGGCTGCTCCCTCCCTCCCTCCCTCACCCTCCCAACCCCCTCCACATGCACAGTAGCTGCTGTAAGTGGACCTGTAACATATAGACTACTAGATCCTCTGACAGCATAGCCACTAATCCATACAGAACCCTATCCCCCTTAGAACCCCACTGATGAAACAGCCATGTCCCTCAGAACCACATTGTTCACACAAAGCCCAGAGCACTATCCTCCCTCATCTATGCTAGTGATGGCTCGTCGAACGATTCGTTTCTTTTGAACGAATCCTTAATATGGCTCAGGGGTAAGTGGGATTCATTTTGTTGTGGTCGTGCTCGCTTCGCTGTCCCAGATTGTGAACTGTCTTTGCATCGTTTGTTTATTTTCCGCGTTACTGCTTGCGTAGGCTCCGAATAGGGGACAGAATTGTAGTTCATCCATCAACTGGGTCTTCTGGTCACATGACAAGCGAACGTCAGACACAGACCAGAAGACCCAGGTCACTGCTGGTTTCCTGATATCAACTACCATTCATCTGATTTGACTGCATTTCTTTACGACAAATAGCGATAGTAGATGTGTTCGGGGAATGAGTGTTGAATATTGAACATTGTGAGCAGATGACCAAAATGAAAAAGATCAGTCCTGAAGTCAGTAAAATCTTTCCACCATTGATCCGTCCTACAGTCCCTGCTATGGACCAAACACAGGCTGACTAGAATAAGGATGGGCAGGGATCCCGATTGGCTGTGTGGGGTTTAAGTGGTCTGGTCTGCTTCTGTGATAGGACGATCTTCCGCTAGTCATCCATTCCTCTGTGCTTGGTTAGCCTGGCTGTCACCAGGGAGCATGGGGAGGGAGGGTCATCTGAAGAGCAGGAATGTGATCTCTCTATTTCTATCCTCCTTTTCCCCATCCGTTTCCCCTTACCCTTCTCTCCCCCCCCCCTCTCTCTCTCTGTCTCTCTCTGTCTTTCTCTATCTCTCTCTCTCCCACCCTCTCTCACCCTCTCACTCTTTCTCTCTCTCCCCTCATCTCACTCTTTTTCTCTCCCTCCCTCACACTTCCTCTC
This sequence comes from Hypomesus transpacificus, assembly GCF_021917145.1. Classification (NCBI taxonomy): domain Eukaryota; kingdom Metazoa; phylum Chordata; class Actinopteri; order Osmeriformes; family Osmeridae; genus Hypomesus; species Hypomesus transpacificus. The sequence goes on from NC_061063.1 coordinate 395,161, forward strand.
TTTCACTCCTACTCCCTCTCTCGCTTTCTCTCTCACTCCATCTCTCTCTTTCTCTTTGTGTTTCTCGCTCGCTGTGGAATCAATGATGATGCATTCTAGAGGAAGGGTCATAGAATGCCGAACCAGCTCACACACACACACACACACACACACACAGGTGAGGCCTGTGAGTCACATTAATATTATCAATCAATACAATACCAAGCCATCTTCCACACATAAGGAGGGAGAGAAAGGGTCTACAGAGATAGGGATGAAGGGATGGAGGAAAGAGACAGTGGCATGGAAAGACAAAGAGAGAGGGAAAAAGGAAGGAGAGAGAGGAAGGGAGGGAGGTAGGGAGAGAGAGAGAGAGAGAGAGAGAGAGAGAGAGAGAGAGAGAGAGAGAGAGATGGAAGCATATGTACACATACCGTAAGCAGCTGTATCGCCCCACAGCATGTAAACAGAGACCACATGGACGGAGAGAGAGGGGGAGAGAGAGGGGAGCGAGAGAGAACAGGACACGGGAGGCAGAAAGAGAAAGAGGACAGAGGAAACGGAATTGAGAGAGACCGGAGAGAGGACAGAGAGAGGACAGAGAGAGAGATATCGTCCATGACGGGAGGACTCACAGAATATTCCGTGGTTCCGCGTGGTCTCTGGAAGGACATGCGGCGGACATCCCTGGCGTCTGTCTTCTTCTTCTGGCCCGCGTCTGGAAGCACACGAGCCCGCGTTACACTCACAGCCCGGCGCTCTCGACGCCTCATCCTGCTAGCAACGGCTGCCGGGAGCCCGGAGCATGTGACCACAGAAGCTAACAGCGCTAACCAGGCTAGCACTAACAGATGGTCTCTCTGGCTAGCTGCATCACACTGCTGCCTCTCCCTCTCTCTCAGTTTCTCTGACTGTCGCACTCTCTCTCTATCTGTTCCTGCTTCTTTCTCTCTCTGTACTCCTACCTCTCTCTCTTCCTCTGGTTCTCTGGCTCTTGCCCTGCTGAGCCCCTTCTCTCCCTGTTTCTCTCCCAAACCCTCTCTCCCTTCCTCTATCTCTCTCTTTCTATCTACCTCTCTCACTCCCTTCCCCCCTCTCTCTCTCTCTCTTTCTTGCTCTCTCTCCCTCTCTCTCTCTTTCTCTCTCTCTCTCTCTCTCTCTCTCTCTCTCTCTCTCTCTCTCTCTCTCTGTCTCTCTCTCTCTCTGTCTGTCTACTTGACTGTCAGTCTGTCCTTCTGTCTACTAGTCTGTCAATGTAAAGTGTTTTAGTGTTTTAAATCTGTCTTTAATCTAGCTATCTTCCCACATGCTCCTGTCCCTTTAACACACGTCTCTGCTCCCTGTCTCTCTCTCTCTCCATCTATCCCTTCCCCTACCCCTCTCTCTCTCTCTTTCCCTCGCTCACTCACTCTGTCCCTCCCTCTCTGTCTCTCTCTCTCTCTCTGTCTCTCTCTCTCTCTCTCTCTCTCTCTCTCTCTCTCTCTCTCTCTCCCCCTCTCTCTCTGACTCAATGTCCACCCAGTCTACCTCTCCCATCTCCCACCATCCCTCTCTCTCTCTCTCTCTCTCTCTCTCTCTCTCTCTCTCTCTCTCTCTCTCTCTCTCTCTCTCTCTCACCTCCTTGCCCTCCCCCCCTTCTTTCTTTCTTCCCCACCTTCTCTTAGTTGTTGCTGACGTCAATATGGGCATTGTGCGTATTACTAAGTGCTGATACCCCAGGGTGTTCTGGGTTTTGTAGGCCAATCCTCTGGGGTATTCTGGGTAATGTAGGCTCATCCTCTAGGGTGGTGGGGTCTGGTTTTGTTAATAATTGGGATGTCAACTTCATAACAGGTGCCCCTGAAGAAAACATCATCAGGACAAACAAGTTGCGTGAACATATATGTGTGTACATATCTGTGTATATGTGTGTGTTGATGTGTGAATGTTGTGTGTATACGTGTATGTTTTTGTGTGTGTATGTGTGTATAAATGTGTGTTTATGTGTGAATGTTGTGTGTGTGTATGTGTATGTTTGTGTGTGTTGCAGCACCTAAAAGTGTCATCCCTGTGGTACTGTCTCTCTGCCGAGCCAAGCATGGTAAGTGACCTATTGTTGCTATGGGGAAGTGGTTGGTGGTTGCTATGAGGAAGTAGTTGCTGGTTGCTACAAGGAAGTAGTGACTGTGAGTGGCTGTATAATCTTGTTGGACACACCAAGGAAACTAGTCACCTATCAGCCAACACCTGTAAATGTTCAAATGAAAAGTCAGTCCGGTACACTAAACGTTAGTTTGAAAGGCTTTCGATAGAAGAGTCTGTCAAATAACTACGTTATAAATACATTATAAAAGGGAGTCAGGTGGCTTAGCGGGTAGAGCACAAGGCTAGTAATCTGAAGGTTGCCAGTTCGATTCCTGGCCGGTGCACATGACGTTGTGTCAAGGCACTTCACCCTACTTGCCTCGGGGGAAAATGTCCCTGTACTCGCTGTAAGTGTGCTAAATGACTAAATGTAAATAAATAAGATGCATTACCTACACTTCCCCACCAGGTGATTAGAGCAGCATCCCTCCTTGTGTCTGCTATCCAGCCATGCTCCTGTGTTCTGAATGATACATGAACCCAGTCCCTGTGTGGAGACGTGAGGACACCAGGACCAGGACTCTGCTGTCTGCCAGGAGAACTCCAGCTAGTTTTGTCTCTGGGGGCAACCCATAGGTTCCGGGACTTCGAGAACCTTCATTCATGATTCTGGACATGCAGCCATGAGACACACACCAAGGCAGCACACAAGCACACTCACAGGTTGGTTTTGCTATCTTTGTGGGAACTCAAAATTGGAGGGGACCATTGCAAGTCCTGAGTTCCCAAACCCTAAACCTGTTAAACACATCAACAATTATAAACTGTCATTCCACTCTTACAGGGCCTCGGTAACTTAGACAACATGTTTATAGGTTTTTTTTTTTTTTACTGATCCTACCTTCCAAAATCATACCTATTGTATCCTTAAACAAGACACACACACACACACACACACACACACAAACAAAGAGACAATCTTTGCAGTCAGCAATCTAGCACAATGTTTTGTAAGATGTATGGTGTTTGAGGTACAGTGGACCAGCATAGCTACAGTAGCCTGACATTGTCATACTCATAATTCTAGTCAGAATATGAGTCTGAAAACTCTCCGTTGGGCTGTGACTATGTGTCAACCGAGCTCGTAAAACAAATGCCTCTTTGCTCAATTGGATAGACCTACAACTAATCAGAGCAACGTAATATGTTGTTTGTTGAAAACGAATTCAACCCAAGTGCTCTTTGGTGACGTTGTTGATTACGTTACTGTTGATCATCTGTCCATCATCGTATAAAGCCCGCTCTGACAATTTCATTGGTCCGAACAGCTCCTGTTCGGATATCGTTTTTCCGCAATCGAGCCCCTCCAGACCCAACTTCCCGACCACATTTTTTTGTGGGCGGGGATAAGTTGGGCTGGCAGCCAGGCTATAGCTACAGTACTGTTAAAGGTGGAATAGCTGTGTCCCGATAAACCTTGTTTGTGAATTTGCCAGATGTTACATTTAGTCATTTAGCAGACGCTCTTATCCAGAGCGACTTACAGTAAGTACAGGGACATTCCCCCCGAGGCAAGTGGGTGAAGTGCCTTGCCCGAGGACACAACGTCATTTGGCACGGCGGGGAATCTATCCGGCAACCTTCTGATTACTACCCCGACTCCCTCACCGCTCAGCCATCTGACTCCAGATGTTATATCATAGCTGAGATATTTATCTTGCACCGTTCCTGCTAGCTGTGATGTGATGCCTCCACTGTCACAAGATACACCATTCCTGGACTCTGAACACCAAAACTCTGTTCAAACTGTGCATGTCTGATCCTCGATCTTCAACTGTAATCTATATGGACCTTGTGCACGTGGATTTGGATGAAAGCGGCTGCTGAATGAAGTCATGTCTGGGTGAAGTGGTCCATGTGAGAGAGTCAGGCTGTGGGGGAGTGTCCTGCCAGGGCAGGAGAGCAGGCCAGGAAGACAGGGAGAGAGACCACAGGATGACAGGAAACACAGCAGCTACTCTCCCTCCATCCGTCGACACCCTCCCTCCCTCCCTTTCCTCATCCCTGCCTTACTGCCTCCTTTGAGCCTTTCACCCCTCCATCATTCGCTTCTCCCTCCCTCCCCTCTTGTCTACGTACCTCCCTTCATCCTCGCCAGCTCTCCTCCCCTTCCCTCCTCCGGTCCCTCTTCTCTCCTTTCCCTCCATCCTCCCTCCCTCCTTCCCCTCTATCCCCTCCTTTCTCCTCTCCTTCCCTGCGGTCTTCCTTTGCAGTCTATCCTGGCACACACACACACACAAACACACGCCCTGATCTCCTCCTCTCCTCCCCCAGTGCATCCACCACACACACACACGCGCACACACTACCTCAGAGCTCTATTCTTAGTAGCTCCCTGACTCCCCTGGTGCTGGTAGCAGGTTATGCAGTTATGATGACACAGGGCACCAGATGTCTCTGTTCCACAGAGCCAAGGGGCCAGAAGAGGAGGACGTCAGGGAGGGTAGCCCCCTTCCCCTCCCCTCACCCTCAACCCCCGACCTACCCCTAAACACCTCCCACCCTCGACACCTCCTACCTTCACCCTACCCTCTCAACACATGGTAAGACCACATAAGACCATGTATGACCATGTAAGATCACATAAGACCATGTATTACCATATTGAGATTTTGTAAGCCCTTATAAGACCATATAATATATTATGTTTTATATTATATATATATATATATATATATATATATAAATCATCTTGTAAGGACATATAATACCATGTCTACCATGTGAGATCTTGTAAGACCAAGACCATATAGAATGAAAGACCATGTCATTCCATATTATATAAGATCTTATAAGAACATATTAGACCACATGACAGGGCCCGGATACAGTTCCCAGGTCACATGGTCTGGCAGGGAGAGGAACTGCAGCAGTGTAACAGGAAGTGAGATATGTTTCCAGACTTCCTGAAATTGGGGGTGTGTGCCAGAGGGAAGCAGGGAATGGACAGTCATTCATTTTGGTGTGTGTGTCCTTCTGCCTGTCTTCCTGCCTGCCTGTCTTCCTGCCTGCCTGTCTTCCTGCCTGCCTGTCTTCCTGCCCGCCTGTCTTCCTGCCTGCCTGTCTTCCTGCCTGCCTGTCTCTCTGTCTCAAAGCTTGCTTAACCTGCCTGCCTGTATCTGTCTCTCTGTCTATCTACGTGCACATAATGTTTTAACTTATAACTATATTAATATATTCTGCATCAGTTGTTGCATGGAACATACTAAAATGTGGATAGTTTGCACTGTGGATGGTCAATACAGACAATTTCCTTGACTGACCACCGAAATACTGCTAGAACAAAGTACTTCTGACTCACACGATCTTGTGGAACCCCCCATACTTCTATCACAATTCCAACCCTGGCTAGAACAGCTGTCAATAATTTAGCGAGCTGACCATTTTGAGGATAAATGAACATAATAGGGCTTCATAAATAGAATGCAATCAGAATACCGTGAGACGCACTCCTTCACCAGTTCAAGAACTCTAGGCTCTTTCTCGAGCATTTACGTGACAGTCATCACTCTGTTTCATAGTAATGATTTTAACTCTAACACAAAATGTCGGGTAGACCTTCTGCTGAATACATTTATCAAATCGTATGATTTTGTACGCTTAATGTTTATCCACATGAGCAGTTTGGCTTGTGGCCAGGAGCCCAAACATAGTCGAGTTCAGTACATGCATGCCTGTGCAAAGTGCCACCAAATTGAGCCCCACTCTTAAACACAGTGACTATAAACCGGTAAATGGTCTGGAAGGAACGATACCTGATACCTGTTCTCCAGGTGGAACTAAGGTTCTAGTTAATACCATATGGAGCAGAGTTGAAGGAGTCAGATGGCTAAGCGGTTAGGAATCGGACTAGTAATCTGAAGGTTGCCAGATCGATTCCCGGCCGTGGCAAATGACGTTGTGTCCTTGGGCAAGGCATTTCACCCTACTTGCCTCGGGGGGAATGTCCCTGTGCTTACTGTAAGTCGCTCTGCATAAGAGCGTCTGCTAAATGACTAAATGTAAATGAAGGAGCAAGAGAGAAGATGATGGATTGAGGAAGAAAAAAATGGAGAGGGGGAGAAGGAGAGAGAGCATCATGTGACATCATTAAAAGAGAAAGAATATAAAATGGGAAGAGTGAGAGAGAGAGGGAGAGAAGAGGAGCGAAGAGAGAGTGAGAAGGTTCCCGCTGAGTGTCAGTACATTAGTTCCTGTTGTCTGCTCGTGTCACTTCCTGCTGCTCATCTAAGGCCACCCAAGGCCAGATGATTGAACTTCCTGTCATCTGGAGATGCCATGTCGTTCTGATACACCTTGGATTCCCCCCCCCCCTGTTTTCTCTCTAAACGCCTGTCAGCCTCTCTCTCTCTCTGAGAGCGAGAGAAAGAAAGAGAGGGTGGGAGAGAGAGGGGGAGGGGGAGAGGGACAGAGAGAATGAGAATGTGTGTGTGTGTGGCTGTGTTCTACTAGGACGCTACAGAGGCCCCTATGCCCGCCACACACACAACCTTGACTTCCCCTCAGGCCAATGGGACGGTACCTCGGTCTAATGGGAAGGCTTGGTAGTAGGAGGAGACCCAGGTTCACTCCCTGCTGGGCGGACTGGTTCGGGTGTGTCAGTGTGTGTGTGTGTGTTTTCAAACCCAGATGTGCACAGAGGGAACTCTACACACCTCTCATTTTGGGACCGTGTACACGTAACCCCACTCCTCCCCAGGACAAGGTTACGGTGCCCAGCTCCTCACCAATAGTGTTGCCTCGCTTGAGCTCGCCACGGCGTGGGTTGCTGCGGGGCTTCTGATTGGTGGTGTGGTTCGCCTCGGGCGTTGCGCCGCAGGTTGCCCTGGCGACGGCCTGCGGCAGGAAGCGGACGAGGGGCGAGGAGGGGGCCAGCGACCCGAGGTACCCCTCACATGGGATATCCACCGACTGAGACTTCTTCTTTAACCTGGGGACGGAGAGAGAGAGAGAGAGAGAGAGAGAGAGAGAGAGAGAGAGAGAGAGAGAGAGAGAGAGAGAGAGTAGATAGATAGATAGATAGAAAGACAGAAAGAAAGAAAGTGGGTGTGAGATAGAGATGAGTGAGAAAGGGAATTGGTTACAAGAGACAAAGAGCAATCCAGAATGGGTCTGTATGTGTGTGTGTTTGAGTAATATTTTAATTGTTAACCAACCGCTCATAAAGGCTCATAAATCAAGGAGTAAACGGAGCAGTGCTCCATTTTACAACAACCAGCTGGTTGCTTGGATGCACACACACACACACACACTAACTCACACATTTACACTGACACACACAGGCACACAAACTCACTCACACAAACTCACACATTTACACTGACACACACACACACACACAAACAGCCATACAAAGTTGGTGCTGTCTTGTGTGTTCCAGTAAAGTGGGCAGAACAACAGGAAGAATGTGTACGCACATGCAGTATGGGTGCTGCTCAGATCCTGGGCTTGTAAGAGTCCTGGCACTTTGTGCACGTGTCCCTGCCCCTCCCTCCCGCTCCATCCATCACTCCATCCCTCCCTCTGCCTCCCTCTTCTCTCCCTCCTCACTTTCTCCCATCTGTTTAGGCAGGTCTAGCTAGTCTACATAGAGGCTAGCCTCTAGTCAACACAGCCAGAAGCACATCTGCTTACTGCTTTTCAAAGATGGATTCATAGTGGATGGTGGTAAATGATGTGTCTGTGTTTTTCTCTCTTACTTTCTCCAATCTGTCTCTCCTCTTTCTCCATGTCTCTCTTCTCCCACCCTTTCTCTTACTCTTGAGTGATAGTGAGTGGTAGTAACGTAGTAACAGAGTGAATCTATCTTCCTTCATCTCTCTCCCTCTCTCTCCCTGCTCTCTCTACTTCTCTCCCTCTTACTCCCTCTCTCTCTCTCTCTCTCTCTCTCCCTCACTCTCAATTATTCTCTCACTTGTCTCTTGTAGGCTACAGCGTCATACAGTTAACCTTCACGGAGCGGCAAAAATGTCTAAGATGAATAATAAATAATAATTCAATTAATGATGACATAACTACGGTGAAACTATTCACTCTGCAATCAGAGTACATGAACATACCGTGATAGACACAGACAGAGTGATGACAGTGCATTATTCAATGTATTCAACAACCCCAATACACACATACACACACACGTCTAACATCAAAGTATTGATAGAATACACAGATTGAATACAACCTGTCTCTATTATTAGTATCACAGCTCCTGTTAGTAGCAGAACTAGAACTGTGTAAGTTAGTGGGTCTCAGTAATACCTGACACTAGTAGTCCTTAACTGGCACAGTCACCACGACAAATACACCTACCTACTGCTAGTAATAGTCATTGACACAGCTAGCTACAAGTCCTTAACTAGAAGTCCTGATCTGGCACCTTAACCACTAGAAGTACATTTACATTTTACATTTAGCAGACGCTCTTATCCAGAGCGACTTACACTAAGTACAGGGATATTCCCCCGAGGCAAGCTGGGTGAAGTGCCTTGCCCAAGGACACGTCATTTTGGCATGGCGGGGAAGCACGTCTCCTGACCCCAGCTACTATGTAACTAATTATGACATCATTATGACTACAGTAGGGTTGTTTTTCTCATGACTACAGATATCTATCTTCTCACAACCTATGTTACTATTGATGACATAGTGGTGGGTCTATCAGTGTTGATTCAGTAGGTTCTCTGACAACACCACAGGAAGTGATATAATCTAAGCAAAGTAAACAAAAATTTTTATTCAAAAACACCAGACACGAAGAACAGTCTTTTGATCTTGTTTTAGATCAGTTCATGTTGCCGTTCACTGCTGTGCACGTGTGTCCATGAGTGTGTGTGAGTGTGTGCGTGAGTGTATGTGTGTTTGGGTGGATGTATGTGTGTGCGTGTGTGTATGTGTGTGCGTGTGTGTTTGGGGTGGAAATAGAAGAGCCAGACTAGGCCTCTCTGAGCCAATCACAGACAACCTCCCTGCTCTGACTTGCGGGCTGATTAACTGACTGTTTACATAGCTGGCTGGCTAGCTGGATGGCTGGCTTGCTGGCTGATTGTGTACATGACAGGTTGATTGTTTACATGACTGGCTGACTGACTGTTTACATGACTAGCTGACTGACTGTTAGCATGGCTGTCTGGCTGATTGAAGTGGAACAGATGTTGGACTCACCGTTTAGTGCTGAACATGGTGCAGCTGGTCTGGGAGCTGGGCCAGTCAGGTAGTGGTTACCAACAGCACTTGACTAGCAGTCTTTAACTACTAGTCTTTAAGTGGCACGCTTTAACCAGTAGTCTTTAACTAGTCGTCATTCACTAGTGGTCTTTAAGTCTGGGTTTCTGGCCTTATTCTGCTTCAGAGATGAACCTGAGGGGAAATAACACACACACACACACACTGTAAGGTGAGGCAGGCCACAACAGGGTGTCAGATGAACATTGACCCACACCAATTGTGTATGTTGGGGGGAGGAAGCGGGGGGGGGCACCTATCTCTGTCCAGCTCGCTGAGCCGCCCTGTCAGTTAGACTGAGGAGAGGGAAAGAGAGACGGAGGGTGAGGGAGGGGAGGGAAAGGCGAGAGAGGAGGAGGGAGAGACAACGGGACAGAGGGGAAAAGAGAGCGACATAGAAGATGGGAGAGGGGATGGGAGAGTGAAGGGAGAGAGAGAGCAGAAAAGAGGGGGGAGACAGAGAGAGGAGAGAGAGAGGGGGGAGATAGAGAGGGGGGGAGAGGGAGTGAGAGGAGAGGAGAGGAGAGAGAGAGAGAGAGAGAGAGGGGAAGTAGGACCAGTAGACACTAGTCTTCAGTAAGCCCGGTGAGGAGCTAAGCTGCCCTGGACTCAATAATTAATACTGTTGTCCACTGTAGAGAGAGAAGGAGAGGAGGAGGGGAGGGAGGGAGGAAAGAAAAGATAGAGAGAGAGGGAGGTGGCGGGGCATGAAGGGGGGCTCAGGGAGGGAGGGAGGGCTGGAGGGGAGAAGAAAAGGGAACGAGGTAGTGTTTCGGGTGAACTGCTATTTTAGTGGTCAGGGTGTGGTGGGAAGATGAAGAGGCGTCTCATGAGAGGAGGAGGAGGCAGGAGAGGATGTGGGTGGTGAGGATGTGGGTGGTGAGGATGTGGGTGGTGAGGATGTGGGTGGAGGCCAGTGTAAGTGTATCGGAGCTGATCTATTAAACATGTATGGTGTGTCCAGTGTGACGGAGAGCGGATATAAGACAGGTTTCCCTCCTCAATCAAGGTTCTGATACTCTATCTCCTGCTTCCACACACACACGTCATTCTCATGTAGCTGCAAGACCAAAACAACTAGAGCAAAACCACAGCATAACCTCATAACCATGTCACAACTACATCCCAACCCCACCCCCACATCACAACTATAACCCAACCACACAACAACCATATCACAACCACAACACAACCAAACTACAACCATCCCCAGTCAATGAACCCAAACAGCCAAGAGACAACAGCAACAGAAGCAAACACAATTTGTTCTGTCTGCTGAGTCATAGGACCACCCCGACCTGGCAACATACCCAGCTGCATTGTGGGACATGAGAGGGGAGTATTTCATTGTGTAGACTAAAGGGGAGGAGACAGACAGGCAGGCAAGCAGGCAGACAGGCAGGCAGGCAGGCAGGCAGGCAGGCAGGCAGGCAGGCAGGCAGGCAGGCAGGCAGGGCAGGCAGGCAGGCAGACAGACATGAGTAAGCCTCACTGGCTCTTCTTCACTGAATGGGAACAGACTTGAGGACAGCCACTAATGAGACTACACAATCACCAACCAAGCAAGAGAGAGAAGGAGAGGAAGAGAGGGAGAGAGAGAGAGAGAGAGAGAGAGAGAGAGAGAGAGAGAGAGAGAGAGAGAGAGAAGAGAGAGAGAGAGAGAGAGAGAGAGAGGGAGGAAGAGAAAGAGAGAGAGAGAAAAAGGGAGAGGGAGAGAGAGTGGGTGAGAGACATGGAAAGAAAGAGAGAGATTAAGGAGCCTCTAGAGAGAGGCAGACGGCCAGAGCTCTAACAGGTTTATTTGTGACTGTCTGCAGACAGATCATAGCAGGTTATTAGTAGACAGGTCAGATCATCGGCCCTATCAGACTTCGGTTTCATCCTCACGACAACAGAACATCCCATCTTGAGCTCTACGACATCGCTATGTCTGTGTGTCACTTCCTGGGTTCTAGAACAAGCTGGTGGGAGAATGATATGTTCGTTTAAAGGAAACGTTGTCCAAAGCAATGTATGGGGGGAATTTGAACCTGCAACCTCTTGATCTGATGTGCTACACCTGTCCCCAGAATCAATGTATAAAGCATGAGCATGTCCATTGATTACCCATGAGCCTTTGTGGATTGGACACCAGCTCGGGCCAGCTTTGTCAAACTGAAGGCATTAGAGGGCAAGACGAGCTAAATGTATCCTCTAAGAGGATTTATATCAACATAGTTGGTTGCCGTTATGTAGAATTTCACTAGATTAAAGAGATATGTTATAATTAATTCAATGCTAAGTAAAAAAAAAAAAAAAGATTATTCACATATTTTGTTTATGGTAAGGAGAGAAAGTTAGCTAGCTTTGAGTTCATTTAGGGTTCGGTTGCTGTAGTTACCGCTGGTCCAATGAAATTTGAACTTCCTTGTTGTGATTAAGCTGTTGTCTCAGTCTTAAAGATGTTCAAGCTAGCTGACTTCCTGGGTCGAGGAAGTAGGAGGTGGAAGTTGAATCATCTAGGCCCTGATGAGTACACAGCTACAAAACTCTGCCTTCAGCATGCTCAATAATTCAATCTGTTCCCTGTGAGAGCCCTGAGGAAAGTGGTTGTGTGTGTGTGTGCCCGTGTTTGTGTGAGTAGCTTGTGTGTGTGTGTGTGTGCCTCTAAGGAAAGCAGATCTCTGTTATTTGAGGATCACTTTTCATTACCGATCTCTGAGCTAATTAAGTGACAGTTAGAAGGGGGGGGGGGGGGGGGGGGGGGGTGGAGCTCTCATCTCTCCACAGACCAGCTTACCTACCCTCCTGGACACCCCAGAGGTGAAAAACAGATCACTCACTCAAACAGATAATAACAACAACCATCTTCAGATTAAACATTTAACATATCTTCATCAAAATACATTTGCCATGTGTTTATGACATTTACATTTACATTTAGTCATTTAGCAGACGCTCTTATCCAGAGCGACTTACAGTAAGTACAGGGACATTCCCCCCGAGGCAAGTAGGGTGAAGTGCCTTGCCTAAGGACACAATGTCATTTTTGCCGCGGTCAGGAATCGATCTGGCAACTTTCAGATTACTAGTCCGATTCCCTAACCGTTTAGCCATCTGACTCCCCCTCTTATGAGACTCCCCACTCTTATGAGAAACATATAGACACCTCTAGGCACTAAGGGTGTGGGGAGAAATGTTGGGCTACCTGAAAACAAAACATGCAACTTTAGGCCCCTATATTTTGACTTTTCTGGACTCCCACCCAAGCTTGGCCCCTTCCGACGCCACTGCTAGGCCGAGATTGGCTCTGTCCTGTGAAGCTGCTTTGCAGCTCGGAGTAAGAACACTTTATTTGTGCGAACGACAGAGGACTTAAGGCGTGAAGTCCTGCCGACGCATATTTAATCACCAGCTAAGCAGATCCACATACGGTGACGCAAAGACGGTCAACACGCCGACCGCCGCTCGGTTACGCAAAATAGTCTTATCTGGATATCCAGGCCACTGCTGAGACACGCGCCTTTAAAATATTCAGTACGGACCCGAGAGGGATGGACGCACATAGAAGGTGGACGCAGACCTCGTAAAGAGATCTCTGTTCCGACAACAAACTGATAAGAAGTGTGTCACACAAAAGCTTAGTTATGAGCCTTCTTAGTATTGATTAAAAGAGGAACCAAATAAAGGAATAAAAAAAACCTTATATAGGCTCCCTGGTTTCAGACCTTGAGTCTAACTGCAAGTGATGTGGTAGCTATAAATGCCATCCAATTGCTTCATTATTTTCCTCCACATATCAGCACGTCTCACTGCCGAACAAGCACGCAAACTGTCACGGGACGCTTTGAACATCCTCACGGTAGTCGGTCGCCTGGCTGCACTCTGCACAGAAACAAGCTCGTTAGCAGTCCTGTCCCAGAGCCTGTTGAATTCAACACGACCACATTCCCCTAGAACGGTGATTACCCTGTGAGTCATTCTAGACTAATTCCTACCAGTGTGTAGCAACAGACTTACTTTCAATCCAAACTGTCCGGTTTGAACGTGTCCCAGATGAAGATGCCTCTCGGTTAACGACCACCGGTCCCGTCCCTGCGAAGTGGAGAGAGACATTAAGCTGGTCCGACAGCGGTTGCATATCCTTGAGGGGTTCTCAAGTTCGAGGATTTTTTTATTTTATTTTTTCAGTGTTTGTCCTTTGGTATAAACAGGAGAAACTACCATCGCTTTCATCCGTGGCGGGGGTGCCGAACGAACCAAACCGAGTGCGACGGTACTAAACGCACCAGCCAAACTTCCCTCCGCCGCTAAAGCTCGATTGAGCTGAGCTAGTATTTTGAATGAACGACCGCTTCACAGGAGAGGTTTGCCGTGCTGCCTCGCGTGCTGAATCTTTTAGAGGCGGCGCGTCGCCTATCGGATAACACACAGGAGAGTAGGGTTCGTTAAATGCGGGTTGTTCGCCACTGACCCACCAGACCGTCTCGAGCTTCTACACCGTGTGAAAGCGCATGAGGACTTTAATGAAGACTTGGATGTCCCGTATATAAACGATTCTTCATCGTTTCCTCCTCTTCCTCCCCTCCACATGCTGTTGTAATCTGAATAAAGCCTAGTTCATAATTCATAGGGCCCTATGGAACAGAGCTGGACAGGTCTAGTAGACTGAGGGAGGGAGTGAGAGAGTTAGAGAAAGGGGGGGGGGGGGGGGGGGGGGATGGAATTAGAAACTGGAGATAGATGATGGGGGGGCAGATGGAAGGGGGGTGGGGGGTGACAGGATATGGTGGAGGGCTGTTGAGAGATGAAGGAGGGTGGGGGGGTGAGGCAGAGTTTTTCAAGCAGGCGACGTTTAGTTTGAGGGCGTTTTGTCTGAGAATGACAGAGGTTTTTCTGAGAATGAAGCCGTTTCGCCTGAGTCTGACGACTTTTGGTCTGAGACCTGACGCCTTTTCGTTTGAGTCTGACAATTGAGTCTGAGATCTGAGGATGTCCTAAAATGAACACCGTACAAAGCAGAGTCATCGTCCCTCTCCCCCACAAACACAGAAACAGACACACATACTGTACACTCACACTCTAATACGACGCCTGGGTCATACAGGTTTCTATCTTTACAGTCGCTCTGAGTCTGAAAACCCCTTCGGTCTACAGTCTACAGGCCCCCAGTCTGCAGCTTGCAGACAGGTGTGTCAGTACGGATCAGGAACTGATCTCTCAGAGGAATCCTCCACTACCTCCATGATGGATCGTCATGTCATACCAGGCAGCCTGTCTGATGATTCTGAGGATGAGAGGGTCTCCTGGGGGAGACGGGAGTGACGGGGGGAGGTATGAGGGGGGGGGGGGGGGGGGGCTGAAGGTCTCTCTCTCAGCTTGGATTCACTGTTCATCCATCACCTCATCATCACCTCTGCCTCTTCCTTCGCTGCCTCTTCTCACCCTCCCTGGTTAGCCACACATCCATCAGCAGCTTCTTGAAAAACTCGGCGTCACCACCCCGCCCTCCTCTCACCCCTCTCTGTCCACCCCTGCCCTCCTTCATGGGGGGGGGGGAATTAGAAACTTGAGATAGATGATGGGGGGGGCAGATGAAAGGGGGGTGGGGGGTGACAGGATATGGTGGAGGGCTGTTGAGAGATGAAGGAGGGCAGGGGTGGACAGAGAGGGGTGAGAGGAGGGTGGGGGGGTGAGGCCGAGTTTTTCAAGAAGCTGCTGATGGCGTTTGGTTTGAGAGCGTTTTGTCTGACAATGACAGAGGTTTCTCTGACGGCGTTTAGTTTGAGGGCGTTTTGTCTGAGAATGACAGAGGTTTTTCTGAGACTTTTGGTCTGAGACTTGACGCCTTTTCGTTTGAGTCTGACAATTGAGTCTGAGATCTGAAGATGTCCTAAAATGAACACCGTAGCTTTGGTTCTTTCTAGTCTTCAAAGATCCTGGTTTCATCATGTGACTGCTGTGTTAGTAGTGTCCTAACCTCCTCCAATCATCCTCTCCTGTCCTATCCTCCATTCATCCCCTCTCCTCCTCTCCTCCTCTCCTCCTCTCCTCCTATCCTCCCCTTCTCCTCCTCCTCCCCTCCTCCCCTCCTCCCCTCTCCTCCCCTCCTCCCCCCTCCTCCCCTGCTTATATTATTATTTCCTCTTCCTTTCTTCTCCTTTCCTTTCCTTTCCTCCCATCCTCCCTTTCTCCTCTCCTCTTCTCTCTCCCCCTCCTCTCCCCCTCCTCCCTATCAGGATGTATTGTCATCTTGGCCAGCTTGTCTGGATTGTATTTCCATGTTCTGCTTGTTCATCACATTCAGACACGGGTGCTTGTCTCTGGGGAGAGAGTGGGAGGAGAGGGGAAGAACAGAGAGGGATGGAGATAGAGAGAGAGAGAGAGAGGGAGGGAGAGAGAGAGAGAGAGAGAGAGAGGGAGGGAGAGAGAGAGAGAGAGAGAGAGAGGAGAGAGAGAGAGGGAGGGAGAGAGAGAGAGAGAGAGAGGGAGAGAGAGGGAGGGAGAGAGAGAGAGAGAGGGAGGGAGAGGAGAGGGAGAGAGAGAGAGAGGGAGGGAGAGAGAGGGAGAGAGAGGGGAGGGGAGAGAGATTGTGAAGCATAGAGGCAGATGAGGGGAAGAGAGAGGCGTGATCTTCCTCTCCGTCTGTCAGCTGTGATTGATTATAATTTGGTCCCACTCCAGCTCACCGGGACTTTTAGCTACTTCACTTTGGATCTACATATTGCAGACTCATCATCTGAGTTCTTCCTGTAAGGGTGGGGGTGAGGGTGGGGGTGAGGGTGGTGGTGGTGGTGGGGGGGTTGTCGTCAGGGCCCCTCTGGGACGCTTCAAGCATATCCTGATCACTGGCAGCCGTGACAGGCCTCTTGTTCCACACACTATCCAGGATAGTATCCAGATGCTGATGCAGTGAGAATTTTCCTCCTCCTCCCATCCCCATCCCAATCCTCCTCCCTCTTCTACTCCCTCTCCTCCTTCTTCGTGTCTCATGGAGTTTTGAAAAGCCTCTGAAACCCATGCTGTCA
Organism: Hypomesus transpacificus; assembly: GCF_021917145.1. Taxonomy (NCBI): domain Eukaryota; kingdom Metazoa; phylum Chordata; class Actinopteri; order Osmeriformes; family Osmeridae; genus Hypomesus; species Hypomesus transpacificus. The sequence goes on from NC_061063.1 coordinate 411,492, forward strand.
GAGCTCAGATGCAGTATGTCTCTCACCCTCTGGGTGGGGCCAGACATTATTAAACAAACACTTCTACAAAGTGATGACTGCTACTTGAGTTCTATGAAGACATAGCTTCAAATCCTCTTGGACACAGTATACATGTTTACATTCTACATAAGATAAGGGTCAAATCAATTGGACAGACAATTGGACAATTGGACAGAAATGATTGAAAAGGGCTGTATAGCCTCAAACCAATGTCCACGATAGTGTATAATATGATATCAATGATTTGCTGGATCAAACAGCACCATGGCTGCGGATGTGCACCGTTCCTTGACTCTGACCTCTGTAATACTGTTAGAACGACACACTTCTGATCCTTGATCTTCTACTGTGCACTATTTGCATGTGGCTTTGGATAACAGCTGCTGTTAAGTGAATAAAATGAGAAATAATGTAGCGTAAACGTGTGAGGTCCACTGCACTGCCTCCAGTGTCCTGTGGAGAGGCTAGAGAGTCAAAGGAATGAGGCACACCATCCCTCAGTTCTTCCTGAGATTTTAATTTCTTAATTTTCAGTGACAATTTACCGATGATATCAAACAAAATGTCATCTTTTTTTTGTTGTTTCTTGTGGAATTTCATTCCGTACACGAACATGCATAGCAACACTAAACAATGTCTTCGGGACATTGGAATGCCCACCTCCCATCCTAACGATTCTTCCAAAAGGGATCATATGTCCTTGTCTCTCTGGAGAGGAGATACTGAGAAGAACCACCAATAAAACAAACCGCTGCATTCAAGTCAACCCTGAAACGTACATAAAACACAAACTACATTTCACACCTTAGGTACAAGACAAAGCTCTACATCAAAATTAGAGTGCATTAAAAATGTACCAATCATACCAAAATGGTTAGTCATATTTAGTTAGGAGGTGGGAGAAACCTTAAACCTTAAATCTTTATTTGTTGTTTAAACAAGTGCTTAGGTGGCTTTATCCCAACCCAAAAGTATGTAGTTAAACAAGTCTTCATAGTAAACATTATAAATATGCATTCCAAAGTTAAACGATAACTGTTTGCCTTATATCAAGTGGCTCAGGTAAGTGTTCTTCATGGGTAACTTCATCTCGCACACAGATATCGAATAAATATTCAAACATTGCGAAGAAAGACGTTTGAAAGGAAACACACGTGAGACACAACAAAACCGAATAAGTCTGGAGGATGTTTGCATGTCGTCGTCTAACTCAGACCGACTTGCTTGATTGTCCTTTAGCAGTTCTGAGGGGTTCTGAGGATCGCAGAGATGAGGGCGGAGGAGAGAGGGAGGCAGGAGGAGGACGCCAGGCGACTGTCCCATCGCAGCGTTGTGGAGACCTGGGACGAGGGGGGAGAAGGAGGGAAGGGGGGCGAGGTGGAAGGTAAGCAGGCAGAGGGAGGAGGAGAGGGAGGAGGAGAGGGGGGAGGAGGGGGGGGGTAACGCGAGGAGAGGAGCCCACCTTACTTTACGTGCTGCGTGTGCGCGTGAGAGGAGCAGTAGAACTTCTTGTGAGTGATGAAGTTGGACAGGTTGTTGAACTGGATGTCGCACGGACGGCAGTACTTCACGCCCCCTCCGGTCACACCTCTCCTCACACACAGCACGGACTGGGAGGGGGAGCCAGGGGAGGAGGGGGAGGAGGGGGCTGCACTGCCTGACCCCTGACTCCTGGAGAGGTCAGAGTTCACACCTGCGTCACCCTCCGTTCCCACAGTCACCAAACCGTCCGAGCGGCAGCCATTTTGGCTCTGAGGCGAGTCTGTGCGGCGGCCATTCTGTGTCAGCGAGCCCGGCGTTTCCTGGCAGGCGTCCTCAGGTACGGGCTGGTCCTCCTGACCCTCGCAGGCCTCCGTAGGGCTCTGCCTCACCGCCTCCTCCTCCCTCTGCCTCACCACCGTCGCAGAGCTCTGGGTGCAGGGGGGCAAGATGTAGAAGGCTGGGGGGGGCGTTGCCGGGGTCGTTGTCAAGGGGGCTCCCCTTCGGAGCGGGGCTTCTTAGATGGGGGAGGACTGCAAGTCGGCTGTACAGGGGCGTGTCTACTTTTCAAGGTCAGACCTCCTCTTCCTCCATGGTTCTCGGCTTCCTCCGACCCCGACCCTGGACCCGACCCGGGGGACTCAGAAGCGGGTCCAGCCCTCCCTCTCTTGCCCTGGGCGGGGCAGGAGCTGTGTTTGTGCTGGAGGTAATCTTCCACCCTGTCGAAGTTCACCTGACATGGAACACACTCGTGGTAGTCCCTCCCGTGGTGCATTCTGGGTATCTGGGCAGACGCCACTTTGCCCGCGCCCGGCCGCCACGCCTGCTTCCTGCTCAGGTCCATGGGCGTATCTGTGGGGGGCGTGGCCAGCTCTGATTGGACCAGGCTGTTGCATCTGGACGAGAGGGCGGACCTAGGCGTGGGGAGGCTGGCCTCTGGGTGTTTAGGCTCCACCCCTAGAAACAAGCCGTATCTAGGGTGGGGGAACTGGTTGCCATGGGTACCAAAGACATCCCCCGCCCCCTGGTACATTCCGGCACCTCCGATTGGCCCGATCCCCAGGAAGCGTGGGTGGGTCAAAGGCAATCGAAGCTCCTGATTGGCCAGGTGGGACGCATCAAAGTTCTTCCTGCGTCGGCGCGTGCGGACGGTGCGCTGGGCGGCAGAGGCGGCCATCTTGTTTCCGTGGTTGCGTCGGGCAGGGGGGTCGTGGCGAGTGGCGCAGTAGTAGCGCTTGTGGACCAGGAAGTTCTCCGTCCGGCTGAAGGTGATCTTACATGCCTGGCAGGTGGTCTTCCCTGGGAGGTCGCCCTCCCCCTCCGCACCCTCCATCTCTCCCTGGACGCAGGGCTTCTCATCCAGATCTGGGGGAGTCCGGGGGGGCGTGGTCTTCCCTTCCCACTTCCTGTCAGTACTCAAGAGGTCCAGCCCGGCCACAGCCAGGCCAGGGGGGGTCAGGAGGGAGCTGGTGGGGTCCGAGGGGGCACCTCCCACACCCAGGCTGGCCATGCCGGCCCTGGACCCAGCCTCGGGGCTCCCTGGGGCGGGCAGCTTGTCCAGGAGGGCTGGGCAGTCTCGGGGCCTGGAGGGGGTCCATCGACCCTGGCAGTAGTGCTTCTTGTGGACCAGATAGTTCTCCAGGCTGGAGAAGGAGATGCTACACTGGAAACACGTTGTTCCTTTAGAGAGGACGGGGCCGTGGCCGGGGCTGTAGAGCAGGGAGGGGTAGTTGTTGTTGCCCCCTGGCCCGCCTCCTGCCCCCTGCCTCAACCTGTGATGCACCAGCTCCGACATCTTGGCCAGTATCTCCGAAGCCTGCGGCCCGGTTGGTGATGTCATATCCTGCAGAAAGGGGAAGTGAGGGAGGAAGTGGGGGAGTGGGAAGGCCGGGCGGAGGGAAGGGTGTATGGGGGAGGAGGTGGGCCGAGGGCTGGAGGGCTCAGATTTGATCTGGGGGTGTGCCCGGCTGGATCTGGGGCCTGGAGGGGTGGAGCGGGGCCTGGGCAGCTGGACCTGGGAGAGGGGGGTCGGGGTGGAGGTGCAGCTGGGGGGCCTGGAGGCGGGGGAGGGGGTGAAGTCTGGTCTCTCCTGCTTCAGAAGAGCGTGCACCTGCTGGAGTTTCTCCGGCTTGCCGGGACGTCTGGTTTGAACGCGCTGGAAACCCTCTTTCCCCATCCCTTTCTCCGTCTCTGCCTCCTTCCCTCCCCCCGTCTCACACTTGCTAGCCTGCTGGGGGCTCCCTGCCCCTGCGCAGTGTCTGTCGGCGGGGTGTGCGCGCGTCCCGGGACGGTGTGTGTGCGTTCGCGCATGCGTGTCCAGGTCGCCTGCAGTCTGGAAGCTCAGATGACAGAGGGGACACAGGTGACCGGACGAGGACAGGTGAGACAGGATGTGATGCTGCAGGGAGGCGGGGCTGTCCGCTGCGTGTTCACACACCGTGCACCTCAGGCCCCACCCGCCTGACCCTGCAGGCCCCTCCCTCTTCACACCTGGGGGAAGAGAGGACACCTTAGGTTTATTTCTATATGTAAACAAAATATTCTTTGATTATTTCTTCATCAGGCTGTATCTGATGTTGTAACTGAATGTGTGCAAGACATCCATTGTTTACTACCTCTTGCCTAATAATACACAAAACACTTCCTGAAGAGGAGGCCACCCTCACCGTCGTGTATGTTCAGCAGCATCTCTACCGCCTGCTGGCCCTGCCCCACCCCAAGGCCTTGTGGGTAGGGGAGGGTCATGTGATGCGGGAGCGTGCTGAAGGGTTCTGGGGTCTGGTTCTGATCGGGGTTCTGGCGTCCACTGCAGTAAAACAGGAGGTGGGCCTGGTGGTTCCGTTCGCTACGGAACCAGATACCACACGCCTTGCAGGGAAAGATGTCCTCTGGAGACAGACACACACACATTCAAACGCACACACACGGACACACACACACACGTATGGACACAGACAGAGACACACCAACACGGTTAATACTGGCTCAACGTAAACATCAGAGTGACAAAAACACCCCCACGCACACAAATCATCAGGCAATATCTTACTATTGACAATGGCGTGGGGTAGCATCGCTGCCATGCTAGCCTGTTGTGGGAGGAGCTGCATGGACTCCAGCAGTCTGGCTGCTGGATACAACCCCTCCGAGGCATATGATTGGTGGACAGGCCACATGGCCTCCGATGGAGAGCTGTGTTTGGCCGGTTGGTGCCAAGGGTTCAAATCCATAGCGTAGGGTTTTAGTTCCTCCCCTTGAGGGATCTCCCTGGTGGTGATGATCCATATCTGACCATCTGAGGAGAGGAGAGGAGCAGAGCAGAGAGGAGAGGAGGAGAGGAGGAGAGGAGAGAAGGTTATGGTTTTTAATTGCTGAAGCTACTTAGTTGTAATTCAAGTTCAAGTTCAAGTCTTTTATTTGTCAGGTGCACAGAGCAACACAAGGTTAGACTGGGCACTAATGCCACTCTTTCAACACTAGATGGAACACTCTCCATTGAGTCAGCTTCACAGAAAGCTCAAGGCTGTATATGGGTCCACTGTTCTTGGAATGTCACTGTGTAACAAAAACATGATCTCTATTTCTCCTAGATAACCCCAAGAGTACCAGTCATAGACAGTATGCATACATAGTGGTGGTATACGCTGTAAAAGACATACAGTGCCCTCCAAAAGTATTGGAACAGTGAGGCCAATTCCTTTATTTTTGCTGTAGACTGAAAACATTTGGGCTTGACATCAAACGATGAATGTGAAACCAGAGATCAACGTTTCAGCTTTTATTTCCAGGTATTTACATCAGGATCTGATGCACAAATTAGAAAATATCACCTTTTTGTTCGAACCCACCCATTTGTCACGTGAGCAAAAGTATTGGAACATGTGACTGACAGGTGTGTTTTGTTGCCCAGGTGTGTCCTATTACATACATTATTCAATCAATAAATACCACTGAATGTCTACACTCAGGTTCAGATTGGGTAAGATAGGTTTTGTCTATGCAGACTGTATTCAGAGGTGAAAACAACATGAAAACCAGAGCGCTGTCTTTGGGTGAAAAACAAGCAATTGTGAGTCTTAGAGAAGATGGAAAATCAATCAGAGCCATTGCAGAAACATTGGCCATAGCCAGTACAACCATTTGGAATGTCCTGAAGAAGAAGAAAACTACTGGTGTACTAAGTAACAGACGTCGAACAGGTAGACCAAGGAAAACATCAGCAGTTGATGACAGAAACATTGTGAGAGCTGTAAAGAAAGACCCTAAAACAACTGTTAGTGAGATCAGCAACAACCTCCAGATGGCAGGAGTGAAGGTATCACTATCTACTGTTCGCAGAAGACTTCATGAACAAAAGTACAAGGGCTACACCAGAAGATGCAAACCACTCATTAGCAAGAAGAATAGGAAGGCCAGGCTGGAAATTGCCAAAAAGTACAGAGATGAACCTCAAAAATTCTGGGACAAAGTTTTATGGACTGATGAGACAAAGATTAACTTTTACCAAAGTGATGGAAAGGCTAAAGTTTGGAGAAAGAAAGGAACTGCTCATGATCCCAAACACACAAGCTCATCTGTGAAACACGGTGGAAGTAATGTCATGGCTTGGGCTTGCATGGCTTCTTCTGGGACGGGCTCATTAATCTTCATTGAGGATGTAACACATGATGGCAGCAGCAAAATGACCTCGGAAGTCTACAGAAACATTTTGTCTGCCAATTTAAGGAAAGATGCAACCAAACTGATTGGCAGAGCCTTCATCATGCAGCAAGATAACGACCCAAAACACACTGCCAAAACAACAAAGGAGTTCATCAGGGGCAAGAAATGGAAGGTATTAGACTGGCCAAGTCAATCTCCAGACTTAAACCCTATAGAGCATGCATTTTACCTGCTTAAGAGGAGACTGAAGGGAGGAACCCCACAAAACAAACAACAACTGAAAGAGGCTGCAGTGAAAGCCTGGGAAAGCATCAAAAAGGAAGAATGCAAAAGTTTGGTGACGTCAATGGGTCACAGACTTGCTGCAGTTATTGAAAGCAAAGGATTTGCAACTAAATATTAAGTCTTATTCACTTAAATATGTTTTAAGTATATCTGTTCCAATACTTTTGCTCACATGACAAATGGGTGGATTCAAACAAAATGTGATATTTTCTTAGTTGTGCATCAGATCCTGATGTAAATACCTGGAAATAAAAGCTGAAACGTTGATCTCTGGTCTCGCGTTCATTATTTGATGTCAAGCCCAAATGTTTTCAGTCTACAGCAAAAATAAAGGAATTCGCCTCACTGTTCCAATACTTTTGGAGGGCACTGTATCTGATCAATTACACATACACATGTATTTAAATAAGCCTCAATTACTCCTGACAACACTGCCCTGTCCTTCACACCCCTAATCCTCTTTGTGTAGAGAAAGGGTTCATGTAATTAACACACCGACGCACACACTCACATACATGCACACACACACACACACACATGAGATGAGGTTGACATGGGCTTAAACACATAGGAACAATGACCAATCAGAAGCTTCGTTAGAGCGTTGCTGGGAGGAGATTACCCCAGTCCAGCTAACAATGGCCAATCAGAGGCATCGTTAGAGCGTTAATGGGAAGCGATTACCTCAGTCCAGCTGCTCATGAGGGAACACTCATAAACGTACATTTCTTCTCTCAGCATAATTAGGGGTAGATGCAACAAACACACGCATACTCGCACACACACACAGAGGTAACACACACGCAGAGGTAACACACACACAGAGGTAACACACACAGAGGTAACACACACACAGAGGTAACAGGTGTTTGTCATCGTGTGTGTGTGGTGTGTGTGAGTGTCTGTCTGTGTAGAGTTTGTGTATTGTGGGAGTGTGGTGTGTTTGTGTGTGGGGTGTGTGTGGGTGTCTCTTCCTCTCCTCTCCCCTCCCCTCTTCTTCTCTCCTTCTCTCTTCTCTTCTCCTCTCTTCCCTTCTCCTCTCCTCCCACATGCATGCACACACACACATGCACAGTTCATTATGTCTGCTCACAGTTATGCAGAAGTTTCTTATCAGAAGCGACACACGCGTATGTGTACAGTAAGTATTCCACTCCAATCAGCATGTGTTTGGAGGAGTGTGTGTGTGTGTGTGTGGGCTTCAAGGTGCCTGGCAGAGATTAAGACACAAGGAGATGGAGAGAAAGAGAAAGAGGGAGAGTCTGGCAGGGGTCCAAGGTTTTTTGTCTTGTTGTTGTAATTAGGGAGGCTTCTGTCAGATAACTGAGAAGCCCTGGGCTACGAATATGGTAAGTATGTAACACACACGCGCACACACACACACAGCGAGTGTCTCTCTGTGTTTTAGTAAATGCAAATTTCCAGGAGCTGTTTGAGGAAAAACTTGAAAAGAAAAACAGACAAACATCTTTCTTTGTAAACTGGTCTTGACGTGAGACTGAAGTTCTCCTGTCGGAATGAAAGCCAGAAAACATGTACACGCACACACACACACACACACACACACACACACACACACACACACAGGGGTGTCGGTTGACAGGATGCACCTCATCTCCATACTCTGACAGGAGCCTCAGTAATTAAGCTCACCATAAATGCTACACACACACACATACACACACAGAGACAGGTGGGAGATGCTAATGAAGGTGTATTTCTGACAGACTGGAAGATCTGTCTGTCATTGGAGGAAGCTCATTATAGACACCTTCACGGAGGAGACAAGAAGAAAAGAAAGTAAAGGAGAGAAGCCGAAGAGAAGGAGAGAAGGAGGAGATGAGGAAGAGGAGGTGAAGAGAAGAGAAAGAAGAGGCAAGAGGAAGAGGAGGAGATGGAGAGGAAGGGAAGTGGGAGGAGTTTACCTTTACTATAGACAACACAGTTGGTCTTCACTTCCTCCGTTGTCAGGGACGTGGCATCCTGTAGCCACCGCGGCCCCCCGCTGATCACCGCGGAGACAGCCGGCAAGGAGCTCTACGGGAGAGAGGGAGGAGGAAGGTGTAGAGAGAGGGGGGCAGGGAGGTTGGGGGGAGATAGGGGGAGGGAGAGAGGAGGTAGGGGGAGAGAAAGGGAGGGAATGTAGAGGGAGAGAGAGAGAAAAAGGGGGGGGGGGGCAGGGAAAGAGAAGGATTGAGAAAGTGAGAGGGAGAACTCAAACAGGCCTTCAGCCATAGTGAGTCTGTCTGCTAATTAAAAATCAATACTCCAACAGAAAACACACAGACACACTTAGATACACAAACACACACACACTCACACTTTCCCAGACTGTGTCGATTAACGGGCCATGACCTTTCGCCACCTACATGATTAGGATCAGTCAAGGTCACCTAACCCAGGGGGGGGCGGGGCAGAAACAGCTGCTGCACTACAATAGGCAGGCCAGTCTGCAGGGGGCCTTGTGACTGGCTGATCACCGCCAGCTGACGAATATGTTTGCATCTGATTAGTATTTAATTTGCATCTCAGCTAATCTCTCCCCTTTTCTACTCCCCTTTCTTCTCCTTCCTTCTTCTCTACTCTCCTTCTCTCTGTCTCTCTCTCTTGCTCTATCTGTCTCTCTCTCTTGCTGTCTTTCTGTCTATCTCTTCCTCTGTTTGGGAGGTGACACACCAAGTGGGAGTGTGAAATGGAGAATGAGTAGGATGATGGTGGGATGATGGTGAGAGAGGGGAGGGAGGGTAGAGGGATGAGGGGATGGAAGGGAGGGAGGAAGGGGGAGGAAGGCAGGCAGGGAGGGAGAGAGAGACCACTTATCTCTTCCCAGCAGGAAGAGCTTTCCATCCTCACCGTGACATCACTCTCTCTCCCCTGGCACAGGTGAGGGACGGAGAGAGAGAGGGAGAGAGAGAGAGAGAAGGGGAGAGAGAGAGAGAGAGAGAGAGAGAGAGAGAAGGAGAGAGAGAGAGAGAGAGAGAGAGAGAGAGAGAGAAAGAGAGAGAGAGAGAGAGAGAAGGGGAGAGAGAGAGAGAAAGGGAAAGAGGGAGAGGGAGAGAGATCTAAAGAGAGAGCTATGATCATAGAGAGCTGCTTTCCTGTTGTTCATCCACAATCTCCTCTAGTCCTTGAGACACTCTCTGCTCTCCTCTCCTCCTAGACCAGCTTACCGTGTCACTTCCAGTTGAGGTAGTCTCCACCTTTCCTTCATAAGGACCCCAGGTGGTACCGACAGGAAGTGCTTGTCGGGAACACGCCCGACGCCCCGCCCCTTCCTGGATGATCTCCAACTCTTCTGAAAAACAAATAAACAAGAAACAAATACGTTTACCAGTCATCCTTCCGTGAGTTCCTCCCCTCCTCTTCTCTCCTCCTTTCCTCTTCTTTCCTTTCCTTTCCCCTCCCCTTCTCTCCTCAATTCCTTTTCCCTAAAAACTTCAGCCATGTCTGTCTGACAGCCTGGAGATATGATGTGTATGAGTGTGTGTGTGTGTGTGTGTGTGTGTACGTGTGTGTGTGTGTAAGAGGGTTAATCCTCTTTCTCCATCCTGCTCTGGTGTGAAAAAGGCATTTAACACATTCAGGGGGACAGACACCCTCCCCCCTTCCTCCCTCCTCACCCCACCCTCCCTTCTTCCTGCCCCCTCTCTCTCTCTGCTGGATAAAGACCCATTCCTGGGCAGTAAGAGATCACGTGGGTCTCTCCCCCCTCCTTTCCACCCCCACCCCCATACTCCCCTCCATCTATCTCCGCCAGTTAAAGCCCCATTCCTGGTCAGTATAAACCTCAGATTAGAGGCCTGTCATTGGCTGAGCCACGCTGATAAAGCCTCTCTAAGCATGCTGGGTAATGACCCCATGGCTGGCATGACATGCTGTCAGTGTGTGAACATCTCTGACACAACCAGGAAGTAATACACTTAGTCCATGCTCATGGTCACTATGGTGACCAAGTGTCCAGACCGACTGCTGTGGAACACGTTGACCACACTTTGCGTTAGGTGTACTCTAGATCAGTGGTTCCCAAACCTGTCCTCAGGGACCACCTGTCCTGCATGTTTTAGATGTTTCCCTGCTCCAACACACCTGATTCAAATGCATGTTCGTTACCAAGCTTCTACAGAGCTAGATAACGACCCATTCATTTGAATCAGGTGTGTTGGAGCAGGGAAACATCCAAAACATGCAGGACAGGTGGTCCCTGAGGACAGGTTTGAGAACCACAGATCTAGATCGGTGTTACTTTAACTATCATGTCCCCAGTTTGGTAGTTGATGTAACCTTCATGTAAAGTGTTGCCTCCTTGTTCTGTTTAGACGGACTGTAGGTTGGTGATGGTGTCATGTGGACTGACTGTGGTGTATAACTCTCTCTCTGCTTCACACACACATACACACGTATCTCTGTATCATTCACACTCACACACTCCTCTCCCTGTATCACACACACACTTCTCTCTGACACGGTGTAGAAATCCTATACACAGTTTGTTGTTGTAGGAGGAGAGCTTCCAACCAAGAGACCTGATGTAGCCCTCTCTCTCTCCTTCTCTCCCTTCTTTCTCCCTCTCTTTCTCTCTCTCTCTCTCTCTCTCTCTCTCTCTCTCTCTCTCTCTCTCTCTCTCTCTCTCTCTCTCTCTCTCTCTCTCTCTCTCTCTCTCTCTTTCAATCCATCTCTATTTCTCTCTAATATATATCCGGTATATCTCTCCCCTCTTTCTATCACTGTCTACCCTTCTCGCACCATCATCCTGCCTCAACCCATCCTTCTCTCCCCACCCTCTCTTTCATCCCAACTGCCCCTCCCTCCCTCTCGCCCCTCCCTCCCTCCCTCTCTCCCCTCCCTTCCTCCTTCCATCCCTTCCTCCGTCCCTCTCTCTTTCTCTAATCTGAGGGAACTTAAAGGGCTCTTATCTCCAGGCTCTCCTGCTTCATTTCATGCTTGATTTACTTTAATTTGTCTGATAGGGATTTAGACAGCCCATCTCTGCCTGTCTGCCTGCCTGCCTGCCTGCCTGCCTGCCTGCCTGCCTGCCTGCCTGCCTGCCTGCCTGTCTTTCTTTCTGTCTGTGTCTGTCTGTCTGTCTGTCGACCAAAAAACACATTTCCTTCACATTGGACGTATTTCCCCCCACCCCCCTTTCCCCCCCTCCCCCCTCCTCCTCCTCCTCTCTCTATCTCTGAGGACAGTTCCTGGAGAGGTTCTTAGTGCATCAGAGCGTTGCTGTGCGCGTGTCTGAGCGTGGGAGTGTACCGACTGAGAGAATAAAAAGGTTTCAGTCGTGTGGAGTGATTCCCCGATGTGCTTCAGTCCAGGGCACACACACACACAGTGACGGTAGGTGTAAAACGCAGTGACACACACAGTGATGCGTCAGTGGTGAGGGGAGCACTGGCAGGTGAAACACAGACACACCAGATGCCAAACACTGCAAAAGACCACAGACACACTCACAGGAACAAGATGGAAACTGACACAGCCTTTACTGACAATGTAACTTACAGTCACTACACTGACGGTAAATAAACACACACATATACTGTACCACACTCATAAGTGCTGCTTCGGCCAGGAGTGATAGAAAGTGATAGAGACAGTGATACACGTGGTGACATATGGAAAAGTGTCCCCCCCCCCATCCTTCTCTCCCCAGACACACGCACACCTCAACCCCCCCCCCCCCCCCCCCCCCCCCCCCCCCCCTCCCCCCGCCCACCCCCCCCCCCCCCGCCCCTTCATATTCCAACCTAAACTGAGACATCATTGAAATTCCCATCATGGCTTTGAGAATGTGTTTGTGCCGATAAACAAATGTGTGCATGAATTTGCGTGTGTGTGTGTATTTGGATGGGGAGTGGGGGGGCTGTGTGCGCAAGCTGATAAACAGAGTGATGATCCAGCAACACATATTTTCTCCACTCTCTCTCTCTCCCTCCCTCTCTACCCCCCCCCCCCCCCAGTCTTAATTACCAGCAGCTTGTTGGTGCTGTGATAACCGCGTGTTAATTGAATCGAGCGCAGGCCTGCATAATCAGACAGCGGCAGTATGTTTCGTTTCAAGCAGATTAGCCTCTCTGTCTCTATCTGCATCCATACAACCATCATAATGACATGACTCGTCTCTATCTGGGAGACAGGCCACCTCCTCCTCTACATCCGCCTCCTCCTCCTCTTCCTCCCTCCTCTCCTCCTCCTTCTCCTCTTCCTCCCTCCTCTACATCCGCGTCCTCCTCCTCTTCCTCCCTCCTCTCCTCCTCCTTCTCCTCTTCCTCCCTCCTCTCCTCCTCCTTCTCCTCTTCCTCCCTCCTCTTCCTCCTCTTTTTACGACAACTAATACAACGATGCTTCTAGAAACACACAACTTTAAGGAGGTTAGACTACCGGAGGTGTGACTTCTCACATACATACACACACCTCACGCGCACACACACAGTAGCTGAGATGGACTGACTGTTTGCCCCCCGTCTCTTTCTCAGCTCCGATCTCCGCCTTTTCTCTTCTTTTGTCTCCCCCTCTCCACCCTGTGTCTCCTCCCCCTTTCCTTGCTCCTCTCTCCCCCTCTCCATCCTCTCTCCTCCCCCTCTCCATCCTCTCTCCTCCCCCTCTCCTCTTAGCCCCCAGAGAACAGGATTCAGAGACTCAGTCTGTGTCACTTTGATGTCGTCTCAAACTTTAATGATTTAACATTGTTTCGGGGATTTCTCTAATCCACACTACTATTAAAATCCTTACTCCCCCTTCCCCCCATCCCTCCATCCATCTGTCCTTGTCCTCTGAGGACATGGCCTCCCTCCCTCCCTTTCTCTTTCTCTTTCACTCCCCCCCCTCCACTTATCCATAACTCTCTGTCACAAACGCATTATTCGATTTCAGAACTACATTTCAATTTCTTGGCAGTCACAGAAACTTCTGGTGGAATCAGTTGAGCTCTGGCTGTTGGACCCTGCAGTGAAATTAAATTTGTTCTGAATTAAGTATTCTCCTCATTAAAACAATGATTTCAAGTTCATGAGATTATCACGCATCTTTGATTGCACTTTGGGGGGCAGCGTGGAAATGTCTGTATGAATATCAGCCATGAATGTGAAACGTTTTTGAAGTTGAAAGACTGCTTCGACTTAATGAGTATTCATTATCAAACCCGACAAGAGAAGTAGGGGTTGAAAATGAAAAGAGTCTTTATTTCTACTCTGCATTTTCACGTAAAATAATTAACATTTATGGACATTTATGTTTTAGTCATTCAGCAGACACTTGTTATTATTTAAAATGTTTTTTCTATGCATTGAATTCTTTGGACATTTTTTATGGTGCCAATGAAGCAGCTTTTAATCGGAAAGATAATCAACAAAGAACTATTTAATTCTGGTGATAAATGGTGATAGAGTCACCACGAGTAACAGCGATGGATATGCAACACACCAACGACACGACAAAGAGATGCTGATGACAGCAACAAGACGGCATGGCACCGTGTCAGACAAATATCTGACGTAGAACTGTGAAATCTAGAAGAAAAGAGACGTGTTTCTACAAGATCTGAGATCAGAGATCTGGCTTTATCTGCTCTACCAGCAGCCCTGGAGGAGAGAGGGGGGGGGGGGGAGATGGAGAGAGAGAGATAGAGATGGAGAGAGAGGGAGGGGGGAAGATGGAGAGAGAGAGATAGAGATGGAGAGAGAGGGAGGGGGGAAGATGGAGAGAGAGAGATAGAGATGGAGAGAAAGGGAGGGGGGAGATAGAGAGAGAAATATAGAGATGGAGAGGGGGGGAGGGGGAGGGAGAGATGGAAAGATGGGGAAGAGAGAGGGAGTGGAAAAATATGGAGAGATGGAGGAGAGAGAGAGAACGAGAGTTGTCTGTGGACAGCTTTGGCAAAAAATGGTTTAACCTGAACATTCATGCTAATAAAGCATATTGAACTGAATTTAAAGAGCGGTGGAGGAGAGAGGGAGAGCGGGCGAGAAGGAGAGAGGAGGAAGGGAGATAGGGAGAGGTAGGGACAGAAAGGTGGAGAGATGGAGGAGAGAGCGAGAGAGGGAGAGAGGGAGAGAGAGAAAGAGAAAGGGATGCAGAAAGAGAGTGTGAAACAAACACACACACACACCACACATAGTGGCTATTAGAAACACAGCGTGACCAGATGAGAATCAAAGTAGATTTAATCTAAACTCCTCAGAGCACCACATCAAGTAGCGCCTAATGACTCCTCTACAGCAGAGGGCTCTAATCTTGGGTGCGTGTGTGTGTGTGTGAGATAGAGAGTGTGTGTCCATGTGTGTGTGACACAGGTGCAGTTCCCTCCAGTTAGGTAGTTCTGTGGATCAGAGAGCGTTTCAGGCAGGAAGACTCAGTCGTTAGCGAACACTTCACTGACAGTACAGACACTTTGCCTCGGCGTTATGGCCAACCGAGACTACATCTCGACACCCGTGTCAGAGAACTCCAACATCCATCCCTCCCCCTTCAGACAGCGGGACAGAACCCAGGGTGGAGACAACATGAGCAGAGTACTGTGCATCCTGTCACACCTGGAGCAATGTGTGAGCGTTCCTGGTTGTTAAATAGACCGCCCTGTAACTGTAGGAGGGGTGATTGGGTGTGTGTTATGTGACGGTGGTATATGGACTGACAGCAAGTTTCAAATCCACCCTTACATTGCTTTGGAGAAAAGTGTCTGCTAAATGTGTACATTTACATATTTACATATGATCTCAGTGACGAGTCCAAACGCATTCAACCACAGTCAGCCAATCACAGTCAGCTTACCTGGGCCATCCCACTCCTCCTGTCGCTCTATTGGTGGGCTGGGAAGGGACTTCCTGGTTTGGGACTCTGCTGGCCCGGCCTCTTCCTCACCTGCAGGAGCACAGGGTCAAGGTTAGATTACCTCCTGAGGTGTGTGTGAACGTGTGTTTGTGTGTGCGTGTGTGAATATGTGAGTATTGGTGTAAGAGAGCGTGTGTGTGAGTGTGTGTGTGTGTGTGTGTGTGAGTCAGAGATACATTGGAGCCTGTAACAAGCCTGGACCTGATTCTACCAACCCCAGGGCACACGACATCTGGCATTCCGTCGCAGAAGAAGAACAAAAGGAAGTGACACCGTGACACGAGATTCCTTCTCCTTTGAAGATTCATCCCCGTGAGCCACTATGAGTGAGTTTGGAGCTAAAAACGATTTTTCTTTCCACTTTGTTTATTAGACGTCGGAGAAGAACAGTTGAAATACAAAGAGATTGTTCAAAGGGGAGATCCATGTTGAGGAGGAGACGGAATTCTAGGACCCAGCGTCACGCCAATCAGGCCTGAATCCGCCCTGAGGCGGACCAGGAATTAGACCAAACCCAATGTGTGATAACCCAGGTGTAGCCAAGAGGTATGGGCGTAATTGAATTTCAGTTCAAAGGGCCCAGTGAAAACCCTGGGGCCAGGGTGTTTGTTTGTCATTGGGTTTACAACTCATCAAGTTGTACGCGTGTTTATACGCACTTCGTTGGTGAAAATTGAATACTATGACGAAAGCCTTCTAGGATGGAGAGGCGGAGAGGTGCAGGGGGCGAGAGAAAGAGGAGGAGGGGGTGAGAGGCAGAGAAGGGAATGGAGAGGGAGAGGAGGATAAGAGAGGGGAGAGGGAGGGGAGAAGAGGGTGAGAGGGAGAGTAGGATGAGAGAGGGGAGAGGGAGGGGAGAGGGAGGGGAGAAGGAGGTGAGAGGGAGAGGAGGATGAGAGAGGGGAGAGGGAGGGGAGAAGGGGGTGGAGAGGCGGAGGAGGGGGTGAGGTGAGGTGGGGGGGTTAAAGGTGAGGGCTTTTAAAGGCACAAAGTAGTAGCGTTTCACTACCTGATCCTCGTCTGTGTCAGTACAACCGATGAAGGCGATGAGAGAGATGATGAAGAGGAGGAGGAGGAGGATGATGACGGTCTGTCTGATGGATGGGAGAGTGGAGAGATGATCTTCCAACCTGAAAATCACAATGATGATGAAGATGATGATGATGATGATGCTCCTCACCTGATCTACCGCTGATGACATCAGCAGAGAGCTGCTCCAGTAAGGAGGGGTCTGTTCCCTCGTCGACACCCCCCTCAGAACTGAGCCCCCCCACACCTGTCTGTAGCAGGCCTGGGAGAGAGACAGAGAGGGAGAGAGACAAAGAGGGAGAGAGACAGAGAGGGAGAGAGACAAAGAGGGAGAGAGGGGAAAGAGGAAGGAGGGATTGAAGAATTAGAGTAAAATACAGATCATTCTTAGTCTTTGACCATCAAAATACAGTTGGAACTATGTGACCTTCTGCTATACTTTCTACATGCAGTATTTGTATGTCACTTTTGGTTAAAGCGTCAGGTAAATAAATAAAATGTCAGGAAATTCGCAGTATTGCTTTGACAGATGGGTCTAGCCACCAATCAAACAGATTGCCCTCCGACCACAATCGGGTCTGGTCAATCACAATCGTCTAACTGTTATGGGGCGGGATTAATAAGGTGTACTGTACAGAGGAACACAAACAACCGAGATTACATTTATTTGCTCTGATTGGTCACATCTATCCAATTGTATCCAATAGCATCCAGAGACATTTTGGTCCGCGCCCGTTGATAACGCCCCTTGGAAATGATAAATGAACTGAAAGAGAATCTGCATCAAGAGAATTCAACCATATCCTGAATACACAGGAATGAGACAAAGCTCGGCAGTGAGCGAACGCGTGTGCGCGTGTGTCTTTGTGTGTGCATGTGTGTGTGTACATCCACCTGCCCAGCCGCAGGAGCAAGAACAGAGAGAGCCGAAGAAGCCGGGACGCTGTGAAAGGTGTCACACCGTTCTCCCTCTTCTTCCTCGTGTCTTATCAGTCGCTCCTCTGTTGATTTTCCATTTCCCTCACGTTGCCTTTGGGAAGTGTCCGCCAGTTCAATCTCGGGGTTCACTTTTTTATGTTTGATTAATTCCCCCCCCCCCCCCCCCCCCCCCCCCCCCCCCCCCCCTTGTCTGATTGCTGTTGCCCGGGGTGCTGGAGTCCCTCCTTCATGATGGCATATTCCAATGCCAGCCTCTTACCACAGCTTATCTGTACGGACATTTATTTGCACAGGTTGGGCGGGCCTCCACACGTTTTTGTCCCGTACCAATAGGCTACCGGTGCAGGAGTCGTGAAACACCTGGGCTCTGATTGGTCCGCACTCAAAAGATCCGCTTTCCTCAACTTTTTGTGTGTGTATTACGGATACATGCTGCCATTTTGAAATGTAGGGACTCAAATGTGCTGGTCCTACAAATCTACTGGTCCTATGAATTTACGGGTCCTATATATCTACCTACATTTTTTATGATTGCATCGAAACCAAGCACACACTCACTAGAGCAAATACGCTATAGTGAGAACATGGAGTTACAGTTTCAACACCTACATGAACCTCTTGAGGACAAGTTTGTTCTTTCTCTCTGTTTCTTTCTCTTGAACTCTTTCTCTCTTTCTCTTGCCAGAGAGAAGCAAACACAAATGCACACATGTACAACTAAACACACACACACACACATGCAGGCAGAAACACAGGTAGAAACACACACACAGTGAAATATGGAGTCAAAATGCAGTGCTGTTCTGAGAGACTGCTCATTTCATGGTTGGATTTGTCTCTGTTAGCTTGTAGGGGGTGTGTGTGTGTGTTTGTCTCCTGGCTTGTAGGAGGTGTGTGTGTGTGTTTTTATGGAGATAGCACTGAGGAAGCCGATCTTCCCGCTGCACTGCTGAGTGTGTGTGTGTGTGGGTATGTGTGTGTAGCACAGTAAAAGCCCTAAGCAGGCTTCCTAATTAAAGCTGAGGTAATAGACAGGAAGGAAAGGCATGCCATCTCCTCTTCCTCCTCCTCCTCTTCCTCCTCACTCTACGGTTCCTTCTTCTCCTCGTCTTCCTCCTCTTCCTCCTCTTCCCCATCCTCCTCTTATACTTTCCAGCTGTTGCAACTTGGCATGAGATAAAGCCATGCCATCCAACCAGATACAATGTAGTCGTATCTATTTCAAGGAGAGGTGGGTAATGTAGTTATATCTAGTGCAATGAGAGATGGGTAATGTAGTTATTTCTGGTTCTGGATGGGGACCAGGGTTTGGGTATGGGGGTGGGGGCAAACCAGCAGCCTCCTTCTCCCTGGAGTTTATCTGTCCCCACCGTACCGCATTACCCATAATCCTCCATACTCAGAGAGCTGGGCTAAGCAGTGGAGATCCGTCCAATCTCTTTAGGTAAGGGCCTAATCAATCCCTGTTACCATGGAAGCCTTTCATCAAAGGAGTTAATTCAAAGTTCCTTTCTGACTTTCTCTCTCTCTCTCTCTCTCTCTCTCTCTCTCTCTCTCTCTCTCTCTCACACACACACACACACACACACACACACAAATACAATCTCTCGGTTACTCTCTCTTTCTCTGTCTGTTTTCTATCGCTCTCTTCTCACTCGCATTCCCTCTCTTTCTCACTGTCCCTCTCCTCTCATCTATCCTCTCGTCTCCATTTCTCTAGACTCTCATCTCCTCTTCTTCTCTCCTGTCCTCCTCTCCTCTCTTCTCCCCCTCCCAGCTTCTGAACACATTCTAATCCTCTCACCAGTTCACTGATTATTCAAATAACGACATGGAATTAAACGCCAGGAATTATGAAATTGACTCAATATTTTCAGAATTAATTCCCTATTACACAGGCCGTTTTAGGATAAGTTCATTCCCCGCTGTTTAATGTGAACTTATTTCAACTCTGCTACATCTGTCCTGTAAGAAATATGTAAATATCCATTTAGCATTTGCTTTTATCCGAAGAAATGTACAAGGACGAGGGGGGGTTTAACTGACAACCTCTTGATCGGCAGTAAAATTGCTCCACCACTGAGCTATACCCATCCCCATGCTCTACCCATCGTAAGTGAATCTCTCATATTCCTACAATCTCTCTCCATCTCCAGTCCTCCTCCCCATGTCTACTGTCTCCATCTTCCCCTTGTCATAAATCCCCCTCCTCCCCGGACAGCATTCCCATCTGCCACCTGCCTGTGTGCACGTGGATGTACGTGTCTATGTGTGTGTGTGTCTCAGCTCCCTGTGTGATAAGGGTTCAAACAACAGCTGCCACCAGCCTCGGCTAGATAGAGGGCTGATACAGCTGACAGGATCTGCACCTCTCTCCAGAAACATCTACCTCAACCCTATCTGTCCCCCCACCCCAGTAAAACCTACCCCAGCCTTATCTCCCTCACCCCAGAAACCCCTTCCCCAGCCCTAACTGACTAACCACCCCAGTAACACCTACCCCAGCCCTATCTGCCCCCCACCCCAGTAACACCTACCCCAGGCCTAACTAACTAACTAACTACCCCAGTAACACCTACCCCAGCCCTAACTGACTAATCACCCCGGTAACACCTACCCCAGCCCTAACGGACTAATCACCCCGGTAACAACTCCATCCCATGGAGCCCCCTGGGGCTGTAAACCCTGTCTCCCCCTGGGGCTGGGGGGTCCCAGAGCCCTCTTTGTTACATCTACTATCTGTGTGAGAAAAAAAGAGGAAGAATGTGATCTTTCAAAAGGACAAAAATGGAGGGGGGAGGGAGGGAGGGGAAAGGGGGAGGAGGCAAAAAGAAATACATAATTTATCACCGTATTATCAGTCCATCCAGCCACAGTAATAAAGGGGGGATAGCGGAGCGAGAGAAAGGGATTTTTTTTTGTGTTATCGGGGGGTGAATAGTGAAGGAGAAGAGAAGGGAGGAGAGGAGAGCAGAGAAGAGAGGGAGAGGAGGAGGAGATGTGAGGAGAGCAGGGCAGAGGGAAGGAGAAGGGAGGACATTGGAGCAGAGGAGAGAAGCAGAGGAGAGAGAAAGAGGAGAGGGGTAGAGAGGAAGAGGAGAGGGGGATTATCAGCAAACTGCAGACTGCCAGGCAAGCTTCTAATAGTAATAATAGTATGTGTGATGGTGTATCTGCCCCAGCCTATCTCCCCCATTATCTCCCTCTTATCTCCAGTCATCAGGGCAAATTAATGGAGCTCTTTCACTCCCTCTCTCTATCTGGGCGCAGAGGGCACTCCAGAGAATGGAATAAGCAAAATATGAAAATAGTCTACGAATCGTGGAGAGAGATAACAGCCATGCGTAGAGATGGTAGTGTGTGTGCATGTGTGTGTGTGTGTGTGTGTGGGGATGGAGCTCATCTCTTCACCCTATAACAACCTTTTGTCCTCTGAGTTCTGTGGGAATTGTGGGTATTGCTAGTGGCCACTGGTGTTGGTTACTGGTAGTGGTGTTGGTTACTGGTACTGGTGTTGGTTACTGGGTAGTGGTAGTGGGTACTGGGTACTTGTGCTGGTACTGGTGCTGGTGAACATACGACTATTATATTATCATTACAGGTCCTGGAAGTGGTTAGTGTCCTTCGCCCAGTTCAACGCAGCCAGAGTCAGCCACCCTGGCTGGGATGAGAGGAGGACTTGCTGTCTGCCAGCACAGCGGCCAGTAAGTGGCCCTGAAGTCATTGTGAAATCCTAAACCTGCCATGTCCATGTCACTGTGTTGGTTATGATTGACCCTGGGGCTGAGGAGAAGAGGTGGAGAGGAGGGGAGGATGAGAGGAAAGGAGGATGAGAGGAGAGGAGGATGAGAGGAGAGGAGGATGAGAGGAGAGGAGGATGAGAGGAAAGGAGGATGAGAGGAGAGGAGGATGAGAGGAAAGGAGGATGAGAGGAGGATAAGAGGAGAGGAGGATGAGAGGAGGATGAGAGGAGAGGAGGATGAGAGGAGAGGAGAGGAGGATGAGAGGAGAGGAGGATGAGAGGAGAGGAGGATGAGAGGAGGATGAGAGGAGGATGAGAGGAGGATGAGAGGAGGATGAGAGGAGAGGAGGATGAGAGGAGAGGAGGATGAGAGGAGGATGAGAGGAGAGGAGGATGAGAGGAGAGGAGAGGAGGATGAGAGGAGAGGAGAGGAGGATGAGAGGAGGATGAGAGGAGAGGAGGATGAGAGGAGGATGAGAGGAGAGGAGGATGAGAGGAGGATGAGAGGAGAGGAGGATGAGAGGAGGATGAGAGGAGGATGAGAGGAGAGGAGGATGAGAGGAGGATGAGAGGAGGATGAGAGGAGAGGAGAATGAGAGGAGGATGAGAGGAGGATGAGAGGAGGCCATAGAGGGAGAGGAGAGGATGACGGAGATGGACAGAGGAAAGCGAAGGAGAGAAGATAATGCCAGAAGGGAAGTGGAGGATAGCGGAGGGGGAGAGGACAAGTGGACATGGGAGAGAGGAAGACAGCGGAGAGGGGAGGAAGAGAGGAAGACAGGAGGAGAAGAGGAAAGTCGACAGGAGAAGAGATGGACAAAAAGAGGAATGGAACTTAAGTTATCCTAAGTTGACCCAGGCAGCAGAGAAAAGTAGAGAAAGAGGGAGTGTGAAAAGGACAGACATGGAGTGAGAGATGGAGAAGGATGTGCATGTCAGACTTGCTGTCGGTCCTAAGTCGTTCTTACTGTTAGCAGTTGTCATGTGATTGTTTGAATCATCTCTCATAAACTGTCTTTTCGCAAGCATGCAGCATAGCCTTCTGGTACAGCTGGTCTTTGAGGCAAACCGACAATCACGGTCCCCCTATCAACCCAGACACGACCACTGGATAGAATACTCCGCGCGCGCCGTAGCGCACACAAACAGAAAGTCAAATGTATGTTGCAACTAAGCGTCACCAATAAGGTGTGATCATGTGTACAACCAATCCCTCAAGTGGCATTCAGTAATAAGAAATATCAACACACTTAATAATAGCATTTAGAGCAATATTGTTGGCTGTTCTCATGCCTAAGTAAATTCATAATTTGAATGTATTTGAAATACAAATGAATGGATACACCTAAACAGGCAGTCTACACGTCTTGGAAGGAAAGGCAAAACAGAGTAAAAACTTACGTTTAAACTGCCTTGGGTTGCTCTGCTTTCTCCTCGACATGTTCCGAGACGGTGATTCGTCTTCTAATCCCTATACGGTCCGTCTCGTCAGAACACGGCTGTGCTGCCCAAGACGAGAGGATGACAAAGTGACATCAACGTGGTCACACACCGACGCTTTCAATGTGTGTTCACGTCTCTCTCCACGCCTCCGTGACTCCCCCCGTCCTGTGAAGACGAGCTTGAGATAACCGCTGTCAGCGCGCCCTGAAGAGAGATGTTGACAGCGGGTCGCAGTTTTGTTTCTGAGGTTTGTGTCTCCTGGCACCGTAGCCACAGGCGCAAATCACACAAGCTGATTGTAGTGGTTTGATTTAAGTGTCATGGAATCTCACTTATTCTTTTCAAGTAAACATCGTATCTGAATATATGTTTAAATTAATTGATAATGGACTGACTTTAGAATAGCTTACAATTCTATGGATCGAAGCACATTGCCTTATAAACTGGCTTACATTTTTTATTTGCACAAAAAAAATCGTAATTATATATACATTCCCTGTAGCCTATTCCTTGAATGCATTAGCCTAATTAAATGGTTTGAGAACCAAAGTCCCACTTTCGATTTTGAAAGAAAACAAAAACGTTTCTGCTGTTGAAACAATCCCTTTATTTCACCATTAAACGAATATTTAGTTGTATTTTTTTTGCAAACATTTAAAATGCAATAAATTAATTGTATTCTTGAATAATTAATTTTCTTAATAATTGAACGACAGAGTCTTCGATTGTTGCGTCTGGACATGGTATTATCAAGTAGCCCATTAAACCAAAAAATACATAGGTTACATTGAAAATATTTGTATGTATATGTAGGCTAGAGCTGGCATGATGGGAAGAATTTGTCTCCCTTGGCCTGCTTCCCCCGGCAATAGGCGCCGAGGCAGCTTGCGCCAGACTCCATATCTCCCCAGCGATCAGAGAGTTAAATTGAGGGATTTCCACCTCTTCTTTCATTGGCCCTATCAATAAGTTCCAACTGACGAAGGATTCCACCGCCATCCAGGCACGCCAGAGCGATAACGGCAGTTGGCGCGGGAAGCGCGCAGAGGATGGATTAATTATGCGGTGAACATGGATATTCGGCTTATCATCTCTTAGCAAAGGAGCGCGGTTCACGCGATCAGAGAGGCGGGATAGGGAAGTAACAATGCAGCGGCACCTTGCCGACCCTCGTCCTACACATTCGTTTTTTGAGCTGTAATTAAAAAATAACATGCAATTATGTTCCTATCTGCCAAAGCAGCGCGAGGGTGCGGGGCTAAATAATTGGTGTGAGAGGGAGAAGAGAGAGAAAACGCAGCAGGGAAAAACTGATTGTTGACTCCTAATGTAGGTCACCTGTGTTTGAGAGCCAAACTTGAACCACTGTGCCAATATAATATTGACAAGATTTTCAGACTTAAAAAGCAAGAAGAAAAGAAAAAATGCAGAAAATATTCCTTTGAACATTGATTACACTGTACTGCACTACATAGGCAGCGTTCAGTACCACAAGGAAAGAGAGAAAGAGAGAGACAGACAGGAATGGAGAGAGACAGGAAAAGAGAGAGATGGAGGGATGGCTAGTGAGAGAGAGACAAATAAATTGTGGGAAAGACATTCAGAGACAGGAAGAGAGAGACAGCGAGAGAGAGAGAGAGAGAGAGAGAGAGAGAGAGAGAGAGAGAGAGAGAGAGAGAGAGAGAGAGAGAGAGAGAGAGTAGAAGAGAAGGAGAGAGTGGAAGAGAGGGAGGCAGAGCAGGAGAGAAAGAGAGATCTCAGTCTATGCCACCATGGAGACTGTACTAAAGAGCTTATATCTTAGACTTATACAGCAAGGTGACACAATGTGTGTGTGTGTATGACGTGTGTGTGTGTGTATGACGTGTGTGTGTGTGTATAGTTGTGTGTGTATAGTGGGTGTGGATGAGGCGTGTGTGTGGTGTGTATTTGGTGTGTGTGCGTGTGTGACAGCCGTGTCAGATTGAAAGGTGTTGTCAGACAGGAGACCCATGGATGACAACGCGGAGATCAGGAGAGAGTGAAGAGGAGGGGTGAACCTGGTGAAGTCTCCAACAGAGATAAGCCCAGCAACACACACACACGCACACGCACACACATACACTTTCCAAAAGCAAAACATCACTCTAACAGGATGATGGAGATCTCTTCATCAGCACAAATCCCAGCCCCCCTCAACCCCAACTGGACCCCCTCCCTTCCCCACCCAACTGTTCTGGTGATCATTATTGATATACAGATGGTTCTACTTCTGGGTCTCTGTGCACAGTCGTGACTGTCTGTTTGTTTGTGTGTATGTGTGTACCACAGTATGTGTGGCTGTCTGTTTGTGTTTGTGTACTGTATGTATGTGTGTATGTGTGTGTGTGTGGACCCATCCTTTGGTTGGATGAGGTTTTAAACAGGCTTTTCTGTGTGTTCAGTGTTAAGCTGCTTGTGTTTGTCTGTTTGGTTTCTTGCTGTGTGTGTTTGTTTGTTTTGCTGGTCATTTGTTACCCTAATTACATTGATGCCCGGTGGGGTGTGTGTGTGTGTGAGCGGGTGAGGAGTGTGTGAGTGTTTACGATGTGTACGTGCGCTTGTGTGTACGTCAAATGCGTGTATATGTGTGTGAGGCGTGGAGGCTGGGAGACCAGATAGCTACTCCCACAATGCAACAGGATTACAGACCTGACTGGACAAACCGTTTTTCGTTTTTTATGTCGAAGTTAAATTAAGGAGGATTTGCAAAGCAAACACATTTCTGTGAACAATGCCTGGCTTTATTTACACAAAGACACAGCCCTCTGCTCTGCCTGGCCTGCAGTGTCTTCAGCACCTGTCCAGATATGTACCACAGAATGGAGGATGTGCAGCAGTATTGATGATGAAAGCAATTCCTCAGATGGTGAATCCGGCACGCTGTTCACTCCTGCTCACGCAGAGAAAAGATGAATTAAAGGAGAACTTTTAACTCTGGAGATCAGTAGGCAAAATTGGACACACGTTTTAATTAAATCTCCCCAGCAAATAACAACAGTGCGTTATAAATCATCTGTTATCACAAGCAGTATTCTCTCCCTGTGTGTGTGTGATGTGTTTGTAGGCATGTGCATGGAGTGTGTTTGTGTGTGTTTATGGTGCGTATGGCTTTGTATAGGTATGTTTGTGTGTGTGTGTGTATGTGTGTATGTGTGTATGTGTGTGTGTATGTGTGTATGTGTGTGTGTGTGTGTATGTGTGTATGTGTGTGTGTGTGTGTGTGTATGTGTGTGTGTGTGTTGACAGACTGCAGTGCCAGGGCCTCCTCAGGTCCTGATAAGTGTTAATAAATGACCCGCATTTCCGTGGTAATGGTTGCTGGGCTGCCAGGGGGAGATACCATTGTGTGTGTGAATATTCCGATTGTCGTGATTAGATCAAAATGCTGTTGGATTCCTCGACAGAGGCCACGCCAAACAGTCAGATCAAAAATGGGTTATTCCTATTTCATGGTTTTGCATATCTGGCTGATAGGAAATAATTAGGTTTGCTGACTGCCAGTGGAGGTAGAGGAGGAGAGGCTGGGGGAGAGGCTGGGAGGCCGGAGGGCTGGGGGAGGAAAGACTGGGAGGCTGGAAAAGCTGTGGACCTTCATATTGTAATAGGTGTTATTGTGATGGTAAATTGGTAGGAAGGAAGGAGAGCGGAAAGAACAGCTTATCACCAAGAATGTTGATTTAACCTCTTTCACCTTTCTTAAGGCTGTAACCCTCAATAAGAACCATAGCTCTCAACACCAACCCTAACCATCAATATTACACCTAACCCTCAACACTAACTCTAACCCCTAATGCTAACCCTCAATACTAATGCCTAATACCAGACTGTACGGTCTGTTCTTAAAGTGTGTCTAAACACCAAACACAGTATTTTCAGTTAGACCCATATCGTTAGTAATGTTCGCACACTGACCACATTGATCAATCCAGGTCTAGATTCCTACAAATCTTAGCAAAAGGTGTTATTTTCTGTCTCTCTCTCTCTCTCTCTCTCTCTCTCTCTCTCTCTCTCTCTCTCTCTCTCTCTCTCTCTCTCTCTCCTCCTAATCACATCTTCTCACAATGTTTTGTTTTGAAATTCCATCCCGTATTCTGCATAATGAGCATATCTACACATATACTATATATATATATATATATATATATGCAGTATAACTATACATTTGATGTGTTGTTTATGCAGGATTAACATGAGTTGGTGTTTCGTTTCCAGAAGCTGAGTTGAGATACAGCTTGTCAGCAGCAAACAGAGAAGCACAGTAAGCTACAGTTAATTAGTCACTTCCTGTAGAAGAGGAGAGGAGGGTAGGAGAAGGGAGGAGACGAGTGGAGAGGAGAGGGGAGGAGAGAGAAGGAGAGGAGAGATGAGAGGAGCGGAGGGTGGGGGAGAGATGAGAGGAGAGTGGAGGTGAGGGGAGGAAAGGGGAAGAGAGAGAAGGAGAGGAGAGAGGAGCTGAGGGTGGTGGAGAGATGAGAGGAGAGTGGAGGTGAGGGGAGGAGAGATTAGAGGAAAGAAGAACCTGCACAGATGGCTGTCACACACCTGCTTCGTGTCACTATTCATTTGCATGGCTCACTTCCTCCCAACCCCCTCTCTCCCCCTCTCTTCTAGTTATCCTGTCTCTCTCCCCCTCACCCTGTGTGGTTATCCTTTCTCTCTCCATCTCTCCCCCTCTTCTAGTTATCCCACTCTCTCTCTCTCCTCCCCTCTCTCCTCCCCCCTCTCTCTCCCCCCTTCCTCTCTCTGATGTTTCCATGGAATATGTGCTTGTACTCTGAACGTCTACCAGGCATATGGAGGCATTCCCCAAAGACGTCTTCACCTGCCTGTCACCACACACACCTTGTGTGTGTTTGTGTGTTTACGCCTCTTCACAGCTTCTTTCAGTTGTCATTGAAAAAGTTTGGCTGGGTATGAGCCGTCACAGCTTGGGTTCAACCTTGTGTTACGGAGTAAAGTTGCGAGGCGTTCGTCGTCCTCTGTTCCTCTCAGGAACACTGACGTGCCCTGGGAGGGGTGAGGAGGGGGGAGGAGGGGGAGGAGGGGGGAGGAGGGATGGTTAGAGGAGAGAGGCGAGGGGGGAGGGGCAAGGGGGACTCTACTCTTCTCATCTTTCTCCTCTCCTGTTCTCTCCTCTCCAGAGCTTGTTGACATTTAGGACTGTCTAACGAGCAAGGCTCCCCTCAGCCTTATCTGAAGTCTCCGAGATGTGGAAATGGCCCTGTCTCTGTCGTCAAGGAGGCGAGACAAGACAGGACGCATCTCTGCTTCCTGTCTCTGTGTCAGCTAACTTTTGTCATCCTGGAGATCTGCCACTGATTGGTCGATATGGCCTTTTTAGAATCTCCCATCTCGTCTCCCAGGTTACGGAGGTCTGATTTCAAAGGAGAGGGAGAGACTTTTTGCAAACTACAAAAATCAAGCACAATGTGTGTGTGTGCAAGTGTGCGTGTGTATCTGCATATGTGCCTGTGTGTGTGCGTGTGTGTATGAGAGCTCCCTAATGAAGTGAGCAAAGGACACAGGTAAAAAATGTCTGTGTTGCTCAATGATGCCATCTAGCGCCATGACAATGTACATACATTTGCCAAAATCGCCATTGGATCAGAATTAGAATCAGAATCAGAATCAGAATCAGATTTATTCACCATGAAAGTTTGCACTGACAAGGAATTTGCTTTGGCAGGAAGGTGCATACAGTAAACATATAGGAATCTTAAATTTAAATATGTGGTCTAACTATACTAAGGATACATAAACTAGCAATACTAAGTGGAATACAATTAAAATAAAATATACAATAAGTAAAATATAAGTTGCCAATTTACAATATAAAATACAATATAAAATACAAATATTACAGGAATTGAGTGTAGTGCAAAATGTAAATAGTTTTTAAAGACATTCAGTCAGTGTGAGCTTTGGCCTTGTTGAGGAGGCCAACAGCGGAAGGGAAGAAACTGTTTGTATGGCGTGAGGTTTTGGTCCTGATGGACCGCAGCCTTCTGCCAGAGGGGAGTGACTGGAACAGGGAGTGTCCAGGGTGGGAGGAGTCAGCCACAATCTTCTTCGCCCGTCTCAGGGTCCTCGAGGTGTGCAGGTCCTCGAGGGAAGGCAGATTGCAGCCAATCACCTTCTCTGCAGTGCGGATGATACGCTGCAGCCTGCTCTTGTCCTTGGCAGTGGCAGCAGCGTACCAGGTGGTGATGGAGGAGGTGAGGATGGACTCAATGATGGCTGTGTAGAAGTGCACCATCATTGTTTTTGACAGGTTGAATTTCTTCAGCTGCCGCAGGAAGTACATCCTCTGTTGTGCTTTCTTGGTGAGGGAGCTAATGTTCAGTTCCCACTTGAGGTCCTGGGAGAGGATAGTGCCCAGGAAGCGGAAGGACTCCACAGTGTTGACTGGGGAGTCACACAGGGGGATGGGGGTGAGTGGGGCGGTGTTCTTCCTGAAGTCCACAACCATCTCCACTGTCTTGAGAGCATTGAGCTCTAGGTTGTTCTGGTTGCACCAGGTCACCAGGTTGTCTGCTTCCCACCTATAATCAGACTCGTCTCCACCAGAGATGAGCCCAATGAGGGTGGTGTCGTCTGCAAACTTCAGGAGTTTCACGGACGGATGACTGGAGGTGCAGCTGTTGGTGTACAGGGAGAAGAGCAGAGGAGAAAGGACGCAGCCCTGGGGAGATCCAGTGCTGATGGACCGGGAATCAGAGACTTGTGTTCCCAGCTTAACGCACTGCTTCCTGTCAGACAGGAAGTCTGTGATCCACCTGCAGGTGGAATCAGGCACGTTCAGCTGGGAGAGCTTGTCCTGAAGCAGAGCGGGGATGATGGTATTAAAGGCAGAGCTGAAGTCCACAAACAGGATCCTGGCGTAGGATGCTGGGGAGTCCAGGTGCTGTAGGGTGAAGTGGAGGGCCATATTAACTGCATCGTCCACAGACCTGTTGGCTCTGTAGGCAAACTGCAGGGGGTCCAGTAGAGGGTCTGGGATGGATTTAAGGTGTGCCAGCACCAGGCGCTCAAAAGAGGTCAGGGCGACGGGTTTGTAGTCATTATGTCCAGTTGGCCTGGGCTTTTTGGGCACAGGGATGATGGTGGAGGACTTGAGACAGGCTGGCACATGGCATGTCTCCAGGGAGGTGTTGAAGATGTAGGTAAACACCGGAGACAGCAGACAGATGGCACTGGGACTAGCCTGGCTCTGCCCTCCTAGGTACTTCCGCTCGATTTTCATTTTGCTTCTGTACTGCGTCTGGGCTTGAGGTATATTGGTCAGATGTGTCCGGTAAACTTTTTACCGGTCCAATCAGCGAACAGAGGAAGTGGCTGAGAACGATGACGTTGATGTTGTGCGCTGGTTCGAGTTGTAGTTTGGTAATGGCGGCGGAGAAAGATGCGAGCGAAGCCATTCGGTCCGTTGTGGCAACGCTGCCGAATATCCAGAAGTTAAAGCCAGAGCAAGAACAATCTTTGATCCCCACAGGGTTCGTTTGATTTTCCAGCTAGCTCTGTTAGTGGTGAAGGAGTTGGCTAAGACGAACGCTAGCGATTGGTCATGGCAGATCCAGAGTGGCTTTGGGCAGATCCAATAGTTTTAAACTCTAAAACTCTCTTTAAACTCTAAAACAACAGAGTACCCGCCTTCAAGGAAGTTAATGCTTGTCAACGGAACGAGCCCAGACTCTCTGTATAAATGCAATGTACGAGAGTCCGGTTAGGACCAGGCTAACTGGGACCATGAAGGATATACAACATTTCACAAAACGGTGTATCTGTATGTGGGCTTGATGTGTGTTTGTGTGTCTGTATGTGTGTGTTTTTGTGTGTGTTTGTGAGTGCATGTGTGTCTGTGTCTCTCTGTGTGAATGCTTGTGCCTATTGTCCATAAGATGTTCTGCTGTCACTTAATCCATTTCTCCTCAGCTGTGTCCGTGACAACGGGCCTATTTCTGGCTGCGTATGGTTACCATGGTGAAGGGTACCTCTGACTTTGCACTACAGCAGAGGACACCTTTCAGAACTTCCAGAATCTCAGATCAACCAGCTCTGGAGCCCTGGACCTCACCAACACCTCCACTCCTCCACCCTGGAGCCCTGGACCTCACCAACCCTCCACTCCTCCACCCTGGACCTCACCAACACCTCCACTCCTCCACCTTAGACCTCACCAACACCTCCACTCCTCCACCCTGGACCTCACCAACACCTCCACTCCTCCACCCTGGAGCCCTGGACCTCACCAACCCTCCACTCCTCCACCCTGGAGCCCTGGACCTCACCAACCCTCCACTCCTCCACCCTGGAGCCCTGGACCTCACCAACACCTCTACCCCATCCATTACCTGACACTGCCCCCCTGTCTGAGTCATGCTTTCTACTAACTATCCTATCTGTTAGCCTGTCCTGTTAGCCTGCTCTGCTAGCCTGTCCTGCGGTCTGCAAGTCTATTCTGCTAACTCCTAGCCTGTCATACTAGCCAGCGGGGTTCTACTGTGTTGTGTTCCACTGTTGAGTTCTACTGTGTTGTGTTCCACTGTTGAGTTCTACTGTGTTGTGTTTTACTGTTGAGTTCCACTGTGTTGTGTTCCACTGTTGAGTTCTACTGTGTTGTGTTCCACTGTTGAGTTCTACTGTGTTGTGCTCCACTGTTGAGTTCTACTGTGTTGTGTTTTACTGTTGAGTTCCACTGTGTTGTGTTCCGCTGTTGAGTTCTACTGTGTTGTGTTTTACTGTTGAGTTCCACCGTGTTGTGTTCCACTGTTTCAGTTCTACTGTGTTGTGCTCCACTGTTGAGTTCTACTGTGTTGTGTTCCACTGTTGAGTTCTACTGTGTTGTGTTCCACTGTTGAGTTCTACTGTGTTGTGTTTTACTGTTGAGTCCTACTGTGTTGTGTTCCACTGTTGAGTTCTACTGTGTTGTGTTCCACTGTTGCGTTCTACTGTGTTGAGTTCTACCATGGTGTTCTACTGTTGTATTTTATTGTGTTGTGTTCGACTGTTCTACTGTGTTTTGTAGAGTTAATGTTTATTGTTGTTGTCAAAGCCAGAGTTCAGGGGTCAAGTGTTTGGAAAACTACCAAAATAATCCTCCATCGACCCGATCCAGTTTTGTGGAGTCAACAAAACCAGAGCTGAAACATCCCACCACAAAAACTAGTGCTCAGACTTTGCACCTTAGAAAACATTTTTCACATTGACAAACACACTGGTGATCTTTGTTTATCTTGGGATTTTGTGGGATCCGTTGAGATCTAATGTGTTTGCAAAAACACAATTGTTTGACGCCATCCCCGAGGCAACTGCAGCAAAGTGTTGCTCTGGACCAATCAGGGGCCAGTAAACTAAATCCCAGTTGAGGGAGGACACCGAGGTAAACACATCTCCAATCCTCTTTAACTGATGATGTAATCCCCCCCACCCTAACCATCCCAGGATTAGACAGAGAATTCTCTGACCGATTAGGAGTGGAATGTGTGTGTTCATGTGTGTGTAGCCTTTGTGTGTGTGTGTGTGTTTGTATTTGTGTGACACATGTTTTTTGTTCACGTGTGTGTAGCCTCCATGTGTTTGTGCGATGCATGGGAGTGTGTGTGTGTGTGTGTCTGTTTGTGTGCAGCCTTTGTGTGTATGATTGGAATATTTGTGTGTTCATCCTTTCTGTGTGTGGAGTCTTTGTGTGAGTGTGCATGTGTGTGTGTGTATGCGTGTCTAGCCTTTGTGTGTTTGTGTGGCAAATGCAGATGTGTGCACGTGAGCGTGCAGCCTTTGTGTGTGTGTGTGTGTGCTCCATGACACATCTGCCAGGTTCAGCAACTGTGGGTTGTGTAGCAGGGACCTGTTGTGACCTCACACATTCACATGGAGGAAGTGAGGGAAGTCACACCCCCTTCCAGCCTCTCCAAAATCCTCCCTCCCCCCTGTGCACCCCCCCCTCCACGCCCTGTCCACGCCCCTGAGCAGATGGAGCTGGAGGCCTTTCAGTCAGTGTGTGCGTGTGCATAACGTCTGTGTGTGTGTGAGAGAGAGTGAGCGAGTGAGTGAGTGAGTGAGCGAGCGAGGAGGCAACAGCCGTTTTAGGGTTGAACAATGACAATGGAGAGCCAGTAACAATGCTTCAACAGGCTGTAGCTCCAGCATGAAAGTGCATACCTTATGTTCTGTCTGCTATCCAAACCATGCAGCTACATGTCCTGTGTTATGTCTGGTATAAGAACTATTTCAAAACAGGTCTAGTGTACTGTATGACATGACAACCATATACCATGAATCAACATGTTTGGGCATCTCTTGACAGATTGAGAAATGATCAAATAGGAAATCAAACCTCTTGTAGCCTACTCTTTTTTTTTGTATAGCAAGAATGTGTTTGTGTGGTTAAGGTCACTTTGTATTTCAGTCCTGTCCAGGGTCGGACTGGCCATCTGGAGACTCGGGAGATTTCCCGAACGGCCGGTCAAACCGGCCGGCTGCTACGGCCACGGCACTATTCAAGAAAAAATACTCCTAATAGTTTACGCTCACTTTGAGGACGGCCTTAATACCATCCAACTGTTTAACTGGAGCGATCCAAAATCCAAAGGGTGGGTGTGGGCATTTTCCCCGTGTAAACTCGAAGTGTGCACCGTCCATTTTACAGATCACGATTGGTTAAAAATCAATCGTTTTCCTGGTACAGCCAATTCGTTGGAGCTATTTTAGCTAACATCGTTGTTTCTTTAGAAAAGAAATGGAAAGGAAAAGAAAATGAGAAAAACAACAGGCACAGCAAGCAAATGCTGCACAATGTAGAAGTATAGAATACATGTTTCCGCCGTCAAAAGACGGTATTTGCAGCCCGAAGATGCGGCTGGCGCCAGGTGCAAGCAGCCTATGACAGGTGCAGCACTAAAACTGTACACAATAGTCAGTCTGTTAACAGGGTTATTATATGGAAATTAGTTTGTTGAATTGATTGTCATTATTGAATATACTGATTATTGTTCTTTTGCAACATCAAATAGCAGAGGCAGAAACAGAGACGAGTATGGAAAAAGAAAGTGAGGGAGAAAGTGGAGGGGGGGGGGGGGGGGGGGGGGGGGGTTGCGGGCGTCCCAGTCCGACCCTGGTCCTGTCTCGTATCCTGAATTGAATCTCCTGAATTGTTATAATCAGTTCAGTTCTCCAAACATGAAACTATCTTTTAATCTCAACCTTTCACTGTTACTTCATCCGATTACTTTCTACTCAATTTTTGGCCCAAGACAGACACTGTTATATAAAACATAAACGTTCAGTTACATAAGACCCTACGGTTACACACATACACACACTTATAACCTTTGAAATAGAGCAGAGTGAAATTATCGCCTGAATGATTTTGTTTCATAAATGTTACTCGGCGAGAGGAATAAAACACCCAAAGCAATCAGGCCCTCCGTGATTTGTTTTTTGTATTTCATCGGTCTCGGGTCTTATTATGGCCCAAGCGTCGCATACATTAATAGAAACACCCCGTGCGCGTGTCTGACGTCGTGCGACCTATCACCCCCCGTAATTATGGAGAGGGGGAGTGAAAGGAGGAAAGCCAGCCACAGGGGGAGGAAGATATCCCGGCTGTAGATCATAACAGTCAGATCAGCCAACGCGTACAGTAGCTGGGGCTGTCGAATTACATCCAGCCAAGGCCCTTACGACTGGGCTTATGATACCGTTTCCGTTATTTTGGACTTTGACAAGAAGGAAACGATGCTTTAACCGGTAATGCGGTAACGGTTAGTTAGCACTGACATTTCACGGATACTTTTCTCAGGGATGTTTTGGTAGATCTGCCTGTGCGTTGGAGGCTAATGGCCGCTAGTAGATCGGCTTGAACAGTAAAACGGCTTGAGCTACCGGGGGCTGTGTAGGCGTCTTTTTAAGTGTTTAGGGGCCCTACTGTATACTTGTGATATTTGCGACTTACAGTTTAGAACAATATACCTGCAGCGTGATCTAATGCTAACCGTATTTAAATGTCTCATTAGTTTCGAAAACGTAGCAGATAATACACAAATTTGCGTTGATCGGACTGACAAAGAGCCCCGTCTTTAGCCTAGCTAGCTCGAGAGTTAGCTAGTTAGCATACCAACGAACAACAGTATCGCAAGCTAGTGTACAGCTGCTGTTGCGGTAGCGATGCCTTTTGTCTTGGGCTACGTACTGGCACAATGACACCAGACACAAAGGCTCCGTTGACACCGAGATGGGATCTTATAGGGCACGAAATCGCAGATGTAATTTAGAGGTAGAGTGATTATCGGGTTAGGATTAGATAGATAGCTTGTAGTTGCTAGCCAGCGAGCTAGAATATAGTTGTGTTGTTCCTTTTTGTTGTTGTTAGAGGTAGCTAAACCACTGCCATCTAGCTAACCAACCTACACAGAGTACTTCAGAGACCGTTCTGTCGCTGTATCTGTTTTTTGCTAGTGTCATTATTTTATAGGGAGGACAGATCTTTCTTTGGACCTTAACTTGATTTGCGAACATTGTCGAATTGCTGACCAGTATAGAAACATACATCATTTTTTGACCAATTTAGCTACCTTCTTAGCTAACGTTTCGGAAACGGCAAGAAATATCAGCTATACCCGTACACGAAACAGAGCTGCTATTATGGCCCGTACACTCGCCTCTGAAAGGACCGTATCATGGACAGCGCTAACCACGGTTATATTCATATTCACTGGTAAGTATAACATACTCCCATACTGTGATACTCACCTGAGAAAGCGGATACTACACACACACTCAGTACCGGATGATTATGTGAATCAGCCTAACATTGCCCTCTATCCCAGACATCAACAACGAGAGTCAAACACATCCAGATACATACAAATTATACAATTTATACCATTTTGTATCATGCAGTTTATAAGGGTGGTGTGAAGCTATAAGTTCAGTGAGCTGACTGCGGATAAAGAGGTCATACGTTCAAATCATCCATGTTGATTTGGATCAATAACAGCTAAATAAACAGTGTTATTACTAAGGAACACAGCATGAACCGTTGTCAGAGTGACTGTGATAGCCAGGCCAGCTGGAGATGAGGGGGGGGGGGGGGGGGTTCAGACTGTCGCCTTGTCATCCACCACATCTGTTTCCCTCTGTTGATGTAGCAGTGTGCGTCTGGAATGGTGAAGAGGTCCTGTCACGTGGTGGTTCTTTAACTCCATTAACCCAGGGTCACTGCTGTATAAACACTTGAGCATGTGAAGGGCCTTTAAACTGCAGTTGATATCTTCTTTATATGTTATTGCTGCACTGTAGTTGCACTGTGCCTGGTAGCTTATGTGTGGTTACTTTGCGTCGTGGCTAGTAAATGCATATCGTTCCTTGACTAGGTCCTTCATTTTCGGCTGTACTGTCTACAGGCACAATGTATGTCGCTTTGAATAAACCAGTCCCCAGTGTGTGTTTGAATGAGGACAGGTGTGGTCCCTGGTGTGTGTGTGTGTGAGGTGAGTCCCTGGTGAGTGTGAGGCCAGTGTAGTCTATGGTGTCATCTCTGACTTCCATGTTCAGTCCTCCAAGATATTATGGCAGTGGAGGAGTCTGTGCCGGCTTGTGAAATCTTGTGTATTGTTAGCTTGTTTACTTTGTTTCCTGGTACTTATAGACTGCCTGCTGACTGGAGGGAATAGACAGCATAAGGAATGTCCTGTGTGTGTGTGTAGTCAAGCATGTTGTGTGTGCATGCCAAGGCAGTTTTTTCCACTGGTCTCCCTCCCCATGTATAATTTACAGTCAGCTGCTACTGTAGAGCAATCATCCGTGGGAAGGAGAGTGGAGGGGGGTGAGGGCAGGGCTTGGGGTGAGTAGGACTTAAGGGCAGGAGGGATGGTTTGAGAGGGAGAGTGGAAGAGAGAAGGGGGCATGGGTGAAGAGAATGAGCAGTAGGACACTGTCCATGTGTCCTACCCTGCTCTCCCCCTGCTTCTCCCTGGTCCCCCCCCCGCCCCCCCCCCCCCCCCCCCCGCTGCCCCCCCACCCCCTCCCTGCTCCCCTGCCTCCCCACTGGGCTTTCAAACATTCCTACATCTGTTGTATGTCAGCTGTGAATGGGGAATCAGCCCCCCCCAGCCCCCTGGCCCCCAGGACTAGATGTTCTTAATATGGGGACAGAGGGGCTCAGAGGCCATCAAAACATTGCCCTCCCCCCTCCTCCACAAGAAAGAGTTGTTAATCATCTAAGTCAATGCCAAAGTCAATGCCTTTGTAACCTCTGTTCCATCCACAACCAGTGTGCATAGTGTCCTGTCAATACAGTTGAGTGGATTCATTGGTCAACTCGTGGCTAGAACTTTCCCTTCCATTCTTCAGGGGGAAAGGGCCCCCTGTAGAGGAGCAGGGGTTAGCTGACAGCTAACAGCTAACAGCTGACAGCTAACCCGGCCATGGAAAACAGATGCTGGTGCTAATGCTAGCTGGAAGCTGCCAGCCTACTCTTATCACCTCTGTAACGGATAGCGTTTGTTTGCTGTCTCATCCCAGTGAGAACATGGACAGAAGGGTTGTCGTTGCTCTGCTCCGTTCACCCTCAGGTGAACATTCAGTCTCAGACCTCCAGTCCAAGGCCCTGCGGTTGCCATAGGAACCGCCTTGTGCTCAGAGAAGCGTTAAAGTGTGAAGTTTTCTCATGGTCAGCTGGTAGCAAAGAGGCTAGGACTGTCTGGCCTGACCTCTCTCTCTTCTCGCTCGCTCTCTGTCTGTCTTTTCTCCTCGGTCTCTCACCTTTTCATCCCTCATCTCTTCTCCCCTCTTTTGTCTCTCACTCGTTTGTCTCTCGCTGTTTCTATATTGCCATGTTAGAGAAAGCAAACATACTATACGTACAAAACGCCCATACGTCTACATATGGCGCTCTCTCTTTACTCTTTCTTTCCCCCCCCCCCCCCCCCCCCCCCCCCTTTCTCCCTCTGTCCTCGGAGGGGAAATGAAGGGTGCTGATTCGTGGCAGGTTCACATCACAGGTCTCTGTTAGAACATGTCACAGGGCTAGGCTGTTACCATGCAGCTCAGTTCGCACACACACAAGCTCATACACCCCACACTCATAAACACACACACACGCTCATACACACGCACACACACACACACACAGTGCAGGCTAATAACAAGGCAGAGGACATGTGACTCGAGCTGGAGCTCTGCCGAGCTGGCTTTGATGCTGTTCCTCAGCCCGGGGCAGGACCTGTTCATGACGGGTCCCAGTGTCAGTGGGGCTCTTCCTCCTGTCTTGGCGCTCCAGAGTCCTCCGGCTTCTCGTGTTCTCCAGGTGTAATTACACCCTCCTCACCTTGGGGGAAGGAGGCAGGGAACAGAGGGAGGCTGGGAACTAGAGGGAGGCTGGGAACTAGAGGGAGGCAGGGAACAGAGGGAGGCAGGGAACAGAAGGAGGCAGGGAACTAGAGGGAGGCAGGGAACTAGAGGGAGGCGGGGAAGGAAGAATGTGTGACCCTGGTCCTGGGTTCTGACCCCAGCTGTGCTGACAGGGTCAGACAGGATGGAAGGATGAACCCAGGAAGCAATCGTAGCCATCCAAGCCACTGGGTCACTGTGGACTATAAGCATGAACCCACACTACCCAGAACACAAACTAACACAAACCCAGAATCCACACTGGCTCGTTAATTACAGCAAAGACAGCTGTATTTGGTTTACAATCAACAATGAACTCAACTCACTATATGAACTACTTTTCAGAAATGAAAACCTTCCTCATTCGTTTGTGTTGTGCAGGTTCTGCAGTGGGCTCCCAGCACAGTGACAATGTCTACGTATCAGGGATCAGCAACGGTGAGTTCACAACCGCTCGCCTAGCCTTCTGTGGTGCCAGCAACAGTTAGCGACAGCACCAGTTAGCTGTGGTACCAGTTAACTCTGGTACCAGCTAGCTAGAGTATCAGTTAGCTAGAGTATCAGTTAACTCTGGCACCAGCTAGCTAGAGTATCAGTTAGCTAAAGTAGCAGTTAACCGTGGTACCAGTTAACTGTGTTACCAGTTAGCTATAGTCCCACTTAGCTAGAGTAGCAGTTGGTAACTGCTTTGTAGTTAGCTTTTGCCTTAGCTTGCTTGGAACCATCATGGACAGCCTACCTAAAACCCTCAGTGTACCAGGGTGACGGGCTGCTTGAGCCAGTACAGTGTAGAGGAGAGGAGCCGTTAGTCAGTCACACCTCGTTTGTTTTAATGATCCCTTAGCTATGATCCTGTGCTAACGTGTGTGTGTGCAGCCTGCGGGGAGGTGCCGGAGCAGCTGCGGTCCTCCAGCGGGGTGATCACCACCCCGGGATGGCCCTTCGAGTACCCCTCCAGGATCAACTGCACCTGGAACATCAGAGCCAACCCCGGAGAGATCGTCACCATCAGGTACCCTCTCTCTCTCCTCCTCTTCTCTTCTTCTTCGACTTCCCCTCACGTCCTCTCGTTTCCTCTTCCCTGTCCTCTCTCTCCTCTCCTCTCGTGATCAGGCTGTCTTCTCTCTCCTCTCCTCTCGTGATCAGTCTGTCCTCTCTCTCCTCTCCTGTCCTCTCGTGATCAGTCTGTCCTCTCTCTCCTCTCCTGATCAGTCTGTCCTCTCGTGGTCAGTCTGTCCTCTCTCTCCTCTCCTCTCCTCTCGTGATCAGTCTGTCCTCTCTCTCCTCTCCTCTCCTCTCGTGATCAGTCTGTCCTCTCTCTCCTCTCCTCTCGTGATCAGTCTGTCCTCTCGTGATCAGTCTGTCCTCTCTCTCCTTCCTCTCGTGATCAGTCTGTCCTCTCTCTCCTCTCCTGTTCTCTCGTGATCAGTCTGTCCTCTCGTGATCAGTCTGTCCTCTCTCTCCTCTCCTCTCTCTCTTCTCCTGTCCTCGCACACGCACACACACAGCACACATGCTCACGCGCGCGTACGCAAACGGCGTTTGTGTTTTTTACCAATTGTTATTGTGTTATGAGTGGTTTTGTTGATGTTGTGATGAGGCCCAGACACGCCAACAACCTCCTCTGGCCACTTATACTCTGTGTCCATGGTTACCGACACAGAAATAGCCTCTTGTGGTCGTGTTCCCGCCGGAAGTAGATGGATGCCTTTGCTTAAGCAAACCTATGTCCAAATATGGTCATGATCCCGAGAGACCG
This sequence comes from Hypomesus transpacificus, assembly GCF_021917145.1. Classification (NCBI taxonomy): domain Eukaryota; kingdom Metazoa; phylum Chordata; class Actinopteri; order Osmeriformes; family Osmeridae; genus Hypomesus; species Hypomesus transpacificus. The sequence continues at coordinate 451,088 of NC_061063.1, forward strand.
TTTGTTAAGGGATGTTTCGAGAGCAGACCCATGCGTTTTTGGATTGATCGTCCCGTATAGCCACATCCACGTGTTCTCGTATGGATTGATCGTCCTGTGTGGTGGTCTTATTGGCAGCACTCTGCTTGTTGTGTCTTCGAGAGGCAGAACTTGCGCTAACCTCCGTTTCTCCCCTCCTCCTTATCCCTCCTCCCCTTCACCTCGTTCCTCCTCCTCCGCCCCCTCCTCCCTCCTCCTCTACCCCCTGCAGCTTCCAGGACTTTGAGCTGCAAAGTTCTCGGCGCTGCGTTCAGGACTGGCTCTCCATCGGCAGCTACAAGAACCTGGACGGGTTCCGAGCCTGCGGTTCCACCCTGCCCGCCCCCTACATCTCCTCCCAGGACCACGTGTGGGTCAAGTTCCACTCCGACGACAGCCTCACCGCCAAGGGCTTCCGGCTCACCTACATCACTGGTAGGAGGGGTGGGGGAGGCCTGGAGGGCTGGGGGGTTGGATGGATGGGTACTACATTTGGAGGGCTGGAGGGTTGGAGGGCTGGAGGGTTGAAGGGCTGGAGGGGCTGGAGGGCTAAGGGTCATGGAGAACACGGGTCATGGTATTCCTGGTGTCCTGGTCCATCACACTAAACAAGGTGTGTGTGTTTTCTCTGTGTATGTGTGTGTTCTCTCTGTGTGTGTGTGCTCTCCGTGTCCTCCGCGCGCGTCCACCCCCCCCGTCCCCTCCCCCAGGGCGCCCCGAGGAGTCGAGCTGCGACTCGGACCAGTTCCACTGCTCCAACGGGAAGTGCGTCCCGGACTCGTGGCGGTGCAACGCCATGGACGAGTGCGGCGACAACTCGGACGAGGAGCTGTGCTCCCGGACCAACCCCTCGGCCACCTTCTCCTTCCAGCCCTGCGCCTTCAACCAGTTCCCCTGCCTGTCCCGCTACACGCGCGTCTACACCTGCCTGCCCGAGTCGCTGAAGTGCGACGGCAGCATCGACTGCCAGGACCTGGGCGACGAGATCGACTGCGACGTGCCCACCTGCGGCGAGTGGCTGAGGAACTTCTACGGGACGTTCAGCTCGCCCAACTACCCCGACTTCTACCCGCCCGGGAGCAACTGCACCTGGCTGATCGACACGGGCGACCACCGCAAGGTCATCCTGCGCTTCACCGACTTCAAGGTGCGCTCGCGGCCCAGGGAGGAGGGGTTACCGTGGGGTCAGGGGGAGGGGTTACCGTGGGGTCAGGGGGAGGGGTTACTGTGGGGTCAGGGGGAGGGGTTAGTGTGGGGTCAGGGGGAGGGGTTACTGTGGGGTCAGGGGGAGAGGTTAGTGTGGGGTCAGGGGTTGGGGTTAGTGTGGGGTCAGGGGGAGGGGTTACCGTGGGGTCAGGGGGAGGGGTTACTGTGGGGTTAGGGGGAGGGGTTAGTGTGGGGTCAGGGGGAGGGGTTACTGTGGGGTCAGGGGGAGGGGTTACCGTGGGGTCAGGGGGAGGGGTTAGTGTGGGGTCAGGGGGAGGGGTTACCGTGGAGTCAGGGGGAGGGGTTACTGTGAGGTCAGGGGGAGGGGTTACTGTGGGGTCAGGGGGAGGGGCTACTGTGGTCATTTAACCCTCAGACACTGAGATGACAGGTCAACAAATACTGTGACTACATAGACTAGGGTCAGGGTTAGAAGGTATGGTCATTGTGATATTGTGACTCATAGTGTGTGTGTGTGTGTGCAGCTGGACGGTACAGGGTACGGGGACTATGTGAAGGTGTATGACGGTCTGGAGGAGAACCCTCGCCGGCTGCTCCGCGTCCTCACCGCCTTCGACTCCCGCGCCCCCGTCGCCGTGGTAGCGTCGTCAGGGCAACTCAGGGTCCACTTCTACGCCGACAAGATCAACGCCGCCCGCGGCTTCAACGTCACCTACCAGGTCTGACCCCGCTCTCCTCTCTCTGTTTCTTTCTCTGTCCATCTCCCTCTCTCTCTCTCCCTCTCTCCTGTCTAAACTTGTCATGAGTCAGTGACCAGGTCTGAATTTGTCCATCTCAACCCTTTTAGCGCCATCCTTTCCATCCATCCATCCTTCTCTCTCTCTCTCCCTCCCTCCCTCCATCTCTCTTTAAATGCCACCGTTGCCTCTGTCTCTCCATCCATCCTCTATTTTCCCCTCCATCCATCCATCCATCCATCGATTTTTCCCTCCCATCCTCTCTAACTCCTTTCCTGACCTCCCATGTGTCATCGACATGGTCTGAATCCTTTTTGGCTCCTCATTGCTTCTCTACTGCTATTTCAGGTGGAGGGCTTCTGCCTGCCGTGGGAGGTCCCGTGCGGGGGCAACTGGGGCTGCTACACGGAGCAGCAGCGCTGCGACGGCTACTGGCACTGCCCGAACGGGCGCGACGAGCTCAACTGCTCGGCGTGCCAGGACGACGAGTTCCCGTGCTCGCGCAACGGCGCCTGCTACCCGCGCTCGGACCGCTGCAACTACCAGAACCGCTGCCCCAACGGCTCCGACGAGAAGAACTGCTTCTTCTGCCAGCCGGGCAACTTCCACTGCAAGAACAACCGCTGCGTGTTCGAGAGCTGGGTGTGCGACGCGCAGGACGACTGCGGCGACGGCAGCGACGAGGAGAGCTGCCCGGTGATCGTGCCCACGCGCGTCATCACGGCCGCCGTGATCGGCAGCCTGATCTGCGGCCTGCTGCTGGTCATCGCCCTGGGGTGCACCTGCAAGCTGTACTCGCTGCGGATGTTTGAGCGCAGGTGCGTGCTGCGCCGAGGACGGTAGATTTGCGTGTGTCGGAAATGTCAATGCATGTCAATGCGTCTGACGCACTCGGTTTGGTTGTTGCAGGTCGTTCGAGACCCAGCTGTCCCGCGTGGAGGCGGAGCTGCTGAGGAGAGAGGCTCCGCCCTCGTATGGTCAGCTGATCGCCCAGGGACTCATCCCCCCGGTGGAGGACTTCCCTGTCTGCTCCGGCAACCAGGTACACACCTCCTACACCCCCTCCTTCCTACATCCCTCCTCTCCACTCCTACATCACTACATCACTCTCCTTCATCCTTCCTCTCCTCTCTCCTCTGCATCTCTCCTTCTCCCATCTGTCCTACATCCATCCCTCCTCTCCTCCATCCTTCCTCGCCTCTTCTACATCCTCTCTCCTCGAATTCTACATCTCGCTCCTCTCTCCCTACATCACTTGTCTCCCTCCCTCTCCTCCATCTCTCCCTCTCCTCCAGGCCTCCGTGCTGGAGAACCTGCGCCTGGCCGTGCGCTCCCAGCTGGGCTTCACCTCCATCCGCCTGCCCACCTCCGGCCGCCACGGCAACCTGTGGCGCCGCCTCTTCAACTTCACGCGCTCGCGGCGCTCCGGCTCGCTGGCGCTGGTGTCGTCCGACCCGGAGGACAGCGCGGGGAACACCGGGGGAGGCGGCGCCGGCCCAGCGGAGAGGACCGGGGCGCACCGGGGCCTGCTGCCGCTGGACTCGGACGACACGGACACGGAGGGCGAGCGGCGCGACGCCAGCATCGGGGCCGTGGGGGGGGGGCTGGCGGCCCCCCTCCCCCAGAAGACCCCGCCCGCGTCAGCGGTGGAGGCCATCGTGGCGGTAACGGCCAGCTTGGTGGCGCCGGCGGCGCCCGGCCGCGACCAGCGGGAGAGAGAGCGGGAGCGGGAGCGCCCCCTGGTGGTGGTGGACGAGCCGCTCGGACCCGAGTCCCCCAGAGGAGGGGGCCCCCCGCGGGCCGCCGCCGTCGCCTCCTCCGGGGCCAGGGGCCTCCAGAGCGCCCGGGGCCTGGTCACGCGCAGCCTGCACTGGGTCCGGGGCCTCTCCCTGGGCCGGGCCCAGAACCACCACAGCCCCCTGAGGCAGCTGGAGCACGGGGGGGGAGGCGGCGAGGGAGCGGGGGGGAGCCGGGGGGAGGAAGAGGACGACGTGGAGCTGCTCATCCCCACCTCCGACCCCGCCTCAGACTCGGACTCCGCCTCCTCCGTCAGCGAGGCCTGCCAGCCGCTGCTGGAGCGCAGGCTCCTCCCCCAGGCGGGGGGCGGGCGAGCGTGCGGGGGGAGGCTGGGCAGGGGGAGGCAGGGGGGGAGGGACGGCCCGTGTGAACACTGCGGGATGGTCCACACGGCCCAGATCCCTGACGCATGTCTAGAGGCCACAGGGAAGACAGAGAGCAGCGACGACGAGCTCCTGCTGCTGTGTTAGAGCACAGCGCCCCCCACCCCCCCCCGGTGGCTCCTCGGTGTCATTACATCCCCCTCCTGTGCCCCCCTGGTGGGCTTCCTGCTGTCTTTACCACAAGCTCCTCACCACAGCGCCCTCTGGTGCCTCCGTCCTGTCCTTGCGTCTCCCCCTGGTGGTCATTCCAAGTCACTACCCCAACAGTCTGCTGCTTGGCTGGGTTAGCTACCGGCCCGATGCCCCCCTCCCTCCCCTAGCCTTCCCTCCACCCTGTCCCATCGACACAACCTGAGATCTCCCCTCGGTACGCTTGGATCTCTGTCGGTACGACAAACGAACAGGCTGTTTCGGCCGGTACGACGATGAATTTCGTCCCCCTTTGGTGCGACTTTAAACAGTGTCCCCCTGGGAAACTCGTGGAATCTTTCCGCCCTCCTGACTGTTGTCATGCTTACTGTATGCTGCTGGTGATGTCACTTCCTGGGAACTGTGACCCCCCCCCCCCAACTACCCTATTACATTTTGGAGTGGACCATAAGAGAGGCGTGTGTATGTCAGGAGAAGTGTGTGTGTGTTGGAAGGAGGGGCAGGGGGGGGGGGGGGGGGGGGGGGGGGGGGGGGGGGTTGGTCAGGTAAGACAGCCTGTCACTGTCCAGAAGACACACCCTGGCAAACACACACAACTGCTAACACACACACCTCTGTAAACACACACTTGCACCCTGCTAGGTACTGGGAGACTGACTGAGAAACCCAGAGGTAGAGATCATGTAGGAGAGAGAAGGTACTGTGTGTCACTTGTCATGTGAGCTGTGATTAACGTGATTGGATAGCTCCTGGCGGGTGCAATTGCACCCTGGACCTCCTTGGTCGGTACAGTTCTGCCCTGCTATTTGGGGTTTCTTATTAGTCGGTTTCAACTCCACGGACAGTGTTCCTGCCATTCTGTTGGACGATACCAGCCGGTTTCGTCATGCTTTGTCACGGCAACAAGCTTTTATTTATACAAAACAAAGAGAATAACAGAATCTGATTCTGAGGACTAAACATTGTGTTACATCATCGAGCGATGTTTGATGTATTTATTGTTTTGTTACTATTTTGGTAACCTCAATGTTTTGGTACTAAGAAGACTTGTGTGAGTGTGTATATTTATATTTATTATTATTATTATTAATTTCAGTAGCTGTTACTTCTTCTTGGGAGATGCATGTCCAAATTGTCTTGTGCTATTTTTTGTTAAGTGGTACGGTGTTGGAAAAAATTATATAAACATAACTGTTTACTGCACTAAAGATATGAATAAAACATTCATCCTGCTAATGGGTGTGTGCGTGTGTTTTACATCCTACAAGTTTACATTTACATTCAGTCATTTAGCAGACACTCTTATCCAGAGCGACTTAATGAGTACAGGGACATTCCCCCCCAAAGTAGGGTGACGTGCCTTGCCCAAGAACACAACGTCAATGGCATAGCTGGGAATTGAACAGGCAACCTTCTGATTAATAGCCTCATTCCTTCACCGCTCAGACATCCAAACAGGTTGTGTGTTGCTGCTAGTTAAACCACTCAGACACAGTATCTCAGAAGTTCACACCGAACACAGAAGTACTCAGCTATGGCGAGCGGAAAGGGCCATGGAGAACCAGCCTAAGGAGACTGTCGTGTGACGTCTACTTCTGGATAAGTAGCCTACATCGTCGCATCTACTTGTGGATAATTATGTAGTCGCCATACTTTTAAGCACATTTTAGAGTAAATGTATAGTTCTAGAGCTTTATAACGTTTATAATTTTAATGTCAGAAGATGACTTGCAGGGTGGGCTTTAGGGTTTTGGGGATCCTAAACTAAAATAGTGTATGAGGCCCTTTTGATTGGCAAAATATGTTTTTTTACAAATGTTTTTGTTGGGAGGGCCCCCAAACAAATGTTTATGTTATTGGGCTGGGTCCGGCCCTTCCCTTGCAATTTCAAATCCTTGTTTGCACCTTCCAACAGGTCTTAAAACTAGTTTGCCGACTTGTTATTGTCCAGTAAGTAACTTGTCGGACCAATAATATTGGTTGAGGGAAAGGCTTATAAAAGGAGGCTACCAAACCACCCAACCACTTGGAGAGTTACTGGATCCCCCCCTACACAGGTACTGGATCTCTTTCTGCTGTCAATTCTGCTGGGCAAGGGTTAAAATCTGGAATTTTAAGCGCACCCTCAATTGACATTCTTATTTAAAACACCAAGAAAAGTAAAAGTAAATGTAAATCCATATCAGGCCTATTATTATATTATTTTCGTGTTTTCTATCGTTCATTAGGTATCTTCCGCTCTCCAGGACTTCAGGAAACATGTTTTTGCTAATGATTTGCATCTTGACCCTGCACCGAGTTCACTCTGCATGCAATGTGGTGTGTAGAGTTTGGTTTGTATAAAAACTATCTTTGAGACACGGAATTAATAACAGACTGCACAGAATACGATAGTTGTATGTAACTAATGTGCGAGCTGAAGTTGTGTTCTGACTTAACTGGTTCTTTTCTTTCACATCCTCTTTTGTCCTAAGCAATCAAGTAAGTGCAACTTATATTCACCAGACTTCACTGTACTCATATCATCATGTACAGACTGCCCAATCTAGAATCATTTATTTTATTGTTTAGATAAACATAAATTGACTAAAAGTAATTAGCATTCAATGTTGAATTGATCATGTGTTTTATGAAACCCCATTCTGGTTAGGATTCAATAGAGATTAAGAAATGTTGATGAGCTTTTATATATTTTCAAATATGTGTGTAGCGATATGCACTAACAACACAGCAGTTCAGAGGGAAATCCTTGATCAGCATAACACTCTCAGGCGAACTGTTCAGCCTACGGCAAGCGACATGCTCAAGATGGTAAGCTTTCACGTCTACAGTTTCATACCAGTCCTTCTGAACCGACGGTGACTTGATGTTCATATCTTTACTCATGTAATATTTAACACACCATGGGTCGGTTTGATTTAAATGGGTCACTATTCAAAAGGTCAACACCAAACGTTACCCACCCATCATTTGCATGCTGCATGTACCTTGCAGAGCTGGAGTGAGGAGGCTGCAGCCACTGCTCAGGCATGGGTTGATACCTGTTCCATGGCTCATGGTCCACCCAGCAGTCGCATGATTGGAGGTAGAACATACCAACGTATAAATGACCAACATCTTCGCTCATCTCCTTGGTTTTTTTTCACTGATATTTCAATCAGGAGAGACCTGGATAAGTGAAAGATATTTATTACGGAATAATAAATGTACTACAATGTTTGGAGCTTGGACCCCGCGGGGAATTATATAAATCAACGGGCGCCTGCCCAACGCCCGAAGAAGAATCCCCCGCGGAGTCCAGACACTGGTGGCAGTGGCACAGCCGACGACCAATCGAGCCGAAGATGGAGACAGGAACCGGGTGGCGACGGGGAGGTGGAGGGTCGCGCACTTGACAGTATGAACGAACTACACAGGGAGAGCATCGTATTTAAAGGCACGGATCATATGACGCCATGTATTGTAGGCGGGAGCGCTAATCAACCTGAACCACAGTGACCGCCCGACCCGGGAACGGGGGAAGGTAGGGCGTTCTTAGCGGGGGGAGTGAGTAGTGTAAACTACGATTGAGCCAGAGTGCAGAGATCGGTCTTGCCTGACTGAACTAGCGCTAAGCTTCATATCTACCCACTCTACAGGGTACTGTGTGATTTCAAGGTACTCCTAGCTTACCCGCTAACTTATTCATATTTCACTTACATAATGCATATCGATCCTACAGTTGAGTAGCTTGGTAAACAGATGGCTCACTTCACTTATTAGTTGGGCATGTGTCCAGTAGTAAACCAACCAAGGGTTGTCCATAATAAGCCTTGTCAAAATTGAATCACAGAGATATGATCAACCAAACATCAAATCACATGAGTAAAAATTCTGGGACCCCAACACCTTTCTATAGGCACATTGTTCCTAGAGTGTGTGCTAACTTATTCCAAGAAATGTATATATTACAGAATTATGTTTATACACTATATATCTATGTACTTTTGTGTTTCTTTTCTCATTTCCATGATGAACAGACTATGAATGTGGCGAGAACCTCTTCAAATCATCTGAATCAATTGATTGGACGAAAGTTGTCACAGTCTGGCACAGTGAAGTCATGAATTACCAATATCCTAATGGCTCAATCAATGGTCAACCCATTGGTCACTACACACAGGTAACATCTTTCTGATGAATGCTTGGCATTCTGTTTGGACTTCATGGACATGTAAAGGGAAGCCTAGACATAAAAACAACCTGCTGGCCCAATGTTGCTTCTCCTTTGATACAGGTAGTGTGGAATAGCTCTTACAAAGTTGGCTGTGGAGTAGCCTTGTGTCCAGACTCAGTCTATTTCTATGGCTGCCACTATTACAGAGCGTAAGTCCCATTTTCGCAAACCTCCACAAGCTGTTTAGAACGTGCACTCTGATCCACATAACACGGCAAGAAATTGATAAGCATATTTTAAACTGGCATTTGAAAGGTTATATTTATGTGCAGCACGTGTCAAAACGCCAAATGTAACAACCTCTCATGGGTGTAGAGTAATCAAGCGGGTGGAAGTTATAAGCTAGTGATCCTTTGAATGCTTTCGTTAACAGTGGGAATTTCATAGGAGTGCCACCATACAAGGTTGGAGCGCCATGTGCCATGTGTCCCAATGCATGTGAAAACAACCTTTGCAGTAAGTTACATGATATACTGTGTGCAAAAACCTGCCCTATAGTAAGATGACCTCATACCCATAGTAATTGAGTAATAGTGATATCACTGTATACTATATATTTGTGTAGTTTATATATACTGTATATGTGTAAACATACTGTATATATACTGCACATATGATGTATATGCCATATCTGAATGCACATTAGCTACTATACAAATAGACCTTTTGGGAATTGTAAATTAACTTGACTTTCTTGTTTCATTACAGCCAATCCCTGTCCTTACATAAACAAGTATCCCAACTGTGCAGCACTTAAAGCAAAGGGCGGGTGTGACAACATATGGGTGTCTAACAATTGCGCTCCCCTCTGTAAATGCCACAGTGAAATCATCCCAATAGCTTGAAAATTGGAAACTCATAAGCGCAGCTAGTTCAGGCAGGGCAATCGGGGACCTAAGGCGTCTTCATGTTCAAGACTGTTGACATAAATACTTTCCTTGATCAAATTATTTTTACAGTTTTGCAGTGGTTGACTTGAGCACATGATTAACACCACATGAATTTTTTTTTTTTTCTTGAAGATCTATTGTCAGTTTCATGGAATATTGACCAGTGGAAAGCTTTCTGCGCTCTACAAACATAATTAGGTTTAATGGTAAGAACATGGGATGAAAATGATGTTTGCACAAAGAACACTGACCTTAAAATGCAATTTCTGAATTTTAGGATATATTTTGTTAATGAATATCAGTTGAGGATAATGATTACATTTATGGACTTCTATTCTACACTTTCCTGTAATGTGGCATTAACCCGTTAATTAGTAGCGTCACGTATATGTGATTGTTCGAAAGCGGGCCCCACACAGTACCGTCACACATATGTGATTCTGAACATTCCAACCGACTATTTTCCGATAGACAAAAACGATATGACAAACGCTATAGTATGGCTTCAAAATTTACAATTGGGAGGCTAACAAGTAACACTAGCAGGTAGTAGCATTGCTACGAGTATTATGCTAGGTTGCTAGGTAACGGAAGCTAACTAAAGCTAGCTAGCTTTCCTTTCGAAAAAATAACTCACTCTGCTGGCAGCGTCGGTAATATTTAGAACTCACTCCTCTAAAGGTTAAATGCATTTTAAACAATCAAAATATGACCTGTTTTGGGGGAAATGGGACAAAACCTTAACAACCAAGTCTGCAACTACAATAAAAATTGGAAGGAATATTTTCGTTTTGTTAACTTCATTTTGAATAGTTAAAATTGTACATTCTACCATGAAATTGAGTGTATGAATCACATGTTACAAACAGGAAGATCCAACCCAGTGTCTTAATGCTTATCTTATTTTCTCTGGTCTCATACCAGTGAATGTGCTGTGTGCATTATGACTCATTCCCTTCCCGTTTAAACTTTCCATTTGGCAACTGCACCAGCTTATTGTCTTTTAAAATACAAAAACCCAGAAGTTAAAGATGAATTGCCCACTATTTATATTCTGTAGAACAGGAGTAAAGCTTTAATCTCATGTCCAGTTGTCCATATCAATTAGCATGCTATCAACAAAGATTCCCATGGGGTCAGCAGAGTCATTCTGTGCATGTGCCTCAAGCCTCAATTCAACATCAATCCTGAATTAGAATGCAAAAACCTGACAGTTATGCATGACGAGGACACACACAAAATAAATATTATACAAATGAGAATGACAAAGATATATTATTGGTTTATTATGTGCAATATCTACAATTTGTGGTACACTGAGAGAGGAGGACAAACGTGGGTTCCCCTCCTGTCATGTGTGTCAGAAAATGGTCAAAGTCAGTCTTCTTTGTCACTTTCCTCTTTGTCTAAATTCTCGTTGTCCTCTGGTCCATCTGTGTACGTATTGACTCCAAGGCACTCCATGTCCACTGTTGCATGCAATGGTATTAGTTTTATTCAACTGTAAAAAAAAACAGACATTCTTTTTGTATGTGTTTACTGTAGTGGGGGTCAGATGGCTGAGCGGTTAGGGAGTCGGGCTATTAATCAGAAGGTCGCCGGATCGATTCCTGGCTGTGCCAAATGACGTTGTGTCCTTGAGCAAGGAAAGTTGGCTTCTTGTCTTCAAAAAGAAGCTGCCAATTCTTACGCATTGGCCGTAAGACACGCATTTCCACCAGTTCACACGCTGTCACGCCACGCCTTGTATTTCTCACACTGAGAAGGCAACGCCAACCAAGTAGTCCTGCTAACGTTGTAAACAGTAATGGAGGAGGTGCAGGCACATGGAGTGAAGCAACATAGACGTGCAAACACCTGAAAGCTTGTCTGCACAGAATGGCTCTGCTGACCCCATGGGAATCTTTGTTGATAGCATGCTAAATGATATGGACAACTGGACATGAGATTAGAGTTTTACTCCTGTTCTGTAGAATATAAATAGTGGGCAATTCACTGTACCTCGTGGGTACCTCACTGTACCTCGCCACCAGACTCTTGTATGGTCATTGACTTAGTCACTGATCTGCAAATTTGCACTATTGTACTGTACTCGACTTAGGTTAGAATAGGTTATAGGGTTGAAACAGGTTTTATGTTCAATTAGGCTTAGTATAGTGTACTATTTATTGTTATCTGTAATTTAGGAAGTTTTAGTATTAGGATTAGTATAGTCGATTATTTATTGCTATCTGTATATTTAGGAAGTTTCACTTATTTAAGCTCAGCATAGATGTAAATTATGTTCCGTGTAATTATATGTTATGTTATGCCAGGTGCTTGCGTTGTCTTGTCTTAAGAATTTCAGTGCCCAGTCTAACCTTGTGTTGTTCTGTGTACCTGACAAATAAAAGACTTGAACTTGAACAATTCATCTAAATATAAATATTCTGGGTTTGTGTATTTTAAAAGACAATAAGCTGGTGCAGTTGCAAAATGGCATGTTTAAAAAGGAAGGGAATTAGTCATAATAACCACAGCGCATTCACTGGTATGAGACCACAGAAAAAACTGGAGTAATGACATAAGCCTGGAGACACTGGGTCGGATCTTCCTGTTTGTAATATAAACACACCCAGGCATGAGACTTCACTTCACAGACACACCTGCTCAGAAATACTGTCATTCTGAATCGGACTTCATCTATCTTTGACTTTGGTTAAAACAGTTTAAAATCTATAGTTTAAGATTTCGGGGTTGGTGACTGAACATGGCAGAAGATGTTTGTGAGGACTAAGCCAGAACTGAACTTCACTCACTTGACACAGTAAGAAATTGTGATTACCAAATGCTGTGTAAAATATTCAATTTTGTTAGGTCGCCAGTGAAGAAAACATAAGCCTTCATGTCTCAGCACCACAGTTTTACTCAGTTTAGACGAGACTTTCAGTTTTAAGATTGTTTACTTCAAAATAACTTTGACAGAGGAAGGAAAGGAGTGGCTAAAGCTATGAAACGTGAAGCAAAAAAACTGCGCCATTTAGGAACTAGTCCTATACCATACGCAATCAACATGGGAATGTGTTTGCCGAAGGAATCACAGGTAACACTTCGTTTTTCAAAATATTCGACTAGGGACTTCTTGTGCTCATCGACATACATGACCGATAATAGATTCAACTACCCAGTGTGACACGTCATGTGAAATACTTCTTTTGTGGCACGAAATGTAAACCAGCATAGTATTCCAAACAGCATGCAGGATCGTAGTAAACAGCAGTACCGCCCTTTTCTGATGTTATCCGTGACATGGCACACACATGTAAATCTCTCCTTGGGATTCTGCACTTCTGAAACGTTTCCTATTCGGACACACACGTATAACTACGTTGTATTAGCCAGTTGCTAAATGCTACCCTTCTGTGCTGTGGTCAGCGGTAGTCTAATTATCACTTCCTCACTCTCTCCTCCCAAAAGACCAGGTGGAGTAAAGTGTAGTTAGTTCAAACATGTCACAGCTGGGTGAGACCATCAGGTTGGGGACCCTCGGGTCCCATTTAAAAAAAGAAATATACGTCATCTGTATCAATCGCTTTTCTCTCTGCCCTGACCTTATGCAATCGACAATCACTTTGTGTGTACTCCCCCCCCCACGCACACACACAGTATGATAACTCCTCCTTGATACAACTGTACTTCAATAACTATACTTCATTCTGTTGCAGAGACCTACCCAGTGTGAGGATAATCCAGAGCCCAGCGAATATTGGGTTCTGTCTGATGGCCTACACCATGTACGCGCACCAACATCTACGGTAGTTTTTAATTGCCTATTGTAAACACGTTGGAATTAGGCAGGCAGGCGCCAAGCAGTAAGCAGACAAATACAGCAAGATCACAAAATGGTGATATCATGCCACCAAAAGCTACTTGGTCAACTTGTCATGTGGGCTCTAGTGGTGGTATTTGTCTGATTATTATGACGACACAATTCGGTCAATCTCTGTATATTTACATAGGCCTAGATATTTATATTGAACTCACTTCAAAGATAATATTTGAATATCCTTTTGCTGCAGACAATGTCCAGTGTGAGGCCATTACAGAGATCCCGGAGTTTGAGCTTGTCTCTGATGATGCTCTACAACAACAACCAACCCTCACCTTCTTCAGCCACTGGGGTACCCGTAAAGTTTTGACAATTTCCATGACTGAGCTGTCAGATGATTTGAAATAACAACAATTACTAACAAAAAAGTGTTTGAAATGATTTGCACATACAAACTGACCATATTACCTCTGACCTCTGTAGATGTAAACAAAAGCATGACCCTAACCAAACTGGGTTTCTATAACGGGAGTGCTTTTTTGTAGCCTGGCTGTCAGGCCAACTTATCCCCGCCCACAAAAAAATTTGATCGGGAAGTTGGCTCTGGGGGGGCACGTTTGAGGAAAAACTATCTACGAACAGGAGCTGTTCGGACCAATGAAATTGTCAGGGCTTGCTTTATACGATGATGGACAGATGATCAACAGTAACGTAATCAACAACGTCACGAAAGAGCGCTTGGGTTGCTCTGATTGGTTGTAGGTTTATCCAATTGAGCGAGAGGCATTTGTTTTACGAGTTCGGTTGAAACAAGCCCCATAGTCACAACCCAACGAGGACAGAAGGCCATATAAAATGCTTCACCCATCCCCCAGGGCAAGCTGCCCACAGAGCCATCAGCACCTCACATTCCTTTGAACTCAACTTAATTATCTTCCCTTCCTGTTTCTTACCAATGAACATAGAAGATTACAGATTTCATACAGATACATCTATGCATATGACCAAAATTTCCATTACAGGCTGTATGGCAGAGACCTAAAGGATATAGCTCAGACACCTTTGGAGAGGTGGCCTCAACTGTTGAAGAGGAAGGTGAATTTAGGAAGACTGAAAGAAGATTTACCACCACTTTTTAATAATGCCTATTTTAGCTTTTTGAACTCATTAGTGTTACACAGAAAGCCGTTGGGTTTGCTTCAGGTTTTTTTTTTAAGAAGCTTCCCAATGGAAACCTTGACAATACTAACGTTGTTTGCACCTTGTGCAATGCGGAATTAGTTTACTGTAGGAGTTGTTCCAGTCTCAAATAACACCTAACGCGTTGTTAGACGCTTTTTACTGGGGCACGTTCCCCAGTGTAAATCTGCTGTGCCCCAGTAAAACTTTTTTTTTTGAGTTTTAACAATTTACTTTATTAGTCAGTGCATTCATTTAGATTGATAATCCCGGAAAAAATTAACATCAACGCTTGTAAAATCAAAGCAGTTTAACTAAAAACACAAACCGATGCCTGCAGAATTCTATGTCACCGCGTTCTTCTGAGCTTGCCAAATATGGAGGACCAAACCTGCCAAAATCTGCATGCTCTGCATGCAGCTAAATGGTACAAATTGGTATCCAGAGCCTCAACGCAAAAAAGTAAAACATCTTGACTAGCACTTTTTTTAGCAAGGTTAGCTAGCCAAAACTCTCAAATCTCTGGCTATCTGTTGCGTGTGTGCAGTCTTTTGTTTACTAAGGTATTCATAGCAGCCCCAGGCATGGAAAGTCCATCTTCGCACTCTGATACCAATCAACCAATGGGGTTAAGGTGACACCGTGACATACATTGATTGACAGCTTACCTCATTAGCTTAAGGACAAGGAAATACAGAAATAAATGTACACATAAATAAATAAATACAGAAATAAATGTACACAGAAATAAATAAATTCAAAAATAAATAAATACAGAAATAAATGGCCATGTAAATAAATAAATACGTAATTAATATTTTTTCATACATTTATTTTTATATATTTACATTTTTTTATGTATAAGTAAATTTATTTATACATTTATTTATTTATTCATTTATTTTTAATTTTGGCAGGTTTGGTCCTCCATAGCCAAATAGCCACTGCAGCACGCACACAGAATTCCAGTTGTCGGACTCGGACACAAGAATTGAGGTAGGCTAAGAAAACATTACAAAACTAAAGAAAGTTCCAAAATGATAGGCCTACCGACCATGTTATTTTGACTAAAACATAAAAACAATATTACATGAAGCTCATAAAACAGTATTTGCGCTCAAATGAATTCGAAAATGAATGTGCGCTGGCATTAACTATCGATGTCCCTGCCAAAGACCCCAGGTGAAGTGTACGTGTAGGAATGCCGAGGTCAAGCAGGCCAACATGGGAGTCGAGTTTGTGGCTCGGGGTCTGGCGTGATCACAATGGGCCACTCTCAGCGGCGCTACGTCACAAACCCTACATACTATCATACTAACCCTAAGTACTTCTACCTTTGTAGATAATGTTGTACGAGACTTATCAGGTCAAACTGTAGTTTCTCTGGTAAAGAAGGGTGTGTTTCTGTGTCGTCTGAATGGAACCATTTATAAATTCAAGACCCAAAGAAGTGTGGGTCAAGTGTGTTTTATGTAGTTTTTGGGCCCACCAGGCATGCACTCCAATGACCAATTTCATTGGTCACCATTGTGACTCTGATTAACAATTGCATTTTATTTGTTTGTTCTTTTCACCATTGTGACTGATAAAGAATGCATTTCATTTGTTTGTTCTGTGGAATGGGGGTAAATGTTTGTTAATTTGCTCTCACACACACACACACACACACACACACACACACACACACCCATATGAATGTGCATGTACGGACATGCACACACAAATGCACACGTGTGCATGCACAAACACACAATATATGCACATACACTCCCCATATTCTCACATATTTTATTGTTGCAGCCATTGATTTAAAATAAAACTGTTGTTGGGGCATATCACTTGGTTTTTGTGCATTTTGTCTACCTGTTACAACAAACCCGAGTACATATTACAACCTACCCCAGTAGTGGGGTTGGTTGTAACAAAGGACCACCTTGTATTTGTCATCATCTCACAAGTCTGCAATATAGTTGAATACATTTAAATTGTTGCCATTTGTAGTAGACAAATATGGGTACTTTGCCCAAAAATTTCAGACGTGTAGCAAAGAAAAAGGTAGTTTTACCTGCTGAAGAAAAAAGTGTCACAACCATACCCAGTCTCCCTACACAGACAGAGGGGAGAGAAGCAGTCGTATTAGTTCCTATCTCCGAAGTGGCTTACTATCACCAGATTGAGTTAACCGTTTATTTCAAGGTACTCAAATCCCAGCAGAGCCATTCTATGCAGATAAGCTTTCAGGGGCGTTTGCGCGTCTATGTTGCTTCACTCCATGTGCCTGCACCTTCTCCATTACTGTTTTCAACGTTAACAGGACTACTTGGTTGGCGTTGCCTTCTCCGCGTGAGAAATACAAGGCGTGGCGTGACAGCGTGTGAACTGGTTGAAACGCGTGTCTCACGGCCAATGCGTGAGAGCTGGCAGTCCTGTCAAGATCACTTCCAAGTCGTCTGTTTGAGGCCACATTACAGACAGGTGAACAGCTGTTGAGATTCTCTTTAAGCCCTGTTCTATCTGTGTCATGTCACTGACTGTATGGCACGGAGAGTGTACGTGATGTTGAGAAGAACAAGCTGGCAGCAGTAGTGACCAGGTATATCACTGTTCAGTACAAGGGGCCTTTTTCCAGAAGAATCGCAGGTGAAGGTAATTGTATAGCTTGATGGGTAAATATTCACACAGCACAAGTTCACAAGTGGTTGAGTGAGCAGACGTGTCACTGCATTCACAGACAAAGCGGCCAAAAAGTAGTAAATGAATTTTATTTTTCTCAAAACAAGAAACAATTAAAAATTCATGTTTTGTGGCAATGTCCCATTTCCAGTCACATTCTCATCCCTCCCTGTTCAGCAGGGTCAGTCTCAACAGCTCTTTTACACATTTTTTACATTTTATCTTTTTCTTTATAACAATATTAAAATAAAATATACTTGCAACCATACATTTATTTTCCCCTTGTCAAGTTTATCAATAAATATAAAACTCTTTTATTTCATTTTCATACTTGTTTTCTTTTTTAAATCACACAGAAACCATGGTTACCAGTTGGTGGAATGTCTAGTTGGAGGATTCTGACCTCTCACCTCTGTCGCCATGGCGAACGCTGCCGCATCACCATCGGTGCATCGTTGTCGTGTCAACGTGGGGGCAGTGAGGAGGAAGAGGGGCGTGGCAAGGTTCACATGCACTGTACAGGCAACTGCAAACTCCTCAAACATCATCTTCATCATCATCATCATATCTAAACATGCGGGTGGAGGCGTGTTCTAGGCGTGTAGCCGAAGCCTCATTACATGCGTGTTTGTGGTGGAGACAGAGAAGAGGGAGGCCATGCAGACCTGAACAGTCAGGAGCTCTGACACAAACACACACACACACACACACACACACACACACGCACACACACACAACCTTCTGTGCATCCATCTCCCTCCCTCTCTCACTCTTTCTCCCCCTTTCTCTTTCAACACAATATCAGTTCTTCTCAGTGCCCTATCAACACTCACTGTCCGTAAAACGACACACTTGTAAACAGGCTTAATTGGGAGCGACACACACCACCATCTTGATCATCAGACAGCATTCACTCGCCCTGAGAACCATGCACTATAGGGTTTCTCTTCTTAGAAAATAATAGAAATCGTAGAATTTTTTTTTCTCTCTTAAGATGCGGTTTCAACTTTTTTTCTTTCCACGCGTCACCAAGCGTGTTTTCCGCGGGTCACCTAGCGTGTGTCCATGCAGAACAGAAGAGAAAATAATAAGAATCAAATGAATTAAGAGAAGGTCCAGTTTGTTTCTGTGGAGACCAGTGGATGATAGGAAGGTGTTGGTGATTGGGTCTGGTCACCGTGACAATCAGTGGCCACACCTCTATGATCATGTGATTGGCTCTCCAGCATGTGATTGGCTGTCTGAGTGTGTTTGCATCCTTGTTGGAGGGGTGTAGTGGAGGGAGGGAGTGGGGGGAGGGGGGGGTGAGGAGGGGAGGTGGGAGTCGCTGGGGAGGTCTGTCCCTGGTTGATGATTGGTGGACACCGTCCCTCACCTAGCTGGTATTGGTCCCCATGTCTTTGTCATGGCGACTGGTGAGCGTGGCCTGACCAGCAGCCAACCACAGCGTTCGACAACAAAGGCAGAAAACGTCCTAGTAGACAAAACCAGAGAGTCTCTGTAGAACTATCACTCAGTTCTCTGCAGTTGTCTCTCTCTCTCCTCCCTCTCTCTCCTCCCTCTATCCTCTCTCCTCTCATGGCTTGGACCGTAGAACCTACAGGTGATCTAGCACCACTGAGTTGCATCCACTTCCTGTCCACTGACAAGTCCTTCATGTCCAAGCATCCTTAGCCAGGTCCTCCTTCGGAGGGGCGTGTCCTGTGTGTGCGCGAGCCTGCGGGTCGCCAGGGAGACGACCGGCCCTAAGTCCCGCCCTTTTTCTCTTGACAGAATCAGAACACACGACATCGAGCATGCAGCGGAATCGGGCGTGGCCATCTTGACCACACCCACATCTCCCTCGCTGGTTGCTATAACGACGCTAGCCGTCCCTCGGAGTGCTAGGAGCGAGCATTGGAGCCCTCAAGGGCGGCTTTACTAGTCAAAGGTGCCAAGGTCGGGTCTACCAACGAGGTGGGAGGAAAGAGTTTGAACCAGCCAATCACCATGTTGGACAAGTCCAGATCGTCCAATAGGATCTGAGCAGCTCCCATGAAGGATTTGTGGTCCATGCGTCCGTAGTCGCCCCAGACGATGATCTGCAGACAGAGGTCACACAAGTTAGGGTCAGAGGTCACACATGTTAGGGTTAGTTACTACTTCCTCTACCTACTTCCTGCAGGACCTGTACTAGTTAGTGTTACTTCCCGGTTACCTGCATGCCCTATACTAGTTAGTGTTACTTCCTGGTTACCTGCATGCCCTATACTAGTTAGTGTTACTTCCTGGTTAACTGCAGGGCCTGTACTAGTTAGTGTTCCTTCCTGGTTACCTGCAGGACCTTGCCCTCGGGGTTCTCCTCAAACTGCAGCTGCTGCTGGTAGAGGGGGTCCAGGGTCTTCCTGGCCAGCCTGGTCTTCTTCTTCACGATGCACTTGCCGTTGTCCATCAGGTACACCTTGACGTACGGAGCGGGCGTCTGCTTGTTGCCCTGTTTACCCACCAGGCCCCGAGCACGGATCACCTCCACATCCAGACGCTCCTTCCTGAACACCATGCCGATCTGGATATCACCTGCAGACAGATAGCATTGTATTAATATGACCTCAGGACCATCCAGTATTAATATAACCTCAGGACCATCCAGTATAATGATAACGTTTGGTAACAGATATCACCTGGGGGTTAATATAATATCCAGTATCAATATAACATCAGGATCTGGGATGTCCTGATGGGCAGGATAAACAAATAGGATTCCCCTTATTAACTGTTATTGAACACGGAAGAAACAAGGTCTGTCTCCCCCCACAGTGTGACTTGAGTTTAGGTTCAGGAGTGATCAGTTAGCTGAGAAGAGAGTATTTCTAGTGGGGTGACATTTTGATCTTTTAATTGGTGCTCTAAAAGTCATCACTTAATCCTTTATAAAGTTCCTCTATAATCAGTTCCATGATTGGAAGGTAAACTTGGGACCACTGCTGTTCTCCCACCTGCTGTTTGACGTGCCTCTCTAGGCTTTTTATATTTTATAGTCATTTGCTGCACAAACAATTGCCCTCTGGGGACAGATAAAGTTGAAAGCTGAGAGGCTTGAGAGAGAAAGTAATACCAGACAAGAAATACAACTCAAGGATAATGAATAGATCAAAGATTTATCTTAGCGTGTCTTTAAGACACTTGAATCTGTGGTCAACGCAGAGATACGACACAGCGACCACCAGGGGGCCGGCCAATACGAAACAGCGCGAGGGGAGGAGCTTACCCATGGGGGGCGTGGCCAGAGTCTGTCTCCCCGCCAGCTGGGCGGGGCCTAATCCCTCCAGGAAGCCGGTGAACTGTTTATCGGCAGCGATCCTCACCCCTGGGAAGATAAGGCTGGAGGGGAGGAGGGTAACCATCAGTCCCGTTAATGAATTTCGGAAGAATGGGACGTTTCTAGGCATGTGTCAGGGTTACTGTCAGTGAGTGATGGGTACAGGCGTGTGTCAGGGTACGTACTTTCCAGGCTTGGCCTCTGCCTCGGGGTCAGTCTCCCTGCTGGGCTGCCGGGTCATCCTGCTCTTGAACTCGATGGCCAGACCCGTCTCCACGCTCCTCTGGATGGGCAGGCGGATCACCTTCTTCTTCCCTTCCTCCTCTGGAGGGGGAGGGAGAGAGAGGGAGAGAGAGAGAGAGAGAGGGAAGGGGAGGGAGAGAGAGAGAGAGAGAGAGAGAGGGAGAGAGAGAAGTAAAGAGAGTTAGTCAACTTGTGACAATTCTTTGGCAGCCTGCCGGTAAAGAACCAGTAAACCACATCTCCCCATACCAAACCCAGCTTCAGAAGTGTCTGGAGGGTCTGGTCCAGGCTGGGCCCCTCTCAGCTCTCCTCCTCATCGGTCTGTTCCCAGGGAACAGCCTGTTCCCCAGCTTCCCTCGGCCCACTCTCCCCATATCTCTCTCCCTCTATTCAGATCTCCCTATGCCTCCCTCTCTCCTCATATCTCCCCCTATCCAAATCTTCCTATATCCCTCCCTCTCTCCCCATCTGTCTCCCTCTATCCATCTCTTCCCACCCCCCCCCCCCCCTCCTTTTATTTTCCTCAACAGCCTGCAGTACCTTCATCTGCCCAGCAGGTGGGCCTCTAGGCTCCACGCAACTGGCAGGTTGTAGGGGAAGGTTGGAACAGTGCTGTAATCAGGCAACACTGTGAACTGAATCACAGCTGGACCAATATCAGACATGCAGCCTGTCACACACACAGACGCACACACACACACCCGAGCACCACACACACGCACTCTCGTGTGCACGCACGCACACCGTCTCACCTGCGTCGCCCTTGTGGTAGGAGCTCACACAGGGGAAGTAGACGACCAGAGCCTCGAAGGAGGCCGACAGACTGAGCCTGCTCTGGGAGCGCTGCATTCGTGTGGCTGCACCGCCCCCCGGTCCCCCTGCACTGCTGCTCGCATCACTACTCTGCCTGCCCATGCTGCTCCACCCCTAGCCACCGCGCCCTGGACCCCGGACCGAACCGCAGCGCACCACCCGGTGACCGACAGGCGGATCGTCGACAGACGGATGGACGGCCGACGGACGGAGAGTTCCAGGGAGGACGCACTCTAGAACGATGAAGTTGCTCTGGAACGATGAAGAGCTCTTGAACGAGGTGCTCTGGAATACGTGGGACCAGACTTGTCCATAAAAGAAGCAAAGAGATTGGGTCCAGTCTGCAAGAGTTGAAAAGACGCGTCTCTCTTTCTTTCTTTCGGTCTCCCTCTCTTTCTCTGCGTGTGTGTTCAGCTCCGCTCCTCCCTGCTCACTGTGCTAGGAGGTGGGCAGACGGGAGCGGTACATGCTCACCCAGGAGATCAACCAATCAGGGAGCACGCAGCAATGGAGCAACTTGAATGGTGCTCCAGGAGTCAGAGATTTACCCAGAAACACACAAACGTCTCTGTTACATAGTTGCCCTTGAGTATCCTTCCAGCCGCGTCCTCTCCCCCCCTCCTCCCCTCCTCTTCCACCATCTCTCAATTCACCTGCACTCTCATCCCCCTTCCCTCCCCTCTCCTCCACCACTTCTCTTGACCTCCCCCCCTCTCCCCTCCTCCACCCTCCACTCTCCCCTCCCTCCCCTCTCCTTTCCTCCTCTACCCACCCTCCTCCCCAGCCTCCTCATCCTCGGTGGGTAAAGTGTAGGGAGGGGGGAGGGTAGGAGAGGACAGAGGAAGAGGTGGAGGAGAGGAGGAGGACTATGTTCACCCTCCACAGTCTAGTTCCCGGGTCGCTGACTGGCTGATGTTGCAACCAGGTCCAACAGAGAAGGCTGGACCAGATGGTTGAGAGCGGTCAACATGTTGACCGTATGTTCCTCCCTGAGTGTTTGTGCTCCTTCGTACCAAGCCGACCGTTACAAAAACATGGGACCCAACACCCATATGGACCCTTTAACGTCCTTGTGGGGTGGGGGGGGAGGGGGGGGAGTTGATGAGAGGGAGAGAGAGGGAGACGGAGAGAGAGGGAAAGAGAGAGAAAAGGCGAACGCAGCTCATTCCATGTGCACACGGGACTGAGGCCGGCCGGAGGGGGGGGGGGGCGCCATTCAGACCACCTCCCGTCCCTGGATGACTCATCCGTACCGTAGGGACTCGGCACAAAAGAAGAGATGGGAGGGATGGCAGGAGAACAGCAGGGAAAGAGGGAAAGTAGAACGTCTGACTTGGTCATATGTGGGTCACAGCATAATGACGGGTTGTCGTTTGTGACTGAATGCTGACAGAGAGACAGAGGAGGGGAAGAGAGAGAGAGAGCAGAGCGATTATTGCAGAAGGACACCGTTCACCTGACATTACCTCCATCTCACAACAACATCAACAACTTCTGGTGACACACACACACACACACACACTCACACTCAAGGTCCAGGCCCATTCCTGCACTGCAATTGGCTGAACCAGGACCAGAACCAGAACCTGGACCAGAAAATTCTGCTGTCCCTCTCCCCTGCTCTCCACAGCCTGATACAGTTTATAAACACATGGCTTGGCCAAATCAAACAGACCTCCCACATATCACCCCTAATGTATACAGACAGACAGGACACACACTCTGTTCTGCAAGTTATCGCTGTCTCCTCCAACGTTCCCCCTCTCTCTCCACAGAAGGTGTGTAAAGGTCATGAACGTGGAGGAACTAAAAGGCAGAGTTGACACCCTGTGGGAGGCCAAGTTTGGGAGGCAAGAGGAGGAGAGACCAGCCTGGAGAGCACTGTTTGAACCATCCATTGACAAAGCGGGCAGGGGGCTTACAGTAGTGGGTGTTGCAATGCTGAAATGATGGTGGCAGTGGATGAAAATGCGTCTGTTTTGTTCGTCCAGGAAAACAATCTGCCACTGTTTCCATAGAATGTGAGAGGCTTTGAATGTTTTTTTGTTCAATGGAACTCTCTCTCTCTCACACACACACACACACACACACACACACACACACACACACACACACACACACACACACACACAACACATGATATATCTCCACCACAGCCCAGTCCAGACCAGGAAGAGGATGATGGAGAGGAAGGAAGGAGTGTGTATTCCCCCTCAGAGGGAAATCGGAAGTCGTGTGCACTCACACAGAGAGCAGTGGGCACTCACCCTCAGGGTTGAGCTGGGAGGCACTCTGACTCTTCTTCCCCAGTCCCACCATGGCGGCCATCTTGGCCCCGAAGCTGGAGCGTCTCTTCTTGTCGTCGTCGTCGTCGTCGTCCCGGCGTCCCAGCGAGCAGATCTCTCCGCCCACGCTGGAGCTCTTGGTAAGGTTGGCGCCAGGCGCATTTGCGGGCCTGTGTTTCATTTTGGACGTAAACTCACTGTCAGTGATGATGGGGTGAGCAGAGGGGGAGAGCAGAGGAGAAGAGGAGAGGAAGAGGATAGGAAGAGAGGAGAGGAAGAGAGGAGAGGAAGAGAGGATAGGAGGAGAGGAAGAGAAAGGGGAGAGGAGGAAGAGAGGAGGAGAGGAAGAGAGGAGGAGAGGAATAGAGGAGGAGAGGATAGGAGAGGAGGATGGATCGAGGGCGGAGAGGAAGTACAGACAGACAGACAGACAGACAGGAAGGGAGGGAGACCGGACAAACAGGAAGAGACAGGAAGAGGAGGACAGTCTTCAGCTACAGGAGGGCACGGACACACAAGTCAAAGGTCACAGAAACAGGAGCTTGGGTTGGGGTTAAAGGTCCAACCAGACCTACAGCAGGTAGCACATAAGGAAGCAACAGTGACCTTGGATTTCTACTGCTCTGACTGGCTGTTTCTCTGCTCTGCTTCTCTACCTCTGACAGGCTGTTTCTCTGCTCTGCCTGTCTACATGACAGGCTGTTTCTCTGCTCTGCCTCTCTACCTGACAGGCTGTTTCTCTACTCTGCCTCCAGCCTGGTAGCAGTCAGCCTAGCAGTAGGGACTTGAGTCTTGTTGTGTGTCTATAGATCAGTGTTTGTCTCTGTGTGTAGATCTATGTGTGTTTGCAGTAGCTGAATGT
Organism: Hypomesus transpacificus; assembly: GCF_021917145.1. NCBI lineage: Eukaryota > Metazoa > Chordata > Actinopteri > Osmeriformes > Osmeridae > Hypomesus > Hypomesus transpacificus. The sequence goes on from NC_061063.1 coordinate 475,607, forward strand.
GTGTGTGTGTGTGTGCAGTAGCTGTGTAGATCTTTGTGTGAGTGAAGGATCTGTGAGAGTGTCAGTGTGTGTGTGTGCACCCAGGAGACAGCTTGTTATCACCTGATCCCAGCAAAGACAACTGCAGATAAACACTCACACACTCCACTTTGTGAACACTGGCTGAATATCAAGAGGCATTTATAGACTAAGGTCACCATGACATCTACCGGGGATAGTCAATGCTTTTATTCTCTGCTTTCTTATGGTAATAATAAAGAGAACAAAACAGTCCTCTCTTCATGTTAGCGTGTGCTCAGAATAGAGCAGGCCTGCTCACAGACAGACAAACAGCGATAACCAGGGTACACTAACACCACCAGCTCCACTGCCACCAACACTACCATCATGGTCAGTCAATGAGACAAGCATATGGAGGGGGGGGGGCAGGACGCAGGCAGGTCAGGAGATAAGGACTGAGGAAGGAGAGGTGAAGGAGACACAGTACTGAACACATCCTCCTGAGGCCCAGCAACCAGCTTACGTCCGCTGCATTATAGTGGACATTTACATTTCGATGTCACAAATGTGAACAGCTCCAGGAACAGCTGTGTCATTCTAGTTAGTTGAGTTAAAGATTCATAACTAGAACAAATATCCTTGAAATGCTTCTCCGCCGAACTCAAACACGCGTCATCATGTTAACATTTTAAAAGCCATGTATTGCCAGGTCTCAGGAGTTTACACAGAATGTAGAAATGTACAACATGAATCCAGTAGTCTGAACAGTAATACTAAGGGTCCATGCACATGCAGGTGATCCCTAACGGATCCTCTCCACAGCTGTGAGGGCAGCATTCAGACTTCCCCCAGTAAGACTGGGAAAGGTTATGTGTGCTCTAATCTCTATCCTGAACAGATGTAGCACAGCGGTTCACCATTTGACCGCAGATCAAAAAGTTGTAGGTTCCAATCCCCTTTGTATATCGCTTTGGATCAAATGTATAAATCTTGCGCATGGGGTGTTTTCATATTGGGAGCAGGGCGATGTTTAAATGAACAATCGTGTGTGTTTTCATTGTTACTGAGGTCTGAACCTTGGCTGCCTCATTTGTCGTTACCAAACTGTGTTGTCATGACTACTGTCCTTGTGTTGTCATGACTACTGGCCCCTCCCACAGACGGGCTTACTTGGTCTCAGGGGCCGGCGCCGCTGGCTTCTTCTCCTCTTCGGCTGCCTCTTCCTCTCCCCCTGCCCCTACCCCCTCCTCTCCCCCTTCGCCTCCCCCGCCCCCCTCGGCGCCTCCTGCGCCCTCCGCCCCTCCTCCCCCCTCCGCCCCAGCGGCTAAAGCGTCGGCCAGCTCGAAGCTGGTCCCGCCCCCCCCGGCCTCACATCCCTCCTGGACCTCTTCATGACTGCAGACCACAGCCAGCCCAGGGGGAGCAGGCAGAAAGCATGCAGACAGACAGACAGACAGACAGACAGGCAGACAGGCAAGAAACAAGAACACATCGGTGACCATGGAGGCAGAGCATGCTCAGAAACAAGAGAAGAGAAAACAACAACAACCATGGTGTGATGAAAACGTGTGATGGCAGTGATGAGAGACGACCTGAGTGTTGAGGCATCCTGCTGTACATGTACACAGCCTGGGGGGGAACACCCTCAGAGGCCCCAAACAACCCCCCCCCCCCCCCCCCCCCCCCCTAGGACACGAGCAGGCTAGGAGGCTAGCAGGCTATGACGCTAGGAAGTTAGGACGCTGGGAGGATAGAACATTACGAGGCTATTGTGCTAGAATGGTTGGAGGCTAAGAGGCTAGCATGCTACGAGGCTAGAATGGTAGGACACTAGAACGCTAGAACAGGGAGTCAGATGGCTGAGCGGTGAGGGAGTCGGGCTAGTAATCAGAAGGTTGCCGGATCGATTCCCCGCTTTGCCAAATGACGTTGTGTCCTTGGGCAAGGCACTTCACCCTACTTGCCTCGGTGGGAATGTCTCTGTACTTACTGTAAGTCGCTCTGGATAAGAGCGTCTGCTAAATGACTAAATGTAAATGTAAAATGTAGAACACTAAGAGGCAAGAGTGCTAGGAAGAAAGGACGCTAGGATGCTAGGAAGCTAGGAGGCGTCTGAGGGAGTATCCCGGTACGGCCCTGACAATGGCGTCCCCCGCACACCTGACTCAGATCACACCTGTTCGTACGTGAGCCAGGTTGCTGTGGGCTCACCTGATCTTGCGTGTGCCCTTGGTCCTCTCTGATTGGACGGACATGTGGCTGGTGCTGCTTAGACGCGACGCGCTCGACATGGCCGACACGTCACTGACATCACTGTCTGACGACTTGAAGGACAGGTTGTCCGGGGCTTTCACCTGTGGACACGTGGGAAACGTGCACACACACATATCAGATGGTTGTTGTGCACGCTAGGCAGACCATAAACATAGAGAACTCCCTGCCCCACCCTCTTCCCTCTTCTGTAGCCCACAGCCCCCTCGTCGCCCTCCTTCGCCTGCCCCTCCTCCTCCACCCTCCCTCTCTCTCCTCCCTGCCTTTCTCCTCTGTTCAACTGGAAGATTCTTACCTTGGAGGGATCCTTCATGGCACCTGCTGAGGGAGAGAGAGAAAGAGGGAGGGTGGAGGAGGAAGGAGAGATGGGGGGGGGGAACAGGAAAAATATGATCATTTCGGTTTATTTATTCCTCTAACTAAAGCCACTAATGGCTCAGTGAGAGAGAGAGAGAGAGAGAGAGAGAGAGAGAGACAGAGAGAGGAAGAGAGCCCAGCACCAAGCCCAGCACACAGACACCAGGCTGCAGACAGGAAGACTGCAGGTTAGATGGAGGAAGTGCACTCTGCTATGTCAGGCCTCTCTATGTATTTGTTTATTCATCAAGCCCCGCTAGGCCCCGCCCCTCTACTCCACAGCCCCACTAGGCCACACCCCCACTAGGCCACAGCCCCTCTAGGCCACACCCCCACTAGACACACTGAAGCACACACTGAAGCACACACTGACAAACTCACACACACACTGAAGCAAACACACCGACACACACACACACTGAAGTGCACGCACACTGACACATTCTGACACACACACTGACACACACATTGTCAACTGCTCAACATACTGATTTCCAACTTGAACCATATCATACAACAGTATTTTGTGGAAGCATTTGGTCGGGACCATTTTTAATCAGTCACGGAAAATCAGTAGATGTATAAAGAAACGTATTTGTCTCGTGTCTTCTTGTGAGCGTAGACAGGAAGTGACACGCTCAGCACAGCAACACTCCGACAGCAACTACCAGGAGACACACCCTGCCGCACAGCTGTAGAACAGCGCCCATCCAAAGTATGAATTCTTATTTCACATCACAGCCTGTCAGATGGAGTCCACACACAGATACACACCGAGGGACATAGGATGAAGGGATGAGGAGGGCGAGGAGGAGGAGGAGAGTGATGGAGGGATGATATAGAAGGAGGGGATGAGTGCCGCTACCTTCTTCTCCGTTCTGGGGCGACGTCTCCTCTGCTGTGCCGACAGCAGGATGGATGGATGGATGAACAAATGGTGGGATGAATGGGTGGAGGGATGAACATACAGGCGTACAAATGGATGGATGGACGGATGGACGGCCCGATGGACAGACAGAGAGAGAGAACACACAAATGAGAAACAAAACACCAAAACAAAGTGAACGTGACTCATGACCACCCACCCAAACAGGAAACACCACCCGGGAGCTCTAACAAAGACAGGAAGTGGTGAAGGAGGTGGAGAGGAGGAGGAGCTATGGCAGGGTTTCCGCTATGTCGATTTTTCCGTGACGGCCGGCCACGGCTACATTTCTGCCGTCACGGTATCAGAAATAGGGCTGTACAAAATTTTAGGCCGTCTATCAGCAGTGATTGTTAGAAAGCGTATCGGACGATAGCACGGACACACGCTTCACAGCGCAGTTGAGGTTGCGTGTGTGCGTCCTTGAGAACTGTAGAGCTAAGTCGTATAACTTGTTGTCAGTTAATTTAAGCCTGTTATTGTATTAGCGTATAGTTCTTGCTAATTTAAATTAAGTTAACTGGTTACTTTCGTTGTTTGTAGGCTATTCTTCACCTGCTAGCGAAATTGCACATGTCGATTCGATAGCGATTGCTGCCCTTGCTCATGTTTGTATTTTAGGTGCATTGTTATGCTGAAGTAGTTTTAATAGCTACAGAATGCTTAGCGTATCAAGATCAAATGAAGCAGACACAGTGTACATGCTTCACGGGGGGGGGGGGGGGGGGGGGGTGGGGGGGGGGGGGGGGGGGGGACCTGCCCCCACTGCTAAAATAAATCCTACAGGAAACAATGTATGGCCTTCAGTTGACCCAGAGGGAGATCTGCACCTGTCAGGGTCCTAGAGACAGTCAAATTGGGCTTTTCACCAGCGGTCTTAGACAGCGTTAAAAGAGGGCCAGACGTTAGACACAGCTGGCACACACAAACACACACGCTGTGACTCACCTGGCTGTTGGGAGGGGGAAAACGTGACCTGTATTTAGGGACTGTCACGACAACACACGGCTACCAAGTTAAGGCCATACCCGTGCGGTAAACATCCAACTAACCAGGATTTAAAACTGTCCCCGGTTTAAACGAGTCTGTGGGTGATTAAGCAAGTGGCATAAGAGTGAATGAGAAGTGAATAGTGTGTGTGTATGTGTGTGGTGTGTGCTTGTGTGTGCAACCACGCTGACTTTGTGCAGGAAGGTAACTATGGAAACTGCAGAGAGACAATTAGAAGCTCAGTCTAACTGAATCTAATGTCTACCAAAATAGAGCCCATCTCTCTGGCAGGTGAAAGACGAGGAGGAGGAGAGGAGGAGGGGGGGTTCGGAAAAGGAGATGGAGGAGAGGAAGAGGAGGAAGGTGGTGACAAGAAGGAAAAGGAGGAGACGAGGAAGAGGAGGAGGCGGTGGAGCAGGAGGAAAAGGAGGAAGAGATGAGAAAGAGGAATAGGGGGAGAGGAGGAAGGTGACCTTCTCTAGAGAAGCTGCTATACCGACCGTCTTTCAGGTGGCTGTCTGACATGTTAACATCACCAGACTAACACCACCTCACTACAGCTTATGACTGACAGTGCATTGCCATTCATTCATACTCCTACTGTATGTAAAACTGAGGCTAATTCTATACTTGTACTTTCAGCCTGGAGTGGACAGCAAACAGGAACACTACTCTGCCTGAACACCACAGCAAAGACCTGAACATGAGGGACCACTGAGTTACACACACACACACACACACACACACACACACACACACACACACACACACTCACACACACATGCACTCACACACACACACACACACACACATACACATACACACACTCACAAATGCACACACGCACGCACTCACACACACAAACACATTCACACACACACACACACACACTCCCAGGGCCCTCATGTTTGACCAAATGCAGTAAGGTGAAGCTATCTCCTAGCCCTGGTCCTGGGTCAGTTAGACCTGCATCTGCTGTGAGACTGCAGAGCAGGGGTGGGCGGAGGAGATCTGACCCCAGGTCAGGTTCTAGAGAAGCTGCTTCACCTCACACACACCTGGCTGGGAGGGGGTGGGGCTACCTGGCTCTGGGGGGGCGGGGCTAGATGGCAGCATACCATTGGCCTTCTTCTGTTGGTCCTCCCACGTCACCTCTGACATCACAGAGACAGGGACGAGTCATAAACACACACACACAGACACACACACACACAGGTACACTCAGACACGTAGAGGCATAAACACATGCAGGCACAGGCACACACACACACAGGCACACAAACACACACACACTCTGGATAAGAGCGTCTGCTAAATGACTAAATTTAAATATACACAGAAGCACCCAGAAAGGCAAGCAATGCACACATGCATTCTCAACCGACCAACCATAGTTGCACTCTCATCTACACACACACATACACATATACAAAGTGTAAAATGATTTTACACTAATAAGCACACTCATACATACATAGCTCTATACATCTGCAAACAACCATTTATTTAGAGTTTTATTATTATATTATATTTATTAACTGTAAAACCATAATATAACTATATTTTATTTTATTATATTTATTAACTGTAAAACCACACAGACTCTTCTTGCTACGATGCAGTTTCAATCATGTGACTTGACTGCCTCCTATAGCCCACATTGTGCAAGTACAGCACCACTAATGCTACACAGACTTAACAAGCTGCTGTACCGTCCAAGACATCGGCAGCATTTGTCTACATCCAATAAGTCATTAACTAATTAGCCAGATAATTAACTAACTGGCCACTAACTAACTAGCCACATAATTTCCAAATTACACTCTAAACAGCTCTAAGATACAGCAGCAAAGAGCAAACCTACATAGAATACATTACAACCGAACACACAGTCACACACACACCATCACACTCCAACACACTCCAACACACTCCAACACACACTTGCCTTTTCTTCCATTCACTGGTGTGCCTTGTCGCTTGTCAGGCTCTGATTGGTGAAAAACACAAAATATGATGATGAAGATGAAATGAGAAGTCAGCACACAAAAACACACAAATGCGATGCACACTCGCTCTCACACACATGTTTATGCACACACGCTCACACGCGATATATGCACACACATTCGCACACACACATATGGACTCACGCTCACCCACACGTGCACACACAGGGTAGATGTTTTCAAAGCTACAGAGATGAAGTGAGACACACCTGGCACTGGAGTGGACGGGGGCGGTGCCGGAGCAGGGGTGGGGGCAGGGGTGGGGGCAGGGACAGGGGTGGGGGCAGGTGTAGGAGCAGGGCTTGGGGCAGGGGTGGGGGCAGGGGCTTGCTGCTGGACAGGGGGTGGGGCTTGATGGACTGGGGGAGGGGCTTGCTGCTGGACAGGGGGTGGAGCTTGTTGGACCGGGGGAGGGGCTTGATATTGGACAGGGGGTGGGGCTTGTTGGAGTGGGGGAGGGACTTGCTGCTGGACAGGGGGTGGAGCTTGTTGGACAAGGGGAGGGGATTGATATTGGACAGGGGGTGGGGCTTGCTGTTGGATAGGGGGAGGGGCTTGATACTGGACTGGGGATGGGGCATTTGGGATTTGGGGTGGAGCTTGATACTGCACAGGGGGAAGGGCTTGTTGGGCTGGGGGTGGAGCTTGATACTGGACTGGGGTAGGGGCTTGCGGATGGAATTGGGGAGGGGCTTGGTGATTGACGGAGGGAGGGGCTTGGTGTTGATACGTCATCATTGCTGCAGTTACAGGTGTGGCCAGAGTTGGAGGAAGAAATTTTAAGAAAATGAAGAAACACATAAAGAACAGACAGATAGACAGTCAGATAGTCAGACAGATAGACAGACAGACAGACAGACAGACAGACAGACAGACAGACAGACAGACAGACAGACAGACAGATAGACAGTCAGATAGTCAGATAGTCAGATAGTCAGATAGTCAGTCAGACAGACAGACAGACAGACAGACAGATAATAAAAGAACAAACACAATGATGACAAATGAAAAGTGAAACTGTGACATGAACCTATTCTAGAAGGGCAGCCATGACCAAGCAGGCAGCCAACAGCCATCAGCTACGTAGCTTGACTCACAGGAAGCTGATGGATGTCACAGGTAAGCTATTGGCAGAAAAGTCTGGAAGCTGTTCCCTCTAGTTAGAGAGCTTACGTAATAAAGTTCTCTGTTCTCCTGTTCTGCAGAACAGCTGCTATCTTGAGAGTTTTGTTTCAACACCTCACATAAACATCAGAACTCTACTTTGCACTGTTCCTTGACTCTTGCACTATAAGTAGGATATGGATAAAAGCACCTGCTAAATGTGTCACGTAAATGTAACAGGCCACATGTTCTGCCTGGTTACTGTGTCAGACTCTCAGAACTACAGCTTTTAAACACCAGACTGAGATCAAAATACACTGAAAACGTCCATAGCACAACTCAGACCAACATTGTTCAAATTTAAAGCTTTAGCACACCCATGCCCAGCTGAGACAGACATACATGTACAGACCAGTTACAGACCAGTACAGACCAGTTAGATACCAGTAATACACCAGTTAAACACAAGTTAGTAGACCAGCACAGACTAGTAGAGACCAGTACAGACCAATATAGACCAGTACATACCAGTTACAGACCGGCACATACCAGTTACAGACCAGTACAGACCAGTTACAGACCAGTACAGACCAGTTACAGACCATTTACAGACTAGTTAGAGACCAGTACAGACCAGTCCAGACTAGTCAGGCAGGGTACACACCTTGGTAAGGCTCAATCATCTCTTCACCATCTTCTGGGCCATAGGAGAGAGAAGCCATCTTGGCTGTTATATCACATATGTACCAACATACTAACCTACACATGTTCACACACACCAACACGCTAACTTACATATGTTGACAAACTCACATTCATACACACCAACTATTTAACCAACATGTTAATAACGTTTTTACACACCAACACAAACATGTTGACCTCGACCTGTTCATTCAGACCTACATGCTAACCTACATATGTTGACCTTCTCATGTTCATAAACACCAAACTGTCAATCTACACATGTTCATACACACCAACATACTAACATAATAACATGTTCTTACACACCAATACACAAACCTACACAAGTTGACTTATATATGTTTATACACACCAACACAAACATGTTGACCTCCACATGTTCATACACACCAACATACTAACCTACACATGTTAATCTACACATTGTCATACACACCAAAATGCTAACCTACTCATGTTCACATACCCTAACATGTTAAGACATACATGGCCATACAAACCATCATGTTAATCTACACACATGTTCAAACACACCAAATGTGAATCTGCACATGTTCAAACACACATGTTCATACACACCAACATGTTAACCTATGCCAACAGGCTAACCTCCCATGTTCATAAACATGTTGACATACACATATGCTATCTTGAGTGGGTGTTGACATACACAACACCCACCAACAAGCTAACACACACACACACCAACACACTGTACATTCCTTCCTCACGGGTTCAATCTATCTGCAGTCTGAGGGTCATCCTTCTACAGGAAGCCTCGAGTTCAGGTGCCAACTCAATGCTGAACGGAGGGAAGCGGATGACTCACTTCTGTCCAGCGGCCCCTTTGGAGGGACGATTGGTAGCTGCCGTCCTCTGCGCCCGCATACCGGCGTGCTGCAGGGGCTGGTTTGGACTGACCCACTTCGGGGGTTGGACCTGTGGTACAGAGAGGGTTAGTCCGGTACCTGGGGGGATGCTGCATCATCACTACCAGACTGGGATTCCAGCTTCCCAGCCTCCTCTTGGAATGACATCGTCGTAATTGTCAAGAAATATATATACACAAAAAGAATACATCACCATAATAGAAGAAGTGTACACAGAGCGAAAAACAAAAGTAAAACGTCTATTTCCACGGTTGTACATATTTCCCAGGACTATCCCATGCAGAGAGGTAAATATGTAGCGATCATGTTCATTTCAGCCGGGGTGCCACCCTCGCAACGCTGAAATGTCACATGCTCTGAAACTGTGAGTCCTTCAGCCTTCACAGCACCTGTGCACCCCTGACCCGGCTCCCTCCATCTGCCTTGGTGAAGCAGGCGACGGCATCACACTCGTCATACACAACAGACTGGGGTCCACTACACCAGACTAACTACCCCGGCAAACAGGGCTGTAATTACACACAAGGTCCCTTAAGTTTCAACCTCGGTAAAAAAACTAAAAAAACACCCACAGTTGTCCACTGAAATATGGCCTTATTCCAAATCGAAAAATGACCCACAACTATGATTTGCGTCTGGTTGGACATCATCTGCCACTGAGATAAGATCAATCGAGTATGTTAAATCACTCGAGGTGTTGGACAGGGAATAGTACTGGACTGTGTATAGAGGACAGTTGATTTGTCCCACAGGGTGGGCCTAGGGTGCCAGGTCTGCAGGTTACAGGTGCTAGGAAGTATGGGGAACACAAACTTGCTGCTGGCTGCCCGAGCTGCAAGGAAAGATTCAGAGGCAGCGGCCTGGGGAGAAACTCTTCTTCTCCCCTCACACACACACACACATCACAGTCTACCAAACAACCAAATGAACCATCGACCAAAAGAGGATGCTGTTAAATAAACCCAAAACGTAAATATTAGTAAACAAAGCAAACAAACAACGACAAAAACAATAGCGAGCATATAAGGAAGTGAGGGTTGGGAGCACACCGTTATATCCAGGATATAAAGCCTGTGTCTCCAACCCTGACCTGGGTTAGTAATGTACCAGTCCACAGACGCAGGGACACCACCCGTCACTCGGGAACATAACACGATGACGCGGCGGAAAAGAAGGACGGGTGAGCGAGCGAGCGAGCGGGCGGGTGGGCGGGGAGGGGGGGGGGGGGTCGAGGGGGGTGGAGTTAGTCGGAGGCGTGGCTGGCTATGATTGGTCAGGGTCACCTCGTCAAGGCGGGTGAGGGAGGGGCGGATCTTCCGGAGGGGAGGGACGGCATTGACCTCATGTAGGCGGAGTCGGCTCGTTCTGTGGAGCGCGAGCGTGTGTAGACGGGGTGATCCACCATGGCCCGCTGGTCAGCGGACCGCGACCTGTGATAGAAGCCACGCCTGTCCATGCCACGGCTGTACCTGCAAACGGTCGTTAAGTCAGCTAGTTAGCTAAAGTAGCCTAGTCAGTCAGTTTGTTCATTCATTGCCCAGTGAGCCACCAGTCTGTCCGTCATCATGGCAAACACAGTTAAATTCAGGAGGAAAGGGTGTGTATTAGTGAAGATCAGAGACACACAGAGTACTACATCTCCCATGATGTAGTGTGGAGGGAGCTGTGGGAGTTAGAGGTTAGACTTAATTTCCACCTAGGGAGAAAAGTTCCATTAAGACCAGTCAGTTACATGCAGTATCGAAGTAGCCCTGTTTCAAACTCTATGTCTGGTAGAACCCCTTTACATGGTTCCTCCTGTTCCCAGAGGGTTCTCATGTACCGGCTCTAGAACCTTCCTACAAACCTATAGAAGCATTCCGGAAGCTTCTAGAATACAAAAAAAAAGATATAGCGTCTTTCTGAGTGTAGCAGCTTTAGCTGCCACTAGGCTAGTCTTGGCAGGCTAATTGCTATTCCTAGCTATTGCTAGGGTAGTTGAGGCTAGTTGAGGCCAGTTGAGGCTAGGCTAAGCTTATTACCTCATCAGCTCCTCATCGTAGGCCTCACACTCAGCAGGGAAGTCTGGGATGTGATCCTGTCTTTACGTCACCACAACAAAAACAACAAGAAATTGTACATCAGCCCACAAAACAGAGATTTCCTCTGACAGTCAAGAGAACAAGCCTGCTCTTTAAACCACAGGGCAGCATGGCCTAAGATCACAGCAATGTGGCACAACCCCTAAACAGCCAGTAAATCATGTGTCAAGACTGCGTAGCTACAGCACTGTAGTCCTACAGCCCCGCTAGAACTACAGGAAGTATGTGACATGAAGAAGGCAGAATCAGCAGCGACTAGTGGACTCTATTGTGCAACTGGAAAGTGTGTAGCTTTCTGTGTCTGTGCAAGAGTCAATTTGTATCCTGGGGAAATTCCTATTGTGTGAACCAAGTCCCTTTTAAATCTTTTTCGACAATGACAAGCAAGCCACATACAGTGGTAACATAGTTCATAACATAGAATCAATGAATGGAAAACCCTTTTGGTTTTCTTCGAATCGAGGTCCAGAGTTGTATGTGAAGAGTATGTTAACATGTAGTTGATGTGTTGATATGATATGACACACTAACCAGCCTACAGGACTACCCTTCACAGTCTCCAGACTGCTCTCTATGGTCTATAGACCTACAGGACAACCCCCTACAGCCTACAGACCTACAGGACTACCCTCAACAGTCTACAGACCGCTCTCTACAGTCTATAGACCTACAGGACCACAGGACTGCCCTCTACAGGTGCTGGCCAGGCCCAGACCTACCTGTCATCAAAGCTACCATTCATCATGGGACTGGGCCAGGAGCTGTGGTTAGGGCCGTTGTAATATCTTCATGAGAGACACACACATAGAGAGAATGGAGGCCATGAAGGAAGGAATACATGAACAAATGAATGAATGAATGAGCGAGTGAGTGAATGAATGAAAAGTGGAAGAATGAATGAATCTAACTCCAGGATCTGGGACACAACCAGAAGGATCAGCTAGGATCTACTTTCTGTGTCGGCAGCAGGGGCAGACGTTACCTCTCCGGTAAGTCCAGGGAGTTACTGACGGCCACAGACATCCTCCTGCCTCTCACCATGCTCCTGCACACACAGCAGCAGAGGGGTTAGGGCAGGGGGGCAGGGCTGGAAGGCAGAACTGGGCTGGGGGGCAGGGCTAGGGGACAGGGCTGGAAGGCAGAACTGGGCTGGGGGGCAGGGCTAGGGGACAGGGCTGGAAGGCAGAACTGGGCTGGGGGGCAGGGCTGGGGGACAGGGCTGGGCTGGGGGGCAGGGCAGGGCTGGGGGGCAGGACTGGGGGGCTGGGCTGGGGGGCAGGGCTGGGGGGCAAGGCTGGGAGATGAGGGTAGGGCTGACGGTCACAGAAGGTTACAGGCTGGGGGAAAGGGGGGAGGGGACTAAGACCAGAGTCCAGAGGGACAGGCCCAGCCGATGCTCCTCTGGAACTTTAGCTATGCCAAGTCATCAGTACCATCAAGTGCCAATCATCCCTCTCTCCCCCCCCCCCCCCCCTCCCCACAGACACACACCCTTCCTGGGTACTTCAGCTCAGTATTTAATATGCTAACAACCAGTACCAGATTACAGCCAGGATTTAGGGATGACCTCAGGCAGAGGTTAACCCCTCCCCCTCCCCCCCCCCCTCACGAACACACACTCTGTCTCACACTTCTGAACACGCTACAAACAACCACCAGCACCAACAACCTCTCCCTGACTCTCCCCCACCAGACATACCATCTGTAGACACCACAGTACTCTACTAACACCCTAGTACACAGCTACATGATCGCACACTCCCAAGGACACTACTTCAGCATACTACTTGCGCCATGGTACACTGCTGACACTATCACAGACACAATTGTAGGATAGTGTGTATCGTAGACTAGTGTGTATAATAGAATAGTATGTATAGAAATCTAGTGTTTAAAGTATAGTGGATTAGTATGTATAGAAGTCTAGTGAGCACAGTAGACTAGGGTGTATAGTAGACTAGTATCTAAGTGGACTACCTGTCCAGACTACCGTAGCCCCCTTCTGATGATGTTCTGGACAGCTTGGTGTTGCGTAGCAACCTGACAGCATCCTCACGGAACATAGGATACAGAGAGCCACTGCCAACAGAGGAACCACAGGGTCAGGGGTCAACAGGAAGTGTGTGAGAAAGCCTGTCTCTGGTGACCCCTCAAACTCATCAACCATATCTTCATACATCTTTTACTCAAGAAAACTGACCTGGAACCATGGTTATGACAAGGATGAAATAAACAGATTATAATGCTTTTAATGAATGAATGAGTGAGTGAGTGAGTGAGTGACATAGCTTCAGAGGTAGGCTCTCCTGGTACAGTACCTGGCATAGATAGTTTAACCTGGTTAGGGTTAAACATTTCACTTACATTTTGGCACTAACAAAGAATAGAATAAAACTGAATAGAATGGAACAGAGTAATAATACATCAAACATTGCACAGTGAGAGTCGGCACACGCAGCCAGGCAGTGCAGGAGGGTGATATCTATGTGCCGTATATCTATGTAGCATCAGTCTGTTTGACCTCTTTATGCTGTCAGGACTTGCTGAGCGTAGGGGGGGGGGGGGGGGGGGGAGAGAGGGGGGAGACAGGGGGAGAGAAAGGGGGAGAGGGCAAAAGGAGGATAACAGAGAGAGGTATTTTGTGTCAGCAGGCGGCTGCTCTGGTTCTAGTCTGCTAAGTTGAAGGGAAGAGGAGGAGTAGCTGGTGGAGCATGATGGCTGTCAATCATGCAGGGTTCCCCAATCAGGACAGAGTATACCTGGGGTCCTGGAAATGAGGCACTGGGATTGGCTCCCTGGGTCGGGAGCGAGGAGGGAGGGTGAGATAACGGCTGCAGCCACAGAAACAGAACATGGTCATGAATGAGGGAGAGAGGGATGGAGCGGAGAGAGTCAACCGAGAGAAAGAGAGAGAAAGTGATGGGGAGAGAGGTTAAGAAAGAGAAACAGAGTGATGGGGAGAGAGGTTAAGAAAGAGAGAGAGTGATGGGGAGAGAGGTTAAGAAAGAGAGAGAGAGTGATGGGGAGAGAGGTTAAGAAAGAGAGAGAGAATGATGGGGAGAGAGGTTAAGAAAGAGAGAGAGAGTGATGGGGAGAGAAGTTAAGAAAGAGAGAGAGAGTGATGGGGAGAGAGGTTAAGAAAGAGAGTGTGTAGGAGCCTAACATGCTGATGGCAGTGACGAGTACTGAAACCAGTCTCTCTTCACGCACAGGAAGTCTCTCTTCACCCACAGGAAGTCTCTCTTCACCCACAGGAAGTTTCTCAACTCCAGAATGGGAGACCTTCTCCATGATAGCTGCGCAAGACCTCTAACGTGTGTCTCAGGGTGTGTGTGTGTGTGTGTGTTTGGTCCGGTCCTAGACTCAGTCACGTCTGCACTCCTGTTAACGATGCGTTCCAGCAGCGTACCTGTCCGGTGAGTAGCGGTCCTCAGATAACCGCTGGCGGTCCATACGACCAGAACCGTACAGGGACGGTCCCCCTCGTACACCGTGGTCCAAACTCCGACTGGGGAGACAGACCTCACAGGGTCACCAACTCTCACTCTTGCACCCTCAACCACAACCAGACCGCTAACTCTATTACCCTCAACCGCAACCTGTAGCAGGTTCAAATCCCCCCAGTAAATCGCTTTGAATTTAACCGTTTGCTAAATAAACACATTATTATTATTATTATTGTACTGTGCAGGTCTGGAGTCAGGGTTGTCATGGCGACTGAGGACTTACCTCTGAGGCGGAGGCACGCTGGGTGAGCGAGAGCGCGCGCGGGCCATGTGATTGGAGGCCATCACCTGTTCTGGAACCGATAGGGTGGAGCTTTGGAAGTCCCGCCCATTGTGTCGGTAGTCTAGGCGACCACATGACGGTAGAGGAAGAGGAGTCAGAGTTAGAGAGTAAAATCAATAGATAGAATTCATGCAGCATGTAGTTTGTAGCCTATAACATGTTACCTGTAGCATGTAGCCTGTTTAATGTAGCATGCAGCCTGTTTTACATATAATTGGTACAGAGTTTGTTTTTTATATTGAGCTTCACAGAGATCAGAGCAACATGCAGAACAATCCACATATTACACTGTTGGTGTGTTTGTGTGTGTTGGTGTGTGTGCAAGTACACTATTGTTTTCTGTGAGTGTCTGTTAGTTTGTTTGTGTGTTTGAACAAGTGACAGATTTCTAAGGCTGCGGAAAAGTGAAAGCATGTTTGAGGTTGTGTGTGTCTGTGTGTGTCTGTGTGTGTATGTGTGTAGGTGAGCATCCCCAGATAAAACGCTTTGTAATCTTCTCTCTAGCTTGATCCCTTAACTTGATTTGTGCCTATGACGTTCAGCGGGTGTCAGGGATAAGAACGCAACACACACATAACACACACACAACACACACACACACAACACACACAGGAACCCTCCACTTCTGTACCTCTAGCAGTGGCCAAGAACGGTCTCAGAAATCCCTGAACTTAGAAAGTCTCTCTGTTGACTTAGTTCACTCGTGTTTAGGGCCATACATGCATATCAGGGTATGGATAGCTGGTCTTTACCAAAGCATTGTGGGTGTTGTAGTTTAGTTACCTGATATAACTCCAATGCCATCTTCACAGTCAAAATCAGAGAACTCGATGTCACTGATCCTCTGAGATCCTGGGGAGAGAGAAGGAGAGAGAGAGAGAGAAAGACAGAGAGAAAGGGAGAGAGAGACAAGGAGAGAAAGAGAGGAGTTGAAGAGGAGTGTGTAAGCACGGTGTTTAGCCCTCTCTGCATGTCGTGACATCACTGTCTACCCCCGTGCAGGGTAATCTCCTCAGGGTCACCAGAGGGTCATCAGGGTCAGCAAAAGTGACCACTACCACTGACTGGTGTTACACAGGGGTCACAAACCTGGAGCAGAATCACAACATTCTCTAATGTTTGATTATCAGGCACACACCCCTAATCAATGTTTTAACTACAAGCTGTTGTGTGCGTCTGAACTGGCAGGGAGAGGCATTGAGAGAGAGACAGCACACACAGGGCAGCAGAGCACCGGGGTAGTGAATGGGGGAGAAGCAGAGGATACAAGTCACCATACGACACAGCACTCTGTCAACCCACGACAAGCACTGGCAGGAAGGACAGGTCGGCAGACAGGAAGCTGTCATCGTGTCAAAACCATGGGAATGATATGCAGCCATATAGGATTTACGTTGGCATTGCGGTGCAGAAGTTACCTCAGAGTTTAGCGTAACGTTAGCAAAGAGGCTAAAGCCAATGTGCTAATGTTTACGCTAAGTTTGGCTACCCGCAATGTTTGGGGGCTATCTCGTTGTTATGATCAGTGACCTATGCACTTTTGTAAAGCTCTCTTTTGGAAGTCGCTTTGGATAAAAGCGTTTGCTAAATGAATAAATGTAAATGTAAGAAACTTAGAGGTTATTGGCACCCTGATTTGATTGATACAAATGCTAAAGTTAGAGTAAGAAATGTTTTTCTAAAGTAAGTGTAATTTTTTTGGGTTGCAACTGTACAGTTTAGTGCCAGAGCCCTCCAGACAATGGAAACTAAAGTTAGCGTTAGCATTGCCTACTATGGAGGCTAACATTAGCTGGCTAGCTGTGTGGGATGCACGGTATCATAAGGCTGGCTAGCTGGGCGGTGTGTGTGTCTGTGTGTGTGTGTGTGCGTGTGGGTAGGGGTCGGGCGGTGTGTGTGTCTGTGTGTGGTTTTGTGTGTGTGTGTGTGCAGGGGTGAAGCAACACACACACAGGCCACAGGGGCTAGAAGTGTAGGTGTCAGAACACACACAGATCACTGGTTACCTGAGTTATAGAATGGACCCTTGTCTGGAGGGGAGAAAGGCAACATTAAAGCAAGTGAACAGTGAAAACACGCGTGTATACTAACCGGGTATGTTAGCTTGTTTGTGTATTTGAGTGCGCGTGTGTGTATATACGTGTGTCTGTGTCCACCTGAGCACACGTGTGTGTGTGCGCGCGTGTATTTGTAGCACTGTGTGTGCATATGCCTGTGTACATGTGTGTGTACGTGTGTGTGTGTGTGTGGCGTACTCTGCAGCCTGCGTGTGGGGCTTTCTCCAGGCAGCAGGCGTCTCTGCAGGTAGGGGGAGGAGGAGGGCAGAGGGAGGGACGACACGTCGTGGGTCAGCAGCTTGTACCAGTGAGCCTGGTCATCCAGCAGGGCTGTCTCCAGCTCAATCAGGATCTGGACACACACACACGCACACACACACATGTAGACACACACACACACACACAAATAGTTAATGAACCAGTTCCATTTGTTGCAAACCTTTTAATCTGCAATATTGAAAGCTTTTTATGGAATACGGGTGTGCGAACACAGTACCTGTGTGTGTACACGTGTGTGTGTCCCAGAGGGTGGGATTATTTGTGTTCACAGTGCGTGCGTGAGTGAGTGTGTGCGTACATGTGAGAGTGCGCGTCCATGTGTGCACGTGTAGCTACGTGTGTGTGCGCGTCTCACCTCCCCCAGGAAGTCGCTCTCCTCCTCGCGGACCCTGGCCTGGTCCCAGAGGGTGATCTCCAGCATGCGCTCCCTGAACTCCCTGCGGTGAACCGGCATGTACATGAACGTCTGGTTCCACTTGGGCTCCACCGACTTCTTCACCGTCTTGGTCCTCCGCTTGCTCTTGTCACTGCGGGGGTCACACCCAACACTGACGCTGAGTCACAACCAGAGGAGCAGAGTTACAATACTAAGGGAGAGGAGAGGAGGGCAGGGAGGGGGGTCGGACGGCGGAAGAGAGGAGAAGCGAGCGGAGAGGCAGGAGAGCAGGAGAACGGGTGGAGAGGATAGCAGAGGAAAGGAGGAAAAGACAGGAGGAGAGGAGAGGAGGGAGAGGGCAGGGAAGGGGCAGGAGGGGGTGGGAGAGGAGAAGAGAGTGGAAAGAGAGGAGAGGAGGAGAAGAGAGGACAGCGGAGGAGAGGCGGAGAGGAGTCGGTGTACCTTCTGTCTGGGAGGAAGTAGATCTTGACGTAGGGGTTGAGGGGGCGTCCGTCCTCCCGGGCAGGCAGGTCCTTGGCTCCCAGGATGGTGACGATCAGCTGGTGACCCACCTTGTCGTACCACAGCTTGACCTGCAGAGGGCGCATGGTGGCGTTACACACATACACGTGCCTCCTCCCGCAGAGACAGCTCCTCCCCCTCTCCCCTCCCTCCCTCCCTCCCCCAGAGACAGCTCCCCCCTTCCTCCACCAGAAACAGTATCCCAGAAGTGGTCAGATGTGGCTGGCAGGGCTGTGGTGTGGACAGCATGGTAAGACCAATCACATCAAGTTAGATCGGGGATTCCCTCCTCTTAGGGAAGGAAGGAAGGAAGGAAGGAAGGAAGGAAGGAAGGAAGGAAGGAAGGAAGGAAGGAGGGAGGGAGGGAGGGAGGGAGGTAGGGAGGGAGGGAGGGAGGGAAGGAAGGAAGGAGGGAGGGAGCACTCCAAGGAGGGAGCAAGTATAGTAACAGATCCACCCACGAAGGAAGGGAGCTATAGTATTTCCTTCATTCCTTGACAAAAACTTTCAAAGACAGGCAAAGTAAGACACTGGATTTGAAATAATATAAATATGAGTAAGATATACATGTGAAATTTATGAAAATAATAATTTCATTCAATTGGTAACCCCTCCAAAATATGAAGCTTTAACTGAAGATGACAGAATATCTTTGAAAGTATCTTCTTTCAGAAGAGCCAGCTATGAGCTAAACAGGCAAACAGAACATCAGCAGACAGCTAGCTAACTAGGCCATCAACACTGTAACATTGTCTATCCAGTGATGTCAATGCATCTGGAAGTGTGCAGAGATAACCCAGGTACAGAGATCAGCTACTGCCAGTGTTATTGTGGTATCAAGATGTGTTCCATTCTCTGCTTCCACCACACTCATGCCCAGACTTGGCTTTGATGTGCAGTATAGCACAGTACACAACAGCATAGCAGAGTATAGTATAGTATAATATTGCTTAGCTTAGTATAGTACAGTACAGTATAGTATAGAATATTATAGTGTAGTGCAGTACAAAATAGATCTACATCTGGAGGAACTACAGCTAATATCCACACACAGAGTGTAGAAGCAAGCAGGAAGCGCTGAGCAGAACGACTACTCTAGACTACACACACCTAGAAGAGTGATAGAACAGCGAGATGGAGTGGTCAGACAGAGTGATGAGATAGAGTAATCTGATTGAGCGATCAGATCTCACACCTGGCTGGAACGCCAAGAAAGAAAAACAAGAGGAGCTCTACTGGAAAATGCAAAGTGTCTGTGTAGAGAAAGCCCTGCAACACTTGAAGTCGCTGGGCTTGGAAAAGGTCCCTCCAGCTCCACTATACATCCACTCCTCCTCTTCACTAAGAAGAAGTGTGTTAGTAGCGCTGTGGGTGAGCCCAGGGCTGGGACTGACCCGTGAGCATGGTAGCAGTCCATGAGACAGACGGGATGCACAGGACACTGTCTCTTTGGAGGCGGTCAGGACGGCACATGGAGCACCACGCATGAAACTGGCAGGTCACGGTGTAAACATCAAACTTTGATAGAAAGATCAAGTATGAATGCTATCATCTGCTGTGCATTTTCCATCTAGCGCCGAAAAAAACTGCAAGAGAGAAAGATAGAGAGAAAGACAGAGAGAGAGAGAGAGAGAGAGAGAGAGAGAGATAGACAGAGAGAGAGAGAGAGAGAGAGAGAGAGAGAGAGAGAGAGAGAGAGAGAGAGAGGTAGTATGTGTCTCTATCAGTAGACGTGTTACCTGGACCCTAGGTACAAGGGGCGTGGCTCTTCTATTAAGGCATGGACTCTGGGTGAGCAAAGTTACACAGAGAACAATGCAATCAAATCAAAGCAAAACTGACAAAGTCGCACAACAACAACAACCAATTCAGCCTCAGAATCCAGTCAACAATATTCACATTATGAACTTGGATTGGACTCGCACACATACTTGAATCAACTCCACCAATGTGTGTGTGTGTGTCTGTGTGTGTGAAGAATATGCACACACATGCACACGCTTCCACTCATCTCTGCTGCTGACTTCAGCAGTGTAGATTAAATCTCTCTCATCTTGCGCTCCAAAAAGTTTAACAAGGAAACCCAGTGAGACTTCAAAGCTGGGCCTCGAAACATGCGGCTACATTTGAGCTCAAATTAAAACAGTGTTTCAGACATCTGCCGCACGTCTTCTCTCGTTTCCTCCGCTGAGGGTTCGGATTCATCTCCCTGTCTTCCTCAAAGAATATTTCACGACTCCTTTGTACTGAATTATAAGAATGACTGTAGCAAAAGTTCAAACTTAAAAGTTGAAATGAGATAATGGTAAGTAGTTCCGTTTTTAAATTGTGCATCTGGAAGTCCAGCAAGTGTTCAGCACAAACCCAGCTGGTCTCTCTTCCTTATTAACCTGTCTTTCCACCTGTCTCTCCATCCTCTCACCTGTCTGAAAAGACCGAACACCTTATATTGTCCTGCTCCAAACACTAAAATGTCCCAAAGCTACGATTTACATCTGTGGTTTGACCCTACTAGAACTGGTTACGCATTCGCCTGTCTCACCATTCACCTGTCTCTCCTGCCTGTCTCTTTCTGGAAGACCACGCGTTTTTCAGCACAGGTTCAGCTGCGGTCACATCGAGAGCCCTCACGACCCTCAGTGGTGCCCCCTGTGGCTGGAGGCTGGCAGTGCAGCCATAGTGCATGCTGGGTACTCACCGAGACCTGTCCAGACATGAACTGGGGGGGCTCCCGCAGCATCCCAGGGCTCATGGGGGACGTGACCGATATAGAGGGCCCCATCTTCTGAGACTCAAAGGAACTGGAGCCTGAGGACACAGGCACACACACACACACACAGACACAAACACACACACACACAGTTGTAGGTTTACATAGGCCGCTCAGAAACTGTCAATAGGAACAGGACCAAATAATTCCAATGCGTCTGTTTGTGTACTCATTATAAGTGGCATATTAGGTTGAAACTTCAACACGTTTTGGGCAATGTTTTGATGTGTTGGTTTGTGTCTGAGTGCGTGCGTGTCTGTGTGTTCGCAAGTATGTCTGTGTGCGTGTGTGTCTGTGTGTCTGTCTGTGTGTGTGTGTGTGCTCACTTGATTCAAGCTGTCCGTGACTGCTATCTGGCATTCGGGAGACGTCTCTGTGTAGACAGATACATACATTATTATATTATGTTTACAAACATACAGTACATCACATACAGAAATACCATCAAACTGAAGTCTTGAGACCCACCTTAAATACTACTGTACATGTCAGGTTTGAGACCCACCCTACACACTACCGTACAGGAAAGGTTTGAGACCCACCCTACACACTACCGTATACGACAGGTTTGAGACCCACCCTACACACTACCGTACACGACAGGTTTGAGACCCACTCTACACACTACTGTACAGGAAAGGTTTGAGACCCACCCTACACACTACCGTATACGACAGGTTTGAGACCCACCCTACACACTACCGTACACGACAGGTTTGAGACCCACCCTACACACTACCGTACACGACAGGTTTGAGACCCACCCTACACACTACCGTACACGACAGGTTTGAGACCCACCCTACACACTACCATACAGGACAGGTTTGAGACCCACCCTACACACTACCGTACAGGACAGGTTTGAGACCCACCCTACACACTACTGTACAGGACAGGTTTGAGACCCACCCTACACACTACCGTACAGGACAGGTTTGAGACCCACCCTACACACTACCGTACAGGACAGGTTTGAGACCCACCCTACACACTACCGTACAGGACAGGTTTGAGACCCACCCTATATGCCGAGACACCACCAGCTCCACCTGGGGCTCGGGTTTGGAGTCCAGGATGATGTTGTAGACCTCCTTAAACGTGGCGCCCTGGAGAACACGGCCGTTCCACTCCAACACCTGGTCCCCTGAGGGGGGGGGGGGGAGAGAGAGAGAGAGAGAGAGAGAGAGAGAGAGAGAGAGAGAGAGAGAGAGAGAGAGAGAGAGAGAGAGAGAGAGAGAGAGAGAGAGAGAGAGAGAGAGAGAGAGAGAGAGAAAAGAGAATGTGAGAGATAGATAGAAAGAGAGATAGATGAAGAGAAAGACAGTAAGATGTCGGCAGTAATAAGCTGTGGTTGTCAGTAAGCCAGGGTATTAGACCCATCAGCACGTCACTCCAAAGCTCATTACATCACCAGCTTCACGCTAGATTGGCAAACACCACGCTGCTTGAGGATGTATATGCACGGGGGTCTGTGAGTGTGAGTGTGTGTGCGTGTGTGTGTGTGTGTGTGCGTGTGTGTGTGCGTACCTGGCCGCAGGTGTCCTACAGTGTCCGCCAGACTCCCTCTCTTCACCTTGGTGATGAAGGCACAGAGGCGACCCGACTCAGTCATCTTCCCCCCCACCACCTGCCACACACAGGGTAGGGTTAGGGTCAGGGGTCAGAGTTAAGGTCCAGGCTTTAGGTCCAGGGGTCAGGGGTCATCGTCTGGGGTTAAGGCTTCAGATCCAGAGGTCAGGGGTCAAGACGTACCTTGAGACCCAGCAGCGCTCCGGTATCCTGGGGAATGGTGCCGTCTTTCATCCGCTTGTTCAGCAGGATCCGTCCAATCAGACGCTCGCCATCTTTAGACGGTTGCCATGACACCGGGTGCTGCGAGGCCAGAGTGACAACACACCTCGTCTCTCATGGCAAGAGTACATACCATAATAGCAATGATCTACTTCAAACATCCCATAATGTAGAGAGGGGAGAGACTGGAAGACTGGGTATGGATCTAAATATAGGTGCGAGCACAGCAGTGACAGTAGAGCAGACACAGAGGAACAGATAGAGAGAAAGAAAAAGAGAGGGTAGATAAAGATAGAGAGACAGAGAGCAAGAGAAAGAGCAAGCAAGAGAGTACTGGAGAGAGCAAGCAAGCGAGAAAGAGAGAAAGATATAGAAAAGACAAAGACAGAAAAGGAGAGAGAGACAGACAGGAGCTAACAGTGGATGATGTTCTTCTAGAGAGCAAGGTTTTAGATTGTATTCATTTAGCAGAGGTTCTTATCTAAAGCGACAGATGGTGTGATAAAAGCTAAACTAGGAGACGGGAGGGACAGTCCAGCAGAAGAACCAGTCAGACAGCAAGATGAAGAATAGTCTCAGGGAGGAGGAGGAGGGTGGTGATGACAGCTCAAACAGGAAGTGAGGCAGATGAAGGTGGATGGTAACAGGACGTGAGGTAGAGGAGGGTGGATGGTGACTGGAAGTGTGGAAGAGGAGGGGGAAAGGAAACGGGAAGTAAGGAAGGGGAAGGTGGATAAGAACAGGAAGTCAGAAAGGGGAGGGTGGGTGGTGATGACAGCTCAAACAGGAAGCGAGGAAGGTGACAGTTGAAAGAGGAAACAGGAAACCTTGGTGTGTGAGCATACCAACCAGTTGAGACCACCACCTCGTGATACGAGCAAGGGAAGCAAGAGAGAGAGGAAGAGAGGTAGGAAGGGAAGAAGAGAGGGAAAGAAAGCGATAGAGGTGTGAAAGAGATGGAGGAAGAGACAGAGGAAAGAATACAGATACAAGAGGGAAGGAAGAAAGAGGGAGGAAGGGAGACAGAAAGAGAGAGAAAGGAAAAGAAAAAATGACAGGTAGACAGAAAGAGAGAGAAAAAGAGAGAATGAAGAAAAAAATGATTGGTGGACAGAGAAGTAAAAAGTCAGAAGGAGAGGGAGAAAAAAACGAGAGAAAGGGAAGTAAGAAGTTCTGTGACACACTGGCATACAGGCCAATAGCAACCAGGCACAGGTAGCAAGCCCCTCCCCCTGGACAGGAAGCAAGATAGCTATCTCCGCCCCTTCAGTGGGAGCATGCAGGGCTCGTGTCCAGCATGATGACATCATTTCTCCATCTTCCTCCATACTTCTATTCCTTCATCACCCCATCCTCCTGTCTCTCCACCCCCCCATCCCCACAGTTTTCCCACCCGCCCCCCCTCCTCCCCAGCCCTCCCACCCACCCCTCCACCCCCCCAGCAGTACCTTGTCACTATGGCTAAGCTCCTCGTTTAGTGTGGTGCTACTGCATGTGTCCACGCCCGAGTCTTTGACCTGTGGCTCGCACCACTCCGGGTCCTCGTCAAACGAGCGCCCCCCCAGCCCCACCATCCTCCTGAGCCTGTCTGCCAGGGAGTCGGAGGACTCCAGCAGGAGGGCCTGCTGACCACGGGGTTCCCTGTCTGCCCCCTGACTGTCACCTGGGGGAGGGGGGGAGGGAGGGAGGTGGAAGGGGGAGTAGGCAGGAGGGGAGGAGGGGAGGAGGGAAGGAGGGAGGTGGAGGGGGAGTAGGCAGGAGGGGAGGGAGGGAGGGAGGGGGAGTAGGCAGGAGGGGAGGAGGAGGGGAGGAGGGGAGGAGGGGTGGGAGGTTGGAAGGGAGGAAGAGTAGGTATAGGAAAGAACAGAGCGGAGGAAGGAGAATGGGGTATAGAGGAGGGGAGGAGGGAGGGGTGGGCCAGAAGGAGGAGTGGGAGGAGGGGGGAGGGGGGGAGGGGAGGGCGTAGGGTGGCGATGACAACAACAAAACAAACAAAAAACATGGTAGGGCGAGTTAGGTTCGAGAGATGGGAGATGGCAGGGATCCGCCGGGGAGGGCGGGGTCATACCATAGACATGTGCGCGGCTTCGCTATGCCACGTTGCATGGTCCCACCACTGGCCATCCATGTCTCCTAGAACAAGCGGGGTTCAAACCAAACACACACGCAAAGCAGAGGACAGGTGAGAACAGGACAGAAGCGCTTCAGACAAACACACAGGCAGGGAGACAGAGAGACAGACATAGACAGACCTATAAACAAGAAAACACATACACGCAAACATACACACACTCACATACACTCACTCACACACACACACACACACACACACTCACTAGGGGTGTAACAGTGCATGAACCGTCACAGTACGGTCGTCACAGTTCAGTGCATGCAGTCAGACAAGGAATGCATCTGAGTCAGTCTTGTACTTAATGGAAAACGATTATGAGGCCAATCAAATGAAATGGGCAAGAACTCAGCACAATGTTCCCTCATCTGTCCTTATTTAAGTGCTGGGAGTTTAAGAATGCATGTGGCATGCTAGCTTGATAGAGCGAATGGCGGTTTGTCGTTGCTCAAAATGTGAAACGGGGATTCATCGGACTTTGGCTCAAATACAGCATCTCCATCTTGTAGACAAGACTTTTGTGATCCGATTGATATAACATTTAGGATGTGGCACTTAAGTCATATGAAAAGAAACCTAGCATTTGGGATTTGTTGCTTATTCCTGTTGTACCAAATTCATATCGAACCGTGACCCAAAAACTGCGTACCGAACTGTGACTTCTGTGTACCATTACACTCCTAATACTCACACACAAACAACCTTGCATTGATATAACATCCTTTGTTTGACCTGAAGTTGACCACATAGTCCACCTGTACGATAAGGTTAAACTGGTATAACTTTCAGGCTTATCTGCTTACACCACAACACAACCCTGGTCAACCCTAACTGTTCACCATAACCCTCGTCAACCTCCCCCAGTGTCTTTGAAGCTTGAGATGGTTCAACCGTGACACAACCCAGATCAACTGGGGTACACTTCCCTAAGTCTCTTTGAACCTTTTTGATGGGTTAACCCTTGTTCAACCCTGGTTGACCTTTCCCAGTCTCTTTGAACCTTGAGCTGATTCAACATTAACCCTAAAAGCGGTTCAACTGTGGTCAACTTTAACTCTGGTCAACCCCAATCAACCATGGTTCAACCAGAACTAGTCTCTCTGAGCCCTGAAATGGTACACATAACTTCCAGATCCTGATTTTCATAGTCTGCTTGTTCATGTTTGCTAGTCTGCATGGGTCATGTTAGCTAGTCTGCACAGTTCATGTTAGCTAGTCTGCATGGGTCATGTTAGCCAGTCTGCATGGGTCATGTTAGGTAGTCTGCATGGGTCAGTCCCAGGTTAGCTAGTCCGCATGGGTCAGTCCCAGGTTATCTAGTCTGCATGGGTCAGTCCCAGGTTAGCTAGTTTGCATGGGTCAGTCCCAGGTTAGCTAGTTTGCATGGGTCAGTCCCAGGTTAGCTAGTCTGCATGTGCCAGTCCCAGGTTAACTAGTCTGCATGGGTCAGTCCCAGGTTAGCTAGCCCGCATGGGTCAGTCCCAGGTTAGCTAGCCCGCATGGGTCAGTCCCAGGTTAGCTAGTTTGCCTGGGTCAGTCCCAGGTTAGCTAGTCTGCATGGGTCAGTCCCAGGTTGGCTAGTCTGCATTAGCCTGCATTGGCCGGTGGCTGCAGGTAGAGTGTGTAAGCAACTCCTTGGCCAATGAAAAGTCATAGTCTGTTTGTCTGTGGTGACATGGACAGCTAGCCTGATAGGATTTGAGAAGAGCCGCAAACCACACACACACACACACACACACATATCCAACACAGACACAAACCCTCCAAAACACACACACACTCCAATGCAAACATAAACACTCCACCTCAAACGCACACACAAATTCAACAAATTATTCAACACAAGCACACTTCAACACACTGGAACACACACAAAGGTGTTCTGGAACAGACTTGAAGACTACCTGATTCTCTAACAGTGATGCTGCACTTTTCAACCAGGGCTGGGCACACCTACACACCTGTCTGCCTCCATGATGTCTGCATGCCTGAAGGCCTACCTGCCTGCATGCTTGTCTGAATGTCTGCACGTCTGTCTGCATGCCTGTCTGCATGCCGGTCTGCATGTCTGTCTGCATGTCTGTCTGCATGTCTGTCTTTCTGCATGCCGGTTTGCATGTCTGTCTGCATGCCTACATGTCTGTCTGCATGCCTGCATGCCTGTCTGCCTTTCTGCATGTCTGTCTGTCTGCCTGTCTGTCTGCATGCTTGCATGCCTATCTGTCTACAGACCAAACTTCACCACTCAGCTAAAGACAGTGACCCTCTCTCTCTGTATTTATGTAAGGATTAAATAAAAGGATTCGATTGATCCTAGGTGAGCGGTGATAGCTAGCTGGAAGACTAGCTAAATAAAGAATGCCCAAGCAAGGTCTTTCCTGCAAAACTTTACATTAAGGTTACAATTTCTACCATGTAACTACAAAGAAATACATATAATAGCCATTTAGTAGTTTAAATTATTCTCCTTCAGTACAATTACCATACATCCATCTGTGCCTTCTAATTCGTACTCTGCCTTTAAACACTTTTATAATAACCTTTACCGCTAACTCTTAATACCATTTAATTATATAGCAATGTGTAAGCATGTACAATGTTGATACTATAGATACTGCTATGTAGTGGTAGTTAATGTAACATTAAAGTAAAGTGTTGCTATGTAGTGGTTGTTAACTTTAATGTCAAGGGTTGCTATGCAGTTACATGGTAGTTAATGTAACCTTCATGTCACTCTTGCCTTCTGGTCTATATAGCAGACTGTTACACTCCTGAACAGCAAGGCATGTCTGAAGTGTGTGTGTGTGTGACATGTGAAAGCAGGAGATCATATCTCTCTTTCACTCCCACTCTCACTACTCCATCCTTCCATTCTCCCACCACTCCACTTTAGCTTGCCAAAACGGTGTTACTGGTGAAGATAACCTACAACCTCCACCTCTCACACACACACACCTTTTACACACACACACACACACATACACACACACACCTCAGACATACACACACCTCACACTACACACACACCTCCATACCTGCTGCATAATAGGACATCAAACCTACACTTCACACACACACCTTTCAGACACACTCCTCAGATACAGTCTCTCTCTCACACACGCAGCTGGTACCTTCATTGGAGAAGAAAATGCTATGGCCCACCTCTAACCTCTAACCCCCTCCAACACACACAACTCGCTACACACACACCCCTGTAATGACACACCCACCCTGGTACTCACAGGACTGGGAGCCCCCCATGGGAGGGTGGTCAGAGCGCAGGAGGGTGTGTGTGTGTCTGAGTGCTGGCGCTCCTCCTCTGTCAGAGCAGGGAGGTGCAGGGAAGTTCATGCCTCGCTGTAATGAGCTTACCTGTCCTCTCTATAAGCCCGCTTTAACACGGCAGCCTACATGATCCCCAACACATCACCCCCTTCTTCTGCTTCTCCTGCTATTCCTCCCGCTCCTCCGCCTCCCGCTCCTCCGGTTCCTAGGGGTCCAGGTCCACCCGAGAGAGGAGAGGAGGTCTGGTTCCCCTCGAACAGGATCTCCAAGCGCAGCTCCTCTCCAGTCAATTCCAGCTGGCCAGCTAATCCAACAGAGTGGGAAAGAGAAGCAAGGACTCGTCCAGGAGCGAGGCCCGCTTCTGCTCCTTCTCCGGGGGGGGGCCGTGAGGAGGGAGGCTCCTGGGGGCGCGCGGCCCGGCTCAGAGGTTCCTGGCAGGGCTGGTGAAGAGCATGGTCCTGGGGTGCGTGGAGGTGTGGATGACTTCAGCCTCTCCTGCTCTCTGTGTAACTGCTTCTCTAGTCTCCTCTGGGTGGGAGGGAGCAGGGCCAGTGTGGACCAATCAGGTCCTGTAAGCTCTGACGAGATGGCCTTTGCCCAATGACATCTGACCAGCAGATAAGTCTGTCAGAGGTCGCCTGAAGGCTTTTCTGATTGGCTGGCTGCCGCCTCTACCGGGACCCATCTGATTGGGTAAAGCCGGACAGATCAGTCGCACGAGCCTCTCATACCAGCCTCTTATACGAGCCTCTGACAGCAGCCTCTAAAAACAGCCTGTAACAGCAGCCTCTAATAGCAGTCTCTCTCAGCCAAACACATACCGTGTGTGTGTGTGTACGCAAGTGTGTGTGTGTATGTGTGCATGAAGCTGTGTATGTGTGTACGAATCTAATTCTCGAAGTTTGTCTCCACACACAGGCTCTCGCTCTCTCACACACACAAGCACACACAGACTCTCTCTCTCTCTCACACACACACGCACACACACACAGACACACGGACACATGCATACACAGACAGACACACACTGAACTGACACCTCTGAACTCAGCCAGACGCTCAGTTAGAGAGGAGAGACAGAGGGGAGAGAGAAGGGGGAGAGAAAGAAAGAGAGATATCAGGGGGAGAGAAAGGGAGAGAGAGGGAAAATAGAAAAGGTGAGAGAGAGAGAGCAAAGAAAGGGGAAGTGCAGAGAGAGAGGGAGAGATAAAGGTATGCTCTGTCACTAGCTGTCTTCTCCTTTCCTGTACAACTGCAGTAAGAGGCTTATCACATTGAGCTAATTAAGGCTCTGACAACATCAGAGCCAGGAGAAGATAGAGAGGCAGAGGGAGAGAAAGAGAGGGAGTGGGAGAGAGACATAGGGTGGAAGGAGAGGGAGGGAGAGACATAGAGGGGGTGGAAGGAGAGGGAGGGAGGGAGGGAGGGAGGGAGGGAGGGAGGGAGGGAGGGAGGGAGGGAGGGAGGGACGGAGGGAGGGAGGGTGGAAGGAAAGGAGAAAAAGAGAGAAAGGAAGAGAGAGAACAATAGTGCAACCACATCATGGATGATAGATGATCATCTCATCATCTAAATATGTCCCTCACCTGGCCACCAACACACACCACCAACACACAGCCTCACACACACACCTCCTGGTTACTTGGCAACCAGCATGTGATCTCACACACATTGACAATGACAGACAGACAGACAGAAAGGCAAACTGGCAGACAGACAAGACAGACGGCCTTGACAGACTGCTATTAGAAACGGTAAGCATAAGGAGCAGATTTGTTGCCTGAGTTAAAGCATCCGTCGTACAATACACAACAACATACTGTACTGAAAACAGAAATCCCTCAAAAGGTCCCCCTGCACACTGTCTCTGTCTCCTACACACCCACACACCCACACACACAGTAACATGAGAGCGAGGCCTTCATCTCTCCATACCACACACACACAAACGCACATACACAAACGCGCACACACACACACAATGAAACCTGAGAGGTAGGCCTTCATCTCTCCATACCACACACACACACACAAACGCACACATACTCAAACACAAACACACACCAGGCTAACACAAACACACACACACACAGCCCCTGACACTCACTCTCCATCTCGGCATCCTCACAGCTGGTGTACTCTGGCGTGGTGGCGAGCTCCTCCTCCGAGCTGCTGAAGCTGCCAATCACATGCAGCCTCCCCATGCGCTTCCCCCTCTGGGGGTGGGGCCTCAACCCCGATTGGTCGGTGCTGAGCGAATCATTCCTCCCCATTCCATCTGTAGTCCTGTGGAGGGCAGAGCTAGGGTCCAGATGCTGCTGCCCCTGAGGATTCTGGGTAGAACGCCCCTCCCCCAACACAGGGCTCCGGCGAGGCGACGGAGGGCTGTGATTGGTCCGGTCCACCGAGTACGACCGCTGACCGGCCAACAGCGGCTGGGGCTGGGGCCCGGAGGGGCCGTGGCCTTGGAGGTGATCCAGCTCGGTGTACGCCAGCGACACGTCGCTATGGCGACGCTCGTGGCGCGCCCGGCCCA
Organism: Hypomesus transpacificus; assembly: GCF_021917145.1. Taxonomy (NCBI): domain Eukaryota; kingdom Metazoa; phylum Chordata; class Actinopteri; order Osmeriformes; family Osmeridae; genus Hypomesus; species Hypomesus transpacificus. The sequence goes on from NC_061063.1 coordinate 506,478, forward strand.
CCTGTGCGTGCATGCGCATCTGCTCCTCGTAGGGCTGGGGCTTCACGGGGCAGCGCGCCAGGTTGGGGTCGGAGCGATAACGGCTCTGGTACTCCTCCTGGCGCCGTCGCTGCGCCTCCGCCTCATCCACTTCCTGCTCCAGGGGATCCTGGGAACGCCAGCGGCCGCGCCCGTCCCGGTAGCCCGCCCTCGCCCGCCCCCCGCCGCCTCCGCCACCCTCCCGGTAACCGTGGGAAACCCTGGGGGAGTGGCGGGGGTCGCGTTGATAGTCGGGGGAGACAGGCATCCCGGAGTCGTCTGGGGCATAGTCCCGCTGGTTGTAGGCGTGGCTGGGATCCCTGGAACCTGATGGGCTCCTCCTCCTGTCAATCACAGAGACAAGGGCCTATCAGTGCAAAAGCATACCCGGCTGAAGGAGGGGAGAGACACGGGGGGAGAACGAGGGAGACAGAGAGAGGGAGTGTGTGTGTGAGAGAGAGAAATTGTGTGAAAGATAGACAGAGAAAGAAAGAGAAAAAGTCATAAGTTATAAAAGTTAAAAAAAAGTTATAAAAAATGGCTCGGGTTCTTAAGGACAGTTTAACACCAGGTAGACCAGACCAGACTAGAGACGGAATGGTTACCTTCCTCTCACTCTCTCTCTTCCTCTGTTGCTCTGCCTTTCTCTCTCTTACTTCCCCCCAATACACACACAAACACACACACAGAGAGAGAGGTACAGTCTTACCTTAACCCCTCAAGACACACACAGGTATTGTCCTACTTTAACCCCTCAACACACATACACACACAGATGGTCACATGACCAGCTGCATGGAGGGGGGGGGGGGGGGGCTGAGCAATGGCTAGCTGGCTGAGCTGTAGCATTAGCTAGCTCTCAGACCAGAGAAAGATCTCTACCAAAAACCCGCTGTGAAGAAATGTCAACCACAGCCTCAACCCTGCCAATGCACAAATAAGTTAAGCTGTAGTACCGTAGACCTGCAGCGCTGTAAGGGGCTGTAGCTGTGTACACACCTACACACGCGCCTCACACACATAAACACACACTTACACACCCATGCACGGACACATACGCACACGCACACACACCATACATGCACAGAGACACAGAGAGATATTTCCCATCCAGCTCAGTGTATTGCCAAATGTCAGCCCAGCTCAGAACACCCTGTGCCTGCAGGACTGATGCAAACCATGATCACCGCACACACCTCCTCAACTCACTCTCTCTCTCTCTTCTCTCTCTCTCTTTCTCTCCCTCTTATTAGCCCTCTCTTTCTCTCTTCCTCTCACTCTCTCTCTCCCACTCTCTCCTCCTCTCTCGCTCATACTCTCTCTCTCGCCCCCTTTTTTCTCTTCTCCTCTCCTCTCCCACTCTCTCTCTCTCTCTCTCTCTTCCTCTTCACTCCTCCTCCTCTACCGCTCTCTCTTCCTCTCTCTCTCTTTCTCCCCCCCCTCTCACTCTCCCTCTTTCTCTTTCCCTCTCCACCACTTCCTCCTGTTCTCTCTCCCTCTTGTTTTCTCCCACTCTCTCTCTCGTTCTGTTTCTCCCTCTGTCCCTATTTTCTCTTTCTCCCCACCTCCCTCCCTCACTTTCCCTCTCCCTCTCACACTGGAAGCAGTGGACCCTGAATCTTCTACTCTCAGCAGAATCTATAGAACCATATATCACACAGCACCTGCCTAGCCTGTACCCCTCTACCACCAGCCTGTACCCCTCTACCACCAGCCTGTACCCCTCTTCCACCAGCCTGTATCCCTCTACCACCAGCCTGTACCCCTCTTCCACCAGCCTGTATCCCTCTACCACCAGCCTGTACCCCTCTACTACCAGCCTGTACCCCTCTACCACCAGCCTGTACCCTCTACCACCAGCCTGTACCCCTCTACCACCAGCCTGTCCCCTCTACCACCAGCCTGTATCCCTCTACCACCAGCCTGTACCCCTCTACCACCAGCCTGTACCCCTCTACCACCAGCCTGTACCTCTCTACCACCAGCCTGTACCCCTCTACCACCAGCCTGTACCCCTCTACCACCAGCCTGTACCCCTCTACCACCAACCTGTACCCCTCTACCACCAGCTTGTACCCCTCTACCACCAGCCAAGCCTGTACACCCAACCCACAACCAACCGCCTCATTCATCCTCGACATTCAGACTAGACAAAAATATAGGATTTCTCTCCTGTCCTGTCCTCTCTTGTCCTCCCCTGTCCTCTGCTCTCTCCGACCAACACGTTTAGACTCCATAACACACACAGGAACATGCTAACACATAGCAACACACCAAGAAACCAAGAAAGGAACACACTGACACACACAAGATCATGCTAACACACAGAGGAACATGCTCACATACACAGGAACATGTTAACACACATTAACTCGCTAACACTGACAGGAACACCACAAGCTCACTCTCCGCAATAATGTCTTTGGTTTTATGCCAACACCATAACGTACCCTATTTCTTCTCTGCATCCCTCTGCTTCCTCCTTTTCCCTCCCTCCCTCCCTCTCCTCCCTCCTCTGTTCTGCCTTTCTCCTCCTCTCTCTTCTACCCCCCTCCCTCCCTCCTCTGCTCTCCCTTTCTCACCCCCTTCTCCTCCTCCTCCCTCCTCTGTTCTGCCTTTCTCCTCCTCTCTCTTCTACCCCCCTCCCTCCTCTGCTCTCCCTTTCTCACCCCCTCCTCCTCCTCCTCCCTCCTCTGTTCTCCCTTTCTCCTCATCCCTCTTCTCACCCCTTCCCTCCCTCCTCTGCTCTCCCTTTCTCACCCCCTCATCCTCCTCCTCCTCCCTCCTTTCCTCCCTCTCTTCCTCCGGTACGGGTACCTGTCTATGAGTCGCTGCCCATCGATGGCGGCGAGGCGGAGGTGGTGATGCATCAGGCCCCCGCAGACCGCACCACGCTGCACGGCCCTCTGGGAACGCACATGAGCTCCGAGAGGAACAAGCCCACCGACCGAACGAGGCTGTCTCGCTGCGTGGCTCTCTCTGCCCCCCACACACACACACTCAGACACACACAGTCTCTCTCTGTGTTTCGCTCTCACACACACACACACACACACACGCACGCACTCCGGCACACAGATGTATCCTCCACTCGCTCCCTCTCTGTGGCTCTCACACACTCCGACACGCACTCCTTCGCTCTCACTCCCTCTCTATCGTTTTGTATTTCTTATACACACTCCCTCCCTCCTTCTCACTCCCTCCCTCCTTCTCGCTCCCCCTCTCCCTCTCGTTTCTCTCTCAGCCAGCAGCAGAGGCAGTGTGTCTGTGACGAACCCCTCCTCCCCCTCCTCCCTCCCCTCGCCCTTCCTTCCTCTGTCTATCCCTCGCTCCCTCCCTCCCTCTCCCCTCCTACGCAGGAAACGACATCACCTAGCACGCTCACGCTGCTCCCCGGGGCCGAGCACGGCAGCAGAGGCTTGTGGGAAGGCAGGAGGGAGGAGGGGGAGGGGAGAGGTGAGGAGAAAGGAGGAGGGGGGGGGGAGGAACGGTGGCGTTAGTGTTTAATGCTGTTATCGCAGGCTGTATATAGCTGGAGGTCAAGCGAGACTTTAGCCTGCAAGGAGGATTAGGATGCTTAGGTGATTACAGACAGGAGCCTGCCACTCTGTGTACCACTGTCTGTCTGTCTGTCTGTCCACCAACACGCCTGTCTGTCTGTCTGTCCACCTGCCCGTCTGCCTGCCTACCTGCCTATCTGTCTGTTTGACTGCCAGTCTGACTGTCTATCCACCCCCTTGCTTGCCCGTCTGTCTGTCCATCTGCCTGTCTGCTTATGCACCAGTCTGTCTGTCTGTCTGCCAGTCTCCCTGATTGTCTAAATGTCTCTCCGTCTGTTACCGGCCTGTCTGCTTGCTTGCTTGCTGTCTGTCTGTCTGTCTGTCATTGGCCTGTCTGTCTGTCTGTCTGCCTGCCTCTGGGCCCTGTCTATCTGCTTGTCTAGCCCTAACCCAACACAGTGTAGTTAACCTCTGTATAGTGCCTCCAGCCCTGGGGGGAGAACATCATGAAGGAGGCCAGAGATATAACCTCACAGAACCACATCAAACCTAAAAAGAACGAAAACAGAACCTAAACACAATCCAGACCAAACCTCACAGGCTGCTTCTACCCAGACATGAGGCCCAGTAGCAGCTCTCCTGTCTGGGGGAGGAGAGGGAGGACATAACCCTAACCTGGCCTGGAGGATTACCTGGCTGGTTAGCTGGCTCCACATGCCCTGGGTCCTGGTTGGGAGGGGAGCGCCCACTAGGGGCAGAAAGGCGAAGGTGCTGGGAATACGTATTTGTGTGTCTTTCACTGATTCTCCCTGGCTGTAGAACACCATGGCCAGGTTGTCACTCATTCTAGTTACATCCAAACCCAAATAGGAATAACAAGTCCATAGCTTCAGTGTCCACAAGAGAGCTACTGCAGTACCAAGGCCTGGACAACAGTGAACCGAAACAGAACCCATTGAGATCCCCATAGAACCAATACAGATGGCAGAAAAGATAAAACCTCACAGACCCTAATAGGACCCAGATGGAAACCCGCAGAACCTAAAACAAACCTGATAAAGCCCTAGTAGACCCCAGACAACCTGAATAGGACTTATAACAAACCTCACAGAACCTTAGCAGAACCCAAACAGAAACCCACACAGCCGAAAGAGAACACAAACAGAGGGTACCTGTCGGCCGGGCCGTCCTGTGTCCCAGAGTTCCTCAGGGTGGCTCCGTTCCTGAGTGGGGAGCCTGTGGCCCCCCCCGGCCCCTGCAGCCTGGCTGGGGAGACCCCCGGTGGGCCCTCAGCACCACCCAGTCGCGGGGCTGAGCCGTAGAACCACGCCCCCGACTTGGTCAGGATCTCCTGCTTCTTCCGACAGACGTTGCACACCCACATGACCTGCAGGGGGAGGGGGGGAACAACCTTGTTAGTGCTACGAAGCATGCTAACATGCTAGCCCTAACTCTCAGACCGTGTGCTAGCATGCTCATTTGGGGGCCATTAACCATTTGCGTCATGAAGCATATTAACATGCTAACATTAAATATCCCTTAGTCGCAATGCTAATATTATATTATTTATGTCAGTTCCTATAGTAATATCCTAATTGTTCCGTTCCCTATGCTAACATAATATTTACCCCGTTCCCTTGGTGACTACATGTACGCGCACTCACACAAGCTTCGACATATACATTTTAGACACACAGAAACACATGCACACACACATACTACCTGGAATGTGGACAAGAGCAGAAAGACAGTTTAACCTTCCTACACACACACATACACAAACACACACCCACATACACTCCATGCACACACACACACATACACACACATACACAACCTGGAAGGAGATGGAGAGTGTAAATCCCAGACAGAGGCTGCTGAGTCAGCTGTGTTCACAGGAGTTACAAAGATAAACAGAAGGCGGAGAGGTGTGCTGGGCCCCTCTCTCTGTCTCTCTCTCTCTCTCTCTCTCTCTCTCTCTCTGTCTCTCTCTGTCTCTCTGACTGTCTCTCTCTCTCTCTGTCTCTCTCTGCCTCTCTCTCACACACACACGCCCACAAATTCTCTCTTTCTCTGTCTTTCTTTTTCTCCATCTCTCCTTCTCCCTCCTAGACATAGGCCTACCCAGTCACTTCACACACACGTTCTCTTTCCACACACATATTCTCCACACACACGCACACATCCAGTTTACACACACACCTCCATGTGTACGTGATGTTTAGGACCACTAATCACGATAATCATCTGGGCCTATGACTCAAAGGCACAGACATCGAGGTAAATTTGCCTCGGGACACACTTGACGGGCAGCTGTCACGGGAGAAACATTTTGAAAATATCGTAAAGAAAATCTGTCAGAGGGGATGTTATGCATTTGGAAGAGGTTCCTCTTTTCTCCGCCCTGCCTCCAGTGCGAGTGATCCAGGCACTGGTTTGATCTCCCCTTGATTACTGCTCAGCAGTGTGGTCGGGTGCATCCAAAACAGATCTGTCTGAGCTCCAAATAGCTCCAGATAAAGCAGCGAGGCTCACTCTGCCCTGTTTGTTAGGTGTGAGGATCAGCAGGGAGAGAAAGTGAGCCAGTCTCTCATGGCTCCGAATAGAGGAGAGGTTGGCATGAAAGCGAATGAGCTTCTTGAGGAATGTATGTTGAAGTCATCTGCCAAATTGTCTGTACTATACCAAATAAACGACGTGAGAGACCGATACAAAAATATGGTAAGGATTGCCCCAGCGTTGATGAACCTGAAGCTGAACAACTGTGATGGAATGCATTTTGATGATGCAATGTTTTTTGTTGTTTGTTTTTTTGAACTTGTCTTGAACACATTTTGAATGAGACTTTTTACATGTGTTATGTCTTGTTTTTATATGTTTCGTTGTGTGTGGAGCCCGAGACAATGAATACACACGCATCCTCTTTACACACACACGCACACACACACACACACACACACACACACACACACACACATGCAGCTGTGCTGGCAAGAAGATACTGCAGCTTACAGCTGACCTCAGCAGTGGCCCCAACACAAACACACACACACACAAAGATGACCCCAAACCGGTTAAGAAAGACAGAATAACAAACAGCGTCTGCATCTAGTACAGTTAGCATGGCTCCCTTTTAATCTAACTAAACCCACAAAATTGGGATTTGACTACATTCGCCGAACTGAAAGGAGGGGAAGAATGGTTTGCTAAGCTGCAGTCGCTATTTCTGGTGCAACACACACTGTAGATAACTAGCTGTCAATATACGGTGTTGCTCTCACTTCTCGTGCGGGGTAAAGATCCTAAAAGATCAGCTCTCACAACGAAGAGAAAAAAGAACTGTTAGCTAACATCTCCACGTCTATGTAAAATAAGATGATCATACCCATAGTGATGCCGTGAAACGTCATTTTGGCGCAGAAGAAACTGAAATAACGATCAGTCGATTATGAAAATTGAACGTTGAGCGTGAGCGTACTGTTCAGAACCAAGGACAGCTCCCCGCCAACTGCCTTCCAGCGGGCTCCACACCAGCCGCCAGAAACGACGCCCCGCTTCAGGGTTAGCGAAACCCAGGACCAAAGTTGATGTTTTACAACAGGATTAACACACTAAAACTGTCCACTTTTCTACATATATCAATGGCCGTAGTCAAATGAAAATAACAATGGCTGCTGTGCTGTCAAACAACGGTTATAGAGCATGCGCAATTTCCGTGTATGTGTTCATGACTCGTGCTTGTTGACGTCACTAGCCCGAACCTGAAAGAGAATCTGGTCAACGAGGACCGCGCGCGGCAACCCAATCCCGTATCGGTGGGGCACGGTGTCTATCTACACCGGGAGCAAGCATAGGGGCCGCTATGCATACGACACCTGAGACCGCGGCCTGTAGACAACTGACCCAGCTCGAGCTCCACTCGTCCCATTCACGAACTGACACTCACAGTGAGGTGCACCCTGGGATCGCTCTATTTTAGTCACCTGCTCTCTGTCTCTCTCTGTCTATCTCTCTCTCTCTCTCTGGCTCACTGTATAGCGGCTGAGCGGTTAGGGAGTCGGGCTATTAATCAGATGGTTACCGGTTCGATTCCAGGCCGTGCAAAATGACGTGTCCTTGGGCAAGGCACTTCACCCTAGGGAGAATGTCCCTGTACTTACTGTAGTCTCTTTGGATAAGAGTGTCTGCTTAATGACAAAATGTTATGTAACAAACTTAAAAGGTTAAACAGCTACCATTAGATCTCAATCAAACACTTGAGAGGAGAGACTGTCATCCACTTTCTACATTCTTCCTGCATTTACTTATATGACAACTGGGGTGAGCCCTTACCTATGTGTCAGCGCCCGCTCCATTTCCTCTCCTAGTGACCTACAAAGATGTGTATTCTGAACATCAAATTATCGCTTCAACTTGCGTTTTTGTAAAATACGTTTTTCTGGTACTCATACACTCACACACATACACTTCACTCTCGTGGAACTAGATGTTCCAACCCATAATGCACCTCCCTCAAGTGACCCGTAGCTTTAAGACAGGAAGGATAGGAGTCAGGAAGGAAGCACGGCAGAAGTGTTGAAACACGGCCCAAGAGTAGCTCTCCCTCAAACCTTCTCTGGAACTTAACTCGTGCACTGCTGTGATTGGCTAGAAGCCACAGCAGGACTCACCTTATTGGACCGCAGGGACACCCGCCCCCCACACCGCGCGCAGAACTTGGTTTGGCAATAAGAACAGACTTGACCGCATCCGTTGGCGAACTTGGTCTTGTGGCAGATTCCACAGATAGGAGAGTCCCCCTTCGGCCCCGGGGTGGGCGGGGCCTCATCCCCGATCTTCTTCACCTGGTCCTTGTACATCTCAAACTGCTGATGTAACTTCCTGTTTCGGGTAAAAGCAAAAGGAGGAAATTAACTCAAGGTTTTTCAGATGTTTCCTGACATTCTCTGTGTCTTCTCAATGGACAAGATGCTCTGAGGGGTGGAACCTCAAACTGTCTAGTCCAATGAGAAGTGAGGAGAGAAGATAGGAGGATATTGAGGCAAGACTCAGCCTTAAAACCAACAGAATATGCGAATGAAAATCCACATTATCACAATTTATTTTAAAAATCTCTTTAATCTAGTGAAATTATACATGATAACAGCAAACTACGTAGACATGAATCCACTTAGTGGCCAAATGTAGCCATACCTTGCCCCCAAGTCTGTCCATGAGCAATTTACTTTTGCGAAATACTCAAAGGATCCTTGGTGTCTCATTCCTCATGTATTGATCCTGGTCTAGGACCAGCCAGACAGGCCCCTCGTCGGATTGAGCCGTCCCCCCTACCTGGCCCTCAGTCAGGGCAGCGTCAGCAGGGTCACCATCCTTGACGAGGCCTCCAAGGCAATCATCCCTTCATCATAATCACAATGAATAATCCAACTAATCTGAGAGTCTTTCTGTCCCCCTCCACCCCTGCCCTACCCTGCTCCTCATCCTCACTCTCACTCTCCTCTTTACTCCTCCACTTTCAGTTCTCTCTCCTCCTACATCCTCCTCTCCTCACTGTCACACTCAACACCTCTCTTCTGCTCTCCTTCTCTTTCCGTTCCCGCCCCTTCCTCCTATCCTCCTTCATCCTCCTCTCCTGCATCGTCAGCAGGTGTCTGAGGCGAGTGTGGCTGATGTGTGGGATGTTTTGTAGGGGTCAGGTAGGGGTCAGGTGGAGGGTTTGTACCCATCCTACACCTCAGCATCAGACATGTCTGTATCAGCGCTGAAGAACGACAGGAAACACTTAACGACAGGAAGCTGGGGTGGTGGTGGTGCGGGGGGGGGTCAGACTCTTTTCTTTCTCGCCAAGACGAGGAACCGGGAGTGTAAAGATGTAGCCGACTCATCTTTTAGTACCATCATCATCATCATCATCATTCATCGCCATGATCATCAGTCAGTGTAGACTGCTCTGCAGAGCTCAGCCTCTCTACTGTCAAACACTGAGTCAGCATCCACTTAAAGTGTGTGGAAGCTGCGCTGTGGTAGCCTGCAGTGCTAAGGCCCAAGAAGCTAACGCTAGCTGTGCTGTGTTACATTAGCCTGCAGATGCGTAGGCATGGTAGGCTTTAGGTCAGAGAGTTAATGCTAGCTGTGCTGTGCGGCGTTAGCCTATGGATGTAAAGACTAGACTTATGCAGTGCTAGGAGCAGGTGTTAGCTCAGGGAGCTAGATGTGGGGAGCTAGTGTTAGTTTGGGGAGCTAGCTGTGGAAAGTTAGCATTAGCTTAGGAAGCTAGCGTTATTTTGGGCATCTAGGTGTGGAAAGTTTATGTTATGAAGTTAGCTTTAAATCAGGAAGATAGCATTAGCTTGGGAGTTAACGTTAGCTTGGGGAGCTAGCTGTGCAGAGTTAACGTTAGCTCGGGGAGCTAGCTGGGGGAGTATACTCACGTCTTGGCAGGGTCCTCGGTGGGGGACTTTGACAGCTGGGGCTGGAGAACGTTAGTTACCAGCTCAGTGATCCCACTAAAGGGATTCCACCTGTTCAAACAAGCACAGCGGGGTGAAGCTGGCAGCACTGAGAATGTGAGCGTGTGTGTATATGTCCAGTACTTATGTATGTCTAGGTATGTATTTGTATTGGTTTGTGTAAATGTGTGAGTGTAAATGTGTGAGTGTAAATGTGCATGTGTGTCTGTGTGCCTTTATAGGTGTGTGAGTATTTGTATGTGTAAGTGTGTGTGTCTGGGTGAGGGGGCCATCAGTAGAGGACATTGCTCTTTTGCTACTTTGCACAGGGAAAGAGGTGAAGCTAAATCTAAAGCTAGCCACAACAACGAAGGCAGTGGTGAAGAGGATCAGAAGTTAGCCAGGGGGCCGTGGGGACAACAGCAAGGTGGGAAACACTTCAGTGCACAGAGGACACAGGGCCACAGGAAATTATGTCAGAGCTACAGGAAGGGGAATCGAAGCCAAGTGCACTCTGGGAGATTGAGTACTTACTGAGAGGATTGTGGCTTTGGTTCCTCAGGTTCCCTATAAAGACATGGCACACAAAGCTCAGCACACAGACACGCAGGGCAACAGCAGCAACAAACCATAGGACATCAAAACAACATAATGATGACACTTGTAGAGAAAGACAAGAAAGTGATACAAGACACAAAACATAATACTGTCAGACTTAAAATGACAAGACACAGTTAGAAAACAACAACAAATCATATTTAAGTGACGGCGATGATAATAAGGTATGTATGAGAGAAAGAGAGAGAGAGAGAGAGAGAGAGAGAGAGAGAAAGGGAGAGAGAGAGAGAGAGAGAGAGAGAGAGAGAGAGAGAGAGAGAGAGAGAGAGAGAGAGAGAGAGAGAGAGAGAGAGAGAGAGAGAGAGAGAGAGAGAGAGAGAGAGAGAAAGAAAGAAAGGGAGAAAACCAAAAAGAGGGAAAGAGGGAAGACGAAGGATGAAATAATAAGGATATAGTAATAGCGATGGTGAATGAAAGGGAAGTGGTGTTGCTCTGGTGTGACCCGGCTTTGCTGTCTCTATTGGACCACAGAAGAAGTTGTTATTATTGCACTGTCTGGTGTCTGAGATGTGGTTACTTCACACTGTGCCTGGTAGCTGAGATGTGGTTACTTTGCACTGTTCCTGGTAGCTGGGATATAGTTACTTTGCACTGTGACTGGTAGCTGAGATGTGGTTACTTTGCACTGTGTCTAGGTAATGTAGACTTGACCATTGAACCACTCTTAGAACTTTATGGATTTCTGATCCTTGACTTTATGCTGTACTTTCTAGAAGCCATATTTCTATGCCGCTTTGGATAAAAGTATCTGCAAAATGAATAGAATGTAAATGGGATGAACGGCAATCCTGTTCCATGGGCTCTTATTGGAAAACCTGCCATCAGTCCATCTAGAACCTTCTGTCCAGAATACCTTACAATGTTCTGTCAAGGATCATTAGGGTTAGGGTTACTGACAAGACCACCACAGAACCATCTAGAAGTCAGTCTCCTGTCTTTACTCAGAGCTGGGATGGGTGGAGCTCAGTGGTGGAGCATTTGCTGTCAGATAAAAAGATCACAGGTTCAAATACCCCCTGTGTTGCTTTGGATAAAGCATCTGCCAAATAAACAATGTTGTTATTGTTCATACAAACACTATGGGTATTTTGGTAGGGGTCGAGGCCCTGGGCAGGTGTATGGGATTTCCCAGGGACTGTCTGCTGAGGATGAGGTCCATGATGCAATGCTTAGACCCCCTGCAGTACACACACACACACAAATATCCACACGCACACATACAGTGGCAATGGAAACCATACCGAGCCCTGTCCCTTTGTCATGTGACCCACTCCTGTCATGTGACCCACATCTGCTAAAATGTATAAGGTGTCTGGTCTGGTCCCATCCAGTTCTCTCACTGCTGCTGATTTCACTGGAGTCAGACACTCCCTCTTAGCCCACACACAGAGAGAGCAACAGTGACATAGTGTGTGTGAGTGGCTGTGTGTGAGAGAGAGAGAGAAAGAGAGACAATGAGTGTGTGTAAGTGTGTGTGTGTCTGTGTGTATCTGTGTGTGTGCTTGTATGAGTGTGTGTGTGTGTACTGGTGAGCAGGGGGTCTAATAAGCCTTCTGTTAGCCTGTTAGCCCTCCTAGGCTGTTGCTCTAATTGGATCTGGGGAATAATTAAGCTCAGGAGACCAAAGGTGTGTGTGTGTGTGTGTTCAAGAGTGTGTGAGTGTTAATGTGTGTGTGTACAATATGTGTGTGTTAGAGAATGTGTAAGCGTTTGGGGAGGTGGGTCCTGCTAGTTCAAGAGGAGAGGAAAGGGAGGAGAGGAGAGGAGAGGAGAGGAGAGGAGAGGAGAGGAGAGGAGAGGAGAGGAGAGGAGAGGAGAGGAGAGGAGAGGAGAGGGGAGGGGAGGGGAGGGGAGGGGCGGCGGGGAGGGGAGGGGCGGGGCGGCGGGAGGGGAGGGGCTATGTTACCAGGTAGTATAAACAGTTGTGTGTGAGGATCAACTCAGCCCCCCAGGGGCTAGTAGAGGACCAGGCTGTCTGCTTCCTGGATGGCAGGGTGCTAGGGCACTGCTGAGGGCAGAGGGACACAGTCTGACACAGACCTCTGACCTCTGACCCCTAACCCTGGTCCACCATTCCAGTCCTCTCTCCTCCCTAATCCTGTCTTTTCTCCTTTCCTCCTCTCTCTTCTCCATCTCTTTACTCTCTTGATCTTTTTCTCCTCCTCTTTCCTCCCTGTAATTTATTCTTCTCCCTCCTCTCTTCTCCCTCCTTTCTCCTCCCTCCTCTCTCCTCTTTCCTCTCCCCCCTATACAGGCTATTTCCCCATATAGACAGACAGGTTATCTGCACAGACAGAGACAGGCTCTTTCCCCAGACAGACAGACAGACAGACAGTGCCACCTTCAGGGTGGAGGGAAAACTGCATGTGAAAGCACAATGGTCTCAGAAGGGCTTGCTCTCTGAAGAAGACAGAAATGAGTATCTGTGTGTGTGTCCTCATGTACGTTTGTTTGTGTGAGTTTATGTATGTGCATGTAAGTGGTTCTGTTTGTGTGTGTGTGTGTGTGTGTGTTTGGAGGGTGGGGGGGGTGGGGGGGGCATCTCCATGAGACACTTATGGAGTCAATGTTTCGGAGTTCACAACTAAATCCTCATTACCAAATGGCAATCACGTCTTTTGGGAGATTGACATGTCTGTACATTGTTACAATACGTATTCATCCTACTATCAAATGACTAGCAAGTAACCAATTTAAAAATCAAGTCTTGCCTTCGGCAAAATGCTAGCCTATATCTTTGAGGCTATAACTAGAAATGTAAATCGGTTAATACTTAATTCTGCAGCTCTGAATGACGTTTAACTCAGCTATAACAGCGAACCATGTAAATATCTAGGTTCTTTATATCTATATATACAAATATCTCTATGTTTACAGCCCTCGCGTTCAAGCCGCTGATGGGTGTATAGAATGCATCGTATTTCACTAGCCACACACCTGAAGGTACAGTTACTGGCTAAAACGTTCAATAGTTTTATCACGCTGCCCGCAAATCAGGCTTGGTCGTGACACGCTAGTTTGCCTGTATAGCCTACTGCAAAAAAATCCCCAGCGCTATCTGTCGAGAAACAGTGGACAGTTCCTGGGTGCTGAAAGTAGACGGCTGACGCGAAATTACTGACAGGTAGCCCATACGCTACCGGGAGCGCGTTGACATCATGAACGTCAATACGATGCGGGGACATCAGTCACATTTCACGTCTGATCTTACCGACTATGACTGTTTCGTTTAAACGGCCACTAATCTCTACTAAAAGCCCATCTGATAGGCTGGTGTCTGTGAAGATGGCGCCCACTGCTAACCCAACCCAAAGCGGCAGAGGCGGCTAGCCAGCAAGGCCGCGGTGCACTGACAGCAGGACAAGGGGATAGCCCTCCACTACAAGAAAAAAAGAATCTCTCATCTCTATTCCTAAAACTACCGTCGACGTACAAGTATTAGCATGAGAAAACCGAGCGCGGAGCGCGCGCTGTCTATCCGTGCGACGTCTGCGCGCGCCTCCATGTTTGGCTCAGATTACAGTGGAGGCTTCGCAAGCCTAATGTCAACACGGACAGTGACCGTGCTTGTTACAGACAGACGATAGGGATAACATTCCCTCACTGATCCCTAGGGTGGCTTTAAAAATCATCATTGTCAATGAGCTGAGACCGTTTGCGGTGGTAGAGACCATCACAGCAGAGACGTCGCGAGTCTAGATCTATCATCCTGCCGTTGTGCGCGAGTTTGAGCTGCGGCACAGTGTCACGGCTAACCATCAGCACTCCCGCTTCTCCACACAAAACCACACACACACGCAAACACACCTTGACAGCGTAAATGGCTTACTTTAGCATGGTCTGTTCCTTCTCCTCCTCTTTCTTCTGTCTATCCATGACAGAGAGGATGATTTTCCGTTCCTCCTCCGTTAGATGGCTTAGGTCCGGTAGGTCCGGCTCGCCTTGACCGGTTACCGGAGCGGCAGGCCCGCCCGGTGGCCCGAGCGGTGCTGACATCTTTAGACAGATTTGCTAAAAGGACAATAAAAAAAGGTCTATGTGAAGGGGCGGAATAAAAAAGTTAAATTTCTCATGTCAAAAGTTTACATAAACTACTTATTTCCTGATTCCTTGTGGGCTAGAGAGAGCTTTAATACCATCAATGAGACCCCAACAGAGGAATATTACACAGTCATAGCAGACTGAGGAAACATATATGACGTTTGTATCAGCATTCGGTTCTCTGGTCGCCTTGAACCGTGTATTCACACGCTTGAGACGCCCAACAGATCTACCGGACCGGTACGGGAATAGTTGTCCCCAAAACCACATGCTGCATCCCGCCTAGCCACCTCCCAGACGCCCCGTTAGCGTTCACGCTGAAAACACCATAGCCATGTCACAAACTAGGAGGTATAATCAGTCATGTGAAGTCTTATTCAGATAGGGTATGTTCTGTATATGAACATTATCTATGGGTATGAATCCCTGGCCAAACGCCATGACCATCATATTCGCCTGTTTTGCCATACAGCCTTCACAGAAACCAATGGACCCAACAGACACACTCAAATCTTCTAGTCACTGGCAGTGAGGCGCGCGGTCGCCTCCATCAGCTGAATCATATTCCCACACTGGGCATCGTTCCATCCTCATCCGCCCCGCGGTTCTCGTGCAGGCGCGAGCGGTTCTGAACATGCAGAGAGCGAGCGGACGGTGACAGGTCCTTGCCTTTTATTTCGCAATCATGATGAATCCCGCCTAACCCATCGTTGTCCTTGACTACCGAGAGATGTTTCTCGTCCCATTGATGGTCCGTTTCAGACCCGGTGTCTCGCGTTCCCCGCTTCCGCTGTCTCTGCAGGCGCTGGTGCTGTGGGGGTTCTTGGATATTTCTTGAATGCACAAAAATGGATGCATTGAGAGGAAAAAATCCCCATAGGACGGAGGGGCGGAGCGATAGTATTACGTACAACAAAGATCAGCTGCCTCGCGCGGGCGGGGTAGAGCGGAAGTGCGCGCGGGGCGCCTGGTCGTTTCATTGATAGCCGCGGCAGGTAAACGCAGAGAGGTTTTGTTAACGTGGCCGCTGCGAGCTGATATGATTTCCTGAATTATGATTATTTTCCATATTTTGAGAATGGTGGACTTAAACCACACATTCCCTATGCATTCAGTATAATAATTAACTAAAAATAGTATAAAATATAATACAGTAGTATCAATAGAATAGAGTAGGCCTACAATAGAATAACCAACAATATAATATGTAGTAGCCTATGCAATAGAGAGCGTATACAAATAGAACATGAAGAAGATAGAATCACTTGGTGAATATCTGCTGAATACAGACCGTTCCTCTGACAACCAAAGTACTGTAAGAACTATAGTGCATGTATGCACTTCTGATCCTTCAATAAATGCTAATGTAGATATAAAGTGTGAATATAAAGACCCATAATCTCTTCAAAATTGGTGTGACCTGTGTATTGGAAACAGTGTGTCTTAAAACTATCTGCATTTTAACATATCTAACTCTATCGAACACCCTCCAACACTCTCTAACATATCTAACAACCTCCATCTAACATATCTAAAAACCTCCATCTAACATATCTATCAACCTCCATCTAACATACCTCACACTATCATATCTAACACCCTTTAACACAAGACTAACATGTCTAACTCTCTCTCTCACACACACACACTTCTGACACTGTCTAACAAATCTAACACTATTTAATACACAGTATGTAACACTATCTAACATATCTTAAAATGGTTGGGTTAAAACGTGTGTGTGTGTGTGTGTCTGTGTATGTGTGTGTGTGTGCATTCAGAACGTTTCTGGAATCACAGTACAATCTTAGTATTCTATTAATGCTATAATGGTTATGTAAAAATCCTGTTTTATCGCGTGGATCTTGAAAATGGAACTCTGTACCCATGTACTCTGTACATTTACGATAATCCTACCGTTCCATGGAACCCCAAAGTTCTAAGAACTTAATTCCTCTGACCATAGTTCGTATTATTCATAACTGTTAGTAAAGCACGATTCATTTATACTGCAAAGCACTGATTAACACAAAATGATATGACTTTCTCTGTCATGAAATCTTCTATCTATTGTGTATATTTGGGGAGGTAGGAAACTGGATTTAATAATGCAACAATACAAACTGTATGCCAAACAAATGTAAAATATTGTGACACAAACTGGGCTTTTTCAAAACAACACGGATACGCCCCGCCCAGTCACCATGTTTCTCACTCATTGATGGTGACAATACTTTAGTGATGATCGCCTAGCCAACCACAACAACAAGGCCTGCTGCAGACTATTTAAGAATCTGCATCACGCAGCTTTAGCTTAGTCAGGGACAGCTGGCATTAGCCAAGCCCGTGCTGGGGACCTCAGTGCGTGGTTTTCATTTTGGACTTTTTGGAAGACGGTTAAAGCGCTTATGTCGAATGAGGCAACATGGGACAGCCTTTTCCTACTGGCAGCGGTATAAAAGTAGCGGGCCTGCGCCGTGGATTAGATCTGTGCAAACGCAACTCTCAGCCGCGACACTGAGCCAGGTGGTGCAGATGTGCTTGAGATCGTTGCTTGCCACGCTTCGCACATGCGCGATTCTCTCCACTGCAGTGTTCTGTATCTCGCTCACAAACACTGGCATGGTCCACATCCTCATATCTGGGATTCGCAACAGAGGTCATGCTTAGAGACGCGTTCATGTCACGGTGGTCGGACGGCTATCATTTATAGCACACTTGATAAGTGAACTTGACAGACCGATTATGATGACTTAATAGCGCGCTGTCTGCAGAAGTCGTCTCGATTTTACTGCGCTGTGTGTCTCCTCGCTGCTACTACAGGAAGGGAAGCTGCGAGCTTGTCAACAACAAGCATGACTTCGATGTCTAGTCAACGGCAAACGGTCGCTGCGACTATCCCCGTTACGAGCGACCGTGCAGACACGGGGTATTCAATAACAGACAACTTTCGGCGCTTGCTGAGTCACATACAGTTTGAAAACCTTGCAGCAGGGCTTTGTGGAGGCGTCATATCAACAATGGTGCTGCACCCGTTAGATCTGGTGAAGATCAGGTTTGCAGGTGAGTAAGTTTCTATGCGCGCGCGCACATGTGTGCGTGGGCCTTTGTTTTCGAGGGCTGTATGTACCCTATTTGCTGAGTAAGGGGCGTTTTCATTGACCTAGTTTCCGCTTGGATCCAGTCTGCCCAGCGGTCAGCCCCAGTAACACAGACACAGTAGCTTTACATTCGTTCGCTGCGTCCTCTCGTTTCTCATGGCTGCCGGAGGTGGGGTTGGGAGGCGGGGGTGGGGGGTTATGGGGGTTTAGTTTATGGGGGCTAAGCCCCTCTGCATGTTTTACATAGTACCTTGACTGTTGGATCATAAATTAGGATGATGAATCTGTGTGTGTGTCCACCACCACCCTGTTCCTGTATGTCTCAATCTGTGTGTGCTGTACGTTTGCGTCTGTGCTCGTGTTTACTGTGTGTGTGTCTACCTGTGTGAATGTGTCTCCACTTGTGTGCGTCTGTGTGTGTGTGTGTCTACCCGTGTGTGTCTAACTGTGTGTGTGTGTGCTCCATCCCAGTGAGTGACGGAGTGCAGATCCGTCCCCAGTACGAGGGGGTGGTCCACTGCATGCGCTCCATCTGGCAGGTGGAGGGCCTGCGGGGCCTCTACCAGGGGGTCACCCCCAACATCTGGGGTGCCGGCGCTTCCTGGGGACTCTACTTCCTCTTGTGAGTACTCCAAACAGGAAGTGAAGAGAAGCAGGAAGTGAAAGTAGGGAGGGAGGACGTTTCTGGATTGTGTTTTGTTGTGTGTTCTCTCCTCGTCTCTCTGTCTTCTTGTGCAATGACGAGGGGTGTGGCTGTTCTGCCCTGACTGCCTGAACACACACACATAGTATACACACGTATACACCACAGATAGCTCATATACACACACACATATACAGACACATGGACATATATACATACTACACATTGTATATACACACACACACATGGACACGCACACTCCACCCACACAGGTAGACCACGATTCCACTCTACACACCCAATCAACATGTCATGACCAAGTCATGTGATGTGGTGAAATAGAGGTATGTATCCAAACTAATCAGGCTGGCCAGAAAGAACTTAGCACCAGAACCCAGTACCAGAACCCAGTTCCAGAACTAGAATCCAGCACCAGAACTAGAACCCAGCAGCAGAACCCAGTGACAGAATCAAAACTGAACCCAGCACCAGTACCCAGTACCTAAACCCAGTACCAGAACTAGAACCCAGTACCAGAAACCAGTACTAGAACCCAATACCAGAACTAGAACCCAGTATCAGAACCCAGTACTATAACCTAATACCAAAACTAGAATCCAGTGCCAGAACTAAGAACCAGAACCCCGTATCTGAATCCAGTATTCCAACTCAGCACCAGAACCCGGAACCAGTACTAGAACCTAGGACCAGTACCAGAACCCAATGTCAGTACCAAGTACCAGAACCAATTATCAGGACCCAGCACCAGACCCCTCCCTGACGGTTGATCAGCATTTGAAGTGCAACATTCCATCACCATGGCGATGCCTGCAGGCCAACATGACATGCCTTGCCCGCACCAACCCCACTTGCCAGCAGCCAATAGTAATCTTCTAGCAGGGCTCTAAGCTGAGCCTTGTGGGTGGAAAGTTATTGGCCTTATTGTTCCCCTGCCTGCATGTTTTATACGGATAAAGAGACAGACAGAGCTGGTAGAGAGACAGACAGACTGACAGGGATGGTGGAGAGACAGACAGGTGAAAATGCAGACAGGGATGGTAGAGAGACAGACAGGAATGATAGAGAGACATACAGGGCTGGTAGAGAGACAGACAAGGATGGTGGAGAGACAGACAGGTGAAGAGACAGACAGGGAGGGTCGAGAGACAGACAGGCCTGGTAGAGACACACAGGGCTGGTAGAGACAGACAGGTAGAGAGAGAGAGACAGGGATGGCAGAGAGACAGACAGGGATGGTGCAGAGACAGACAGGGATGGTAGAGAGACAGACAGGGATGGTTGGGAGACAGACAGGGATGGTGGGGAGACAGACAGGTGAAGAAACAGACAGGGAGGGTGGAGAGACAGACAGGGATGGTAGACAGACAGACAGGGATGGTGGAGAGACAGACAGGGATGGTAGAGAGACAGACAGGGATGGTGGGGAGACAGACAGGGATGGTGGGGAGACAGACAGGTGAAGAAACAGACAGGGATGGTAGAGAGACAGACAGGGATGGTGGGGAGACAGACAGGGATGGTGGGGAGACAGACAGGTGAAGAAACAGACAGGGATGGTGGAGAGACAGACAGGGATGGTAGAGAGACAGACAGGGATGGTGGGGAGACAGACAGGGCTGGTAGAGAGACAGACATTTAAAACACACAGACTACAACTACATGACTAGTCCTAGGGACATTCATGACATCATTAGAAATCTCTTGGTCCTTTCAATTGGACAAAATAAATATATACAAAGGGCAGTATGGTTGCAAAGTTACTAGCCCAACACCAATGTCCACTACATGGGATGTGTATGTGTGTCTGGGTGTTGGGAGGATATGTAATATTAGTTTCTGTACATGCATGTTCACACGCTTAAAAAACATGCTACCAAGGCAGATCTGGTTTCAAACGCAAACGCACCGTGTCCCAGAATAGACCCCAAGTCAAATCAGGAAATACCCAGAAAGTCTGTTAACGGGTATTTGCCAGTTCAGGTGCAAGGCAATCTGGCAACTTCTGGAAAGTTCCGTATACGGGAGCGTTCTGGCTCTCAGGGATTTTTATCTCTCCGTCGCTCACCAGGAGAACGTTAGTGTGTTTATCCGTCTGAAATCCCTCCAGTCGACAGATAAGCCTGTTGACTCACCAAGTCAGGTGCGTGTGTGATGTGTGTACGTGTAAAGGTATATGTGTGTGTATGAATTAGACTGTGTGTGTTTGTGTACTTTAAGAACTCTCTCCGGCTGCCAACAGCTCATGTATGTCAGGCAAATGGATTGCAAGACATTGTGGGGCCCTGTGTAGTGTTTATTCAAGTTCCACAACAGCTTTATTTACAAACGGTGACCTACAGCTACATCTAACAGTGGGCCCCTGCCAAGCTAAGCCAAGAGCACCGTAAATCCTTCCCCCTATCTCCCACACCCAAACAGGGAATGGTAGTCAGCGGTATTTTACTCCCTGTATCCACTTTGGTAACAGCATCTGCTACATGAAGTCATTTGCGTCGATATGTTAGCCCCTGGTCTTGGTCTGTATAACTGTAACATGTACAATCTCTCAACCCCCCCCCCCCCCCCCCCCCCCCCCCCCCCCCCCCACTGCAGCTATAACGCCATCAAGGCCTACACACAAGAAGGCCGGCAAGCAGAGCTGAGTGCAGCAGAGCACCTGGTTTCAGCTGCAGAGGCTGGTGAGTGGCGCCCTCTTCTGGCCAGTGCAGGGTACGACGGGCTGTGTTTTGAGTCCTGTAAAAGGCCACCTCCCTTCCACCTTTCCTCGCCTCCTCCCTTCCTCGCCTCCTCCCTTCCTCACCTCCTCCCTTCCTCGCCGTCTCCTTTCTTCACCTCCACCCTTCTTCACTTCCACAACAACACAACAGCCTCCAGGCGCTGATTGGTCAGTCTGCTTGCGTGTCTGTGTGCAGGCGTGCTGACCCTCTGCCTGACCAATCCCGTGTGGGTGACCAAGACCAGGCTGGTGCTGCAGTACAGCGCTGACCCGGATAGGAAGCAGTACAAGGGGATGCTGGACGCTCTCGCGAAGATATACCAACATGAGGGCCTCCCTGGACTATACAGGGTACACACACACTCCTCACCTCACCCCCGCCACGTTCCACACACACGCTTCTCTCCCATGCGTGCTGCACTCTGTTTGAACATGCTGCTAGGTGGGTAAAAATACACACGCTCACAAACGCACGCTCACAGAGAGACACACACGGAACAAAGGCCATGCTAGGTCAGTTCTGTCTGGTTCTGGAGTGTCACTGACCCTTATCTCGGTCAACCGTCCACTGCAGTCTGTCACCACAGATCCCCCCCCCCCCCCCCCCCTCCGGACATTGCTTTGGATAAAAGTGTCTGCTAAATGAACCATTATTCTAACATTAGCCGTCCAGTGGATCTCTGTCTGTCTGTCACATACCCCGGGATGCTATGCTGTAGTGTAGCCACTAGGTGGAGATCTTGTCTGCTGAATGATGTCAGGAAGGTTGCAGGAATGGGGTGAAAAACAAGACGCATGGTCACAGCTGAGTGTCAGGAGGGAGAGGGAGATTTGCTCTCACCTGATTGGCTCACAGGCTGAGGCTAGGGTGGGGGGGGGGGTGGTATTAGTTCAGTGGTGAGTGTGTGTTCAATGTTCCTAGTAAACAACCTAGCACACTAGACTAACCCTAACCTAGTAAACAACCTAGCACACTAGACTAACCCTAACCTAGTAAACAACCTAGCACACTAGACTAACCCTAACCTAGTAAACAACCTAGCACACTAGACTAACCCTAACCTAGTAAACAACCTAGCACACTAGACTAACCCTAACCTAGTAAACAACCTAGCACACTAGACTAA
Source organism: Hypomesus transpacificus (assembly GCF_021917145.1). NCBI lineage: Eukaryota > Metazoa > Chordata > Actinopteri > Osmeriformes > Osmeridae > Hypomesus > Hypomesus transpacificus. The sequence goes on from NC_061063.1 coordinate 528,712, forward strand.
CCCTAACCTAGTAAACAACCTAGCACACTAGACTAACCCTAACCTAGTAAACAACCTAGCACACTAGACTAACCCTAACCTAGTAAACAACCTAGCACACTAGACTAACCCTAACCTAGTAAACAACCTAGCACACTAGACTAACCCTAACCTAGTAAACAACCTAGCACACTAGACTAACCCTAACCTAGTAAACAACCTAGCACACTAGACTAACCCTAACCTAGTAAACAACCTAGCACACTAGACTAACCCTAACCTAGTAAACAACCTAGCACACTAGACTAACCCTAACCTAGTAAACAACCTAGCACACTAGACTAACCCTAACCTAGTAAACAACCTAGCCCTGACAGCAGTTCCTGTGCGTGTAGTGTGTGTGTACTGACTGTGTGTGCGTCTAGTGTGTGTGTACTGACTGTGTGTGCGTCTAGTGTGTGTGTACTGACTGTGTGTGTCTAGTGTGTGTGTACTGACTGTGTGTGTCTAGTGTGTGTGTACTGACTGTGTGTGTCCGTGTAGTGTGTGTGTACTGACTGTGAGTGTATAGTGTTTGTGTGTACTAACTGTGTTTCTGTGTGTGGTTGTAGTGTGTGTACTGGCTGTATGTGTGTGGTGTTTGTGTGTACTGACTGTGTGTGTGTGTGTTTGTGTGTCTGCAGGGCTTTCTCCCTGGACTGGTGGGGACTTCCCATGCTGCTTTGCAGTTCATGACCTACGAGGGCCTAAAGAGAGATTACAACAAGTACAAGAACATGCCCTCCGAAGCCCTGCTGGTAAGCACACACACACACACACACACGTATATAAACACCCGCAGACACACACATACATCCACAGACACAAACACACACATAAACACACGTGCACACACCCACACAACTCTCAACTGTAATCTCGTCTCCATCTTTGTTCCAGACTCCATGGGAGTACATCGCCATGGCAGCCATCTCCAAGTTCTTTGCCGTGGCAACCACGTATCCTTACCAGGTGGTGCGCGCGAGGCTGCAAGACCAACACAATACCTACAATGGCCTGAACGATTGTATCTGTAGGACCTGGAGGTACGCACTCAGACACAACAGACACACAAACACATACCCATACACACACAGACACACTCACACAAACACACCTGACAGACTGCTGCAATTTGTTTTTCCGGAAAGTTATAGTAAATGTTTGTGTGTGTGTGTCTCCACAGTAATGAGGGAGCGGCAGGGTTCTATAAAGGCATGGTTCCCAACCTGGTCAGAGTCATCCCTGCCTGTTGCATCACCTTCCTGGTCTACGAGAATGTCTCCAGGCTGCTGCTAGGACAGTACAAGTGACACAGTCATGCACACAAGTGGATCCACACACACACATATATATACACAGGTGGATCCACACACGCACACATGCGCACGCACACTATAACCAACCTCAAAGACCTGGACCAATGAATGACCTGGGCTGTCAGCCCTGCACTCTGAATACTGCCAAGTTGAGTTTCTCTCCACCAGAGGGCACCACAATCCAGCGAGCCATGGCTGAGACTGCGTGTGTGTTAGTGTGTGTGTGTGTGTGTGTGTGTGTGTGAGGAAGTGTGTTGTGAGAGATGGCTCTCTAACTCTGGTGCCGATGGCCACAGCGGAGGTCTCAGACACACAGGAGCCCAGACAGCTGACGCTACGGCTTAAGGATACACCCTCTCTCACACACACGTGCTCGCACGCACACATACTCAAACACACACGCTCACTCACATACACACACACACACACACACACACACATCTTATATACACATTCACACACACACACACATGTTATATACACACACATTCCCATATCCACAGACATACACAGTGGGGTTTAAACAGAAACGAACCACCGCAGTATTAGAGTGCAGCAGGTCAACGTCCTCAACGATGTAAACACTGAGAGTAGCAGTTTCCCTCTGTGGGAGAGCGTGTCACAATATGAAAGACACACACGGGTACATCCACTGATACATACACATGCACTATGCAGGTGTACACACAACAAGACATTTTGGCGGCAAATGTCTTGCGTAAACATGACCATTAGGTAGTGCTAGTGTACATTGTGACTGTGGGCCTGGCCTTGTGGTCGAGGCGTTTCTGGTCTGCTGGTCACCTAACTGCCTGGGAACAAGGCAGTAGTGTCCCTGTTTACCTCTCCATCTCTCTCCCTCCCTTTTCCATCTCTTTCCCTGCCCCTTTCCATGTCTCTCTCTCCCCCTCTCCATCTCTCCCTTTTCCATCTCTCTCTGCCCCTTTCCATCTCTCTTCTCATCTCTCCTTCCATCTCTTCTCCCTCCCACCCTCCTTCCTCCCTCCCTTTCTCTCTCTGGTCATGGGACCGGAGAGAGACTAAAGAACGACCAGGAAAAACAAGCGACCAAAACTGAATGACTCATGAAAGACTGAACAGACTCTAGGAAGAGAGAGGATCTGCAATGATGATGTTTCCTGGAGTTTCAAAGAAAACAGCCGGATACAACCAATGGACTGAAAACGCAACGCCGGGATTCGGCGGAGGATCTGTGCATTCTTGTTCCAGGGACACGATGAGGACGATGTTGTTGTTGGGACGTTACCTGGTCTATAATCACATATAATCACCCGTCTGTGTTAACTTGTGTGTTACGTTGGTCTGTTTATGTTTGGGCTCGGTTCCGACCCCCTGGTGATGTCGGGGAAGTCCGAACGAGCCCTCGCTACGCCCTCTGGGTTCTGGGCAACATTTCAGGGAGATGTGTGTATGTGGGTGCTTGTAGTTTTACAGACCACCCTCTGCGCACAACAGGGGGCGCTGGCGGAGGCCAGACGATGACTAAGCTATTTTACAAGAAAACTCAGACTTCGACTTTCTTCTCCCTCTGTCACTGCAATGAAACTATGGATTTCCAGTAACCAGAAAACCAGAAGAGCAGGCTTGTACATCTGGAGAAATGCTTTGCAGGAATGTGAGCTCCCTAAATGTCCATCATGCTGAATTGATTGATTGATAGTTGATTGAGTGGATGAAAGATGACGCTGTATTTTGTTTATGACGAATATTTTAGTATAAAATAAAGTGACTTGTGTTAACTTCATTCTGGCGTACGTTATTCCACTCATATCTGACCCTCTGTGGATGTCTACACAATACTGCTCCTGTCTTTGCCTGTCTTTGCCTGCCTGCCTGCCTCTCTATCTCTCCCACCACCTTCATACAGATTCACACACTCATGACAACAAGTGAGGTAACGTTTCTATAAAAAAAAAAGTTTATTTCTTTCAGAGACAGGGCTTGTTGATCATATAAAGGCACGTCCTTAAAGGCCCAGTCGTGTAGAGACACAGCCAGAGATGGTGTGTGTCTGGAAGGAAAGGGGGGGGGGGGGAGACCAAGTAGACGCCGTCTCATTTGGGGAGCTCCTCGATGATGACGCGCGACACGGAGTTCCATCCTGTGGAAGCGTCGCCACGGGGATAGTCTGCACACGTGCCGACCCAGATCCCCACGTCCACGAGCCCCGCGTGCACGCCCTCACACAGCCCCTCCACTGGGGAACACACACACACACACAGGTAAACACACAGGTTGACATACAGCAGGTGCATGCACACACGCACGTACGCATGCACAGAGAGAGAGACACACACATGACATTGAAAACTTTTAAGAGAGAGACAGACTGGAGAAACGAGAGACTCTTTGGGCTTATGTGTGTGTGTCCGCATGTGTGTGTGTGTGTGTGTGTGTGTGTGTTTGGAGAGCACAGCAGGAGACCTGATGATGATGTCCCAGTGTTTGACCTCTATCCCAGCACTGCCTATCTACGTGTCGGACTCCAGAAATACCAGCGGTTCCTGCGCCGTAATTACAGCCCAAAAACCCCGACCTCGCCTGGCCCGCTCGTCTGCACAACGACGGCAAAACAACAGGCCGAAGGCTGCACTCCGAAGGGAGGTCAGAGTGAGGGGGGGAGGCACTGAGCTCAGCAGAACCTCTGGGGTGTTTGAGAAAACAAACTCGTCTCGCTGGTGTGTTTTTCAGGCGACCAGGGGGGAGACAGAAGAGCGGGTTGTTTGTTGAAATTCCAAGAGTGCTTGTTTTGAGTTTCCACATCGACGATGACCTTTGAACTCGACGCCGGCCTGGTGGTGGGCAAGGCGTGGGGTTCATTAGGTTTGATGGGTGGAATGTTTGTTTCGGTCTGGGAAGCGACTCGACCCAGGTCTCCTTTCCCACTAGACCATGAGGACCCAGTCACGGTCTGAGGGTCACATGCTGTTGTGGGTCAGGGTGGCCTGGCCTGTGGAGGTGTTCACTTCGAAGAAAAGCGACATAGGGGGGATTCGAACCTGCAACCTCTCTGAAGTCAAATGTGCATCTAGTGAGCGATATCCAAGGATGGTATTGATGGTGCATTTTCAGTACATGTACCGGATTGTGTTGATGGTGTATATATGTCCCTGAGGGTATGGATGGTGTACAGATGTACCTGAGGAAGTCCTGTGTATGTTGATGGTGGAGTTGAGCTCGGGGCTGCCCTGGTCCAGATAGATGATGGACTCTATGGGCAGGGGCGCCGTGCACTCGGCCCCGTTGAAGGTGAAGTACCAGCGCTGGCAGCACGCCGTCTTACACTTCAGACGCAGCGAGCCGGTGAAGAGGACGCGCAGGGCGCTGTCGGTGCGCCGCTTGGTGAAGGTGCAGTCCTGGAGGAGGGGGGAGAGGGGAGGGGGGAGGAGAGAGAGAACATGGGGAGGAGGGGGTGGAGATGGGGTATGGGGGAGGAGAGGGGGTAGAGGGATAGAGATGGGAGGAGGCGAGAGAGATGGGGGAGGAGGAGGAGGAAGATGGGCAGAGATGGGGGGAGGAGGGGGAGGGTGGGTGGGGGGTAAAAGAGGGTTCAACTGTCATCTACTCTAGACTAGACCCTTCAGCAGGTCTACTCACAGCGATCTTGCCCAGGTCGATGCCGTAGTTGAGGGAGTTCCAGGCGCACTGTTTGAAGTTGGGCCTCCAGGGGTCTTCAAACCTTTCGCTGATGCACTCCCCCTTCTCCCCCCTGGGCCCATCCCGGCCTGGTATCCCTGGGGTTCCTGGTATGCCGTTAACGCCCGGGTTCCCATCGCGGCCCTGGACACCAGCCGGGCCCTGCACACACGTGCTGTACTGGGAAACACACAGAAAGAGACACACGTCATCGTCAAAACCTTATACTTCGATGTTCTTTCTAGAGATGTCTTTGTTTTTATTTTGAGTTCCATGATTTCCACCCCCCTGTTGTGAATGAATGCGGGTAATAATGGTTCATGTTATTACTCGTGAATGTTCTATTTCATTGTTTGAGTTACAGTCTTTAGAAGAGAGATGTTTCGACGATCGTAATCCAGCAGCCAAACCCCAGAGGGGGTCACACCCCACAGTGTGAGAACCACAAAGATCACAAGTGTGTAGTTCTACCGTATTTCAGTGGTCTGAGTTCGGGAGCATTGTGTGTGTGTGTGTGTGTACTCTCATGAGCAGACTGCAGCACCAGAGGGGGGAGGTGGACATGATAACACTGTGGGGGGAAGCTGACAGAGAAACCACACATCTCCAAGCACGTCTCTCTCTGGTCTCTCTCTGGTCTCTCTAAAGAGAGGGAGGGGGGGGGGGCAACAGTGTGTGCTTATATATTTATCTGTTTGTATGTCTGTGTGTGTGTGTCTCTTTAAAACTGAAACTCTTTTCATCTTCATCTCGTTAGACTCTCCCTCGTCCCGCCCTGACCCACATAGTCTCCCTAAATTACATCCTGGTCCACACACATTTACACAGCCATCATTTATCCCTCCCTCCCTCCCCCTCCACCTCTCTTTCCTTCTTTGTACATCTCGCTGTATACAGTCATCATCTCTCTCACTTTCCCCATCCCCCCTCTCACCCCCTTCTTTCTTCCTCTCCCTTTCCGCACCCCCCTCTCTCTCTTCTTCTCCCTCATCTCGTGTTTCTCTCTCTCTTCTGCAGTACAGCATGTCTTCCTGATGTAGGAGGAGGTACAACAACAGGTTTATCTGTTGCACTTCAGATTTGATGTTTGTGCCGTACCATGTAGCACTGTAGTTGAGATAAATACAGACCTGTTCCTTGACTCTGACCACCGAAATACTATGTAGAACTACAGACTTCAGATCCTCTTGTTTTTCTGAACCGTGAACTTCTGATACTTGATTCTCTCCTGTACTTTCGATATGCTCTTAGGGCAAAAGTGTCCGCTAAATGAATAAGCCGTTAAATATAATACTGCTTCTCGAGAGTTATTTGTATGGTTTCATTTCTTGAATCTGTCCCACATGGTTCACTCCAGGAGGTGGTCTGGTTTCTGGCTTTCTCTGCAACCCTGGAGACCTGTGGTTCAGGCCCCATGCACCTACCTCGCAGTTGAAACTCAAGACGTACCTCGGAGGCCTGCTCCTGTCTTTGTCAGGGCAAAAACATCTCAGACTCAGGGCCTGTTTAAGGTTGTGGTGTTGTTTTAAGTGAAGGCAGGAATGTGCCATGTTGGCAGACCTGGAGGGGGTCGAACTTCTCGTCCTCCTCCATCTCTTCACCTGAGTGGTGCATTCCTGGGGGGTGTGTTGACATTCGCCAACACATTGATCCTGATCGAAATCGTGTTTCAGCAACCTGACACACTGACTCGCACACACACACGCACCTGTGCACACATGCTGCTGACTTACATGGTACTCCCACACACTTGCATGTACTGTACATGCACTGACTTGCTCGAACACACGTAACTGGTCTATCAAACACCATCAATTCAAACCAAACAAGCACTCCAGGTTTGAGTGTGGGACCCCATTCTAACTATTAGACCAAGAAAACCCTGTGGTGTTTGGAAAGGTGGAACTGGTTTTACAGGAATGTGAGGCCCGACCACCTCAACCCAGTCAGCTCCTAAACCTGACTTCACAAGACCCTATGTGATGACTCTATATCCTCGCGTCTTCCACGCTCTCTCTCCCTCTCTCTTTACCCCCCCCCCTTCCACCCTTTCTCTCCCTCTTTCTCTCTTCCTCCCCTCTTCCACCCACTCTCTCCCTTTCTCTCTTTTTACACTCCCCCCTCTCTCTATATTTCACATCTGCTGATTATGTTTTCGGGGGGGACAAGGGAGACGAGCTATATAAGGAAAAGAGAGAGAGGGGAGATAAGGGAGAGAGAGAGTAGACTGTAGAGATAAGGAGATGTATAAAGGAGAATGAGAGATGTTTGAGAGACTGAAAGCCCAGGTGCAGTGCGAAGGGAAGAGTGAGGATGAGATGATGCAAGTCAAGTGGAGACAAAAGCGTCTGCTAAATGAAAGTGAATAAATGTTCTCATAATGATCCGATGGAAGAAAAACTCCATCCAGCTGTTAATTTAGGCCCACAGCAGCTCCCAAATACACCAGACTCTGATCCTTCGACCGCACATGCCCCAGTTATTATTTCAGACAGGCATTAACCGCGTCTACCATTTGAGCCAGTTGGCGACGCCAAATATAGCCAACCTTAATGCATGTACCGTACATCGTTAACTGTTCAGACTGCCTGACGCTCCAACTAGACTGTCATCATTTGTCACCACCATTGTGAAGGAGTTAGTTAACCGATTCAGGCTTCACGTTCTCTAAACTGTATCCACGTGTCACGCCATTGTCACAAAAATACATTCATTCGCGAGGTAAATCAAGGTATAGGCCTAATACGTTCATTGCACAGCCGACACAGTTCAAAAAAGTTTGTGAAGCTTAAAGAGGGACTTACTTTACGATTAACTTACTGTCTGATGAACTTACTTTATCGACAAATTCGGCATCTCTCTGTCGTGGATGTCTATGCTTCGGTTTGTCCGGTTTGTCCGGTTGTTCCGCGGCACATAGCGGTATGACCAGGCACAGACAGATGAGCAGGCAAGCCGGTGTGCCGTCCATATTCCCTTCGTTATTACAGCATAAAGAAGCCCAGGGCGCCGGTCTCTCATCGTCTCTCCCCCCGCCAGCGGAGGTGGGGTGGGGGCAGGATGTGGCGAGGAGAGACGGGTAGACTAGACCCAGAGAGCAGAGAACAGTGCACGACTCATTCAGAAAACCCCGAAATCCGTCCTCGGGGATTTCTGGAATTTTCAATAGTCTCTGTCAAACTTCCAAACGTGATGGAGAAGTACTGAAGCAAACTCCACAAAGATAAAACAGCCGCATCAGCGAATCCATGTACACATTCAGAAGTTGCAATAGGCCTACCTACCTACAAGTGGAATTAGGTATTTGCTTTACTATTAAATATTGGTAATATTTTAATGTGTATTTTAATACTAACTAATACTCCACTCTCTCTTTCTTTCTTTCTCTGTTTGTATCTCTATCTCCACTTATCTCACAATCCTAGGTCTGCAATAAACTTTTCATGATTACAGTCATTCGCTGCGCGCGGCACGCAGACCTATGATTATGATTTTTAATTGATGTTCTTACTGTGCTCGGCTGTGCAATGTGACTGCAGCGTGAACCCCGCGCTTTAACACCCGCTACTGTAACCACCGCAGTACAGCGAGCTGATTGTATGAAGAGGGGAGGTGTGAGTGTGCGGATGGAAAAAGTGGATATGTGTGTGTGTGTGTGTGCGTGTGTCTGTCTGTGTGTCTAAAAGGGATTGTGTGTGGTGTGTTTGTATGATGTGTGAGTGTGGGTGTGCGCGCGGGAGAGTTATATAACTCAGGTAATGAGTCTGAAAGCATCCCCACTGCCAAGTGACATTCGGTAGGTATTGTGGGTGTATGGGGGAGAGGTGAGGAGGGGAGAGTATGGGAGAGGGTACAGGGGGGAAGGGAGAGGAGAAGAGGGGAGAGTGAGGGGAGGGGAGAGGAGAGGAGAAGAGAGGAGGGAGAGGGGAGAGGAGAGGAGGGGAGACAACAAAAAGGAGTACATCAGAGCTAGTTAAAGATAGTTGCCCAGAACTGTGAAGCTAAGCTACCTCTTTGAAGACCCCATCTATCTCCACTTGCCACATTGGTCCTGGCCCTGGTCCATGGTATTGTGGGTGTATGGGTTGAGGTGTGTGGGGGGGGGGGGGGCTACATACACACTGGTATTGTCTGTCTGAGGTTGTCTGTCTGTAAGTCTGTCCGTAGGTCAGTAGTCATGTGGAGGTGAGTCTGGGGTGAGGTTTAGGTGTCTGTGAAGGCGGTTCCAGAGGTCTTCTCCCTCCACAGGCTCCAGCATGCTCAGAGGAGACTCCAGCTGCAGCCCCTCTCTCACCCCTGCTCCACCAAGGCACTCTCTGAGGAGCGGTTGGAAGCCAGTGCCCAATGTTGAGCCCGTTCCTTGCGTTTCGACAGCAAAAGCCTTGGCTCCTGGCCAGGGCCGCCGTATAGGGGGGAAAAGTTAGGACGATTCTAAGGGCCCCTGACTGACAAGGGCCCCCAAAAATAGGCAAAAAGTAATATCAAATTATATTAAATTATATAAACCATCATCAAGTATATGATACATTTAAAGTATAATAATACAATGAATGATCTCTTTGTTTTCACTTGTGTTTGGCAATAAAGGTTCAATATCCCTATTGACCAAATGGGGGGGGGGGGGGCCATGGGGCCCGAAATTCCTGGCGGCGCCCCTGCTCCTGGCCAGGAAAACTGGTTCCAAAGCGGCACCAACTCTGAGCTGGTCTCGAACCGTTCCACTTACGTCAGGGGCTGGGGGTGAGGTTATTGTGACTCACCATGACCTGAATTTGTGACAGCCTTTTTAAAAGAAAATAAGCTTTAGGGAAGAATTGACATTGATTTTGCTTCTACTTTAGTTTCAGTAACAGCATTTAACATCTACACAGTGGTAAAAGACTCCCCAAAAACTTGAGGGGAGCTTCAAGAACAAAGCTTGTATTTCTCAAAATGCATCACGAGATGGCTACGGAGGGGTCAACAGAAATGTCGGACAAGTAAACAACAAACTAAGGAAGTCACCATAGCGCTAGTTTTTCTGACTGTGTAAATCGGCACTAGCAATAGCCCAGTGCCAGAACTAGGTTTGCGTTGGTGGAATGAGGAGATATCTATGGCGACACCTACACAGGAAGAGCTGAAAGGACTGGGGTTGAGGGAGAGAAGGCCGGGGGGGGGGGCTTATGTCTGTCTGTGGTAGTTAAGGAGAAAGATTATTGTTTGAGTGATGTGTGTGTGTGTGTGTGTGTGTTTGTGTGTGTGTGTGTGTGTGTTTGTGTGTGTGTGTGTGTGTGTGTGTGTGTTTGTGTGATGTACTGAGACGCCTGAGATCCCTGAGGACCCGTCGAGACAGTGGAGGGCTGAGGCAACATCAAACAGAGACCATCGTCCCTGCGGCAGAAACCCGACACATGATCTGCCGCACAACAGGGGGGCCACGCCGCAGAGCACAGATGAAAGAGAGAAGCACGCGTCTGTGATGGAGCTGGGGAAGACAGAGAGAGAGAGGGAGAGAGAGAGACAGAGAGGGACATCACACACCATCGGGGCCTGCTTCACACCCTGACAATTGGATCAACTGCTACACGTTGTCCACTCTCACGAGTGTCCTACGCAGTACACTCAACTGACCAGCAGATGGCACTTTAACTTAATAATAATAACCAGTTGGACTCCGCAATAAGTCTGTAGGACTTCATCCAATTTATTCTGCTTTAACTATGGAGAAATACCAGACCGGGCATGAATCTCAATGTCGGATAAGGGTTCAAGAACTTCCGCCTCTTTTACTTCACCCTCACTTTTTCTTTCTCCTTCTCTTTCACTTCCTCTTGCTTCACCTCTTCCCTCTCCTCCTTTTCCTTTACCTCCTTTTCACCTCCTCCTTTGCTCCCTCTTTCTCGTCATCTTTGTCCCCCTTCTCTCCCTCTTTTCCCTCCCCTTCCTTCTCCTGCTCCACTTCCTCCTCCTCCCCCACCCTTGTGTTTTCATCCATCCAGGGTACAGAGTCAGGGAGGCCCCGAAGACCCCACTGACTCAAGCTCGTTAAAATCTCGGCAATTCGGAGCTTTGCCGAGTCAAGTCCCAATTCAGCTATGAGATGTTAACTTGCCGCGTGCTAATGAGCGCCCGCTTGATGCGATGAATACTAAGTGTTAATTACTAATACGACACGGAACACAGTGGAGGAACAGGCACGTCTGACGGTCGCCTGGAAAACAGCCGATACCTGGAACACTGTTGCCTGTCTCCGGGAGGTGGCACTCCATGTGCCATGTGACGGCCGGGCAAGTTGTCTTTTGACTCTGACAAAATCTTTTGTCGTTTCAAAAGAGACAAGACGCGAGGTTGTGTAACTGCCTTTTTTTGTAAGAAAAGGGAAGGTCCGTCTTCACTACTGGTGTGGCTTCTGTCTCGGTCGTGGAGTTTATAAGCATCTATCAGCAAGTAACAGTAAACACGGCAAACACAGCGCTAAGAAACAACAGCTTTTCAGCAGGTCGATGAATAATTAATGAAGTCCTCGTATGTGATGTCTAAGATGGTCCTGACGTCTTTCTTCCTGGTCTAAGCAAGGGACACAGGGACACTGGCTAGACAGAACCACAATACTGCAACACAGCAATCGCTGTCTATCAATATAATAACAAGACAAAACAAAATAATAGTATTGAGAAAACAATATCAATGAGACTGTCTGTAGTGTAGTCAAATCCATATTGGTGTCTGTTCTTTGAAGCCATTGGTGATAACTAGCTCTGGACAGTTCACCTCCCTGTCCTTCCCCCCATTGTTCCTAACCATGATATATTTAATAACTCTTCTGTACACTCACTCTCCTCTTCACCTTTCTTCTGTTCTCTCTCTATTCCCATCTCTCTCTCCCCCCTCTCTCTATCTCTCTCTCTGTTGCCCTCAGTGCCTCATGGTCCCTCAGACCTGGTCTTAGAAACCCACCAATTAGGAGCTGAGCTGTGGACCGCAGCCGTCGCCATGCCGATACATCTTTGGAGACATTAGAGATAAACCCTAGTAGGAACGCACCACACACACACATACAAAAGACACCCACTCACAGGCACACACATTCCCAGGACACACATACTCACAAGACACACATACATACACAAGGAACACATACACACAAGGGACAACTAAGAGGGATGGAAGACACACAGACACACACACACACACACACACACACACACACACACACACACACACACATGGTCTGTCTGTTCCTGTAAACAGCCTGAAGGCTAAAGTCTGTGATTGGCTGCTTCCAGGTTTCTTTTGCTGACCTGCAGGCACAGTCCTCAGATCTTCTCCTGGTGGGTCTCGAACCCACAACCTCCTCAGCTGGTGCACCTGTGTCATGTTTATTTGATTGAACCTTTATTTAACCAGGAAAGGCTCTTGAGATTACAAATCTCTTTTTCAAGACCGTCCTGGCCAAGATAGGCAGCAGCGAGTCGTTTCATAGTCACAAGCAGACAACAAAAACAAATGGAAAGTCTCAATAATTAATCAAAAACCCAACAATGATAGTTAAAAACATTTACAGGACAAGGAATCAGCTTTCATCGATGACTTCAAGACATTTAGTGGGACAAGTCTTTCCATTTGTAGGCTACTTTGTAAGTCATTCCAAGCCGATACATAAAAGCCCCTTTTGCCACGATTAGTTCTAGCATTAGGGACAGTTAGTAAAATAAGGTCCTGTGATCGAAGTGAATACCAGTTATATTTAAAACAAACAAAGATTCACAAATAAGATGGGAGACACCCCAGAATGGCGTCATAGATAAAAAACGATGGCAGTGACTAAGTCTACGGGTGCACAGAGAAGGCCAGTCAACCCTTTTCTATCGAGTGCAGTGATGAGTAACAGTTTTACAGTTCAGAACGAATCTCAATGCTCCACGGTAAAGGGTGTCAATCGATTTCAAACACTGTACAAAAGCATTCATATTCTAAAAAGTGGCTAACACCACCCTCCTTTTAGGCTCAGAAGAAAAACAAGCCTTATTTCTTGACTAAAATCCTAGTTTTAGCATCAGTGGTTTTGTAAGTTGCTGAATATAGGGGTTGAAAAAAAAGACTTTGTCTTTTAGTCATCAAGTAAAATCCCAAGAAATGTATATGAAGTAACAGAGTCAATTGCATCGCCCTGAAGAGTAGAAATTGGGAGAAGCTTCTGGGCCTTTTTGGTTTTGGTCTTGTGAACGGTAAGCACAAGCTTCAACTGCGACAGGAAGGTTTGAATAGTAGCATTTTGCCCATTTTTATCAAGATCATTTGTATATAAACTGTAAATAAGAGGGGACCGAGGACAGAGCCGACAGGCACCATTACAGACAACTGTTTTGTCAGATGAAAGATTCTCAAATTGAGTGTACTGTGTCCTGTCAGACAGATGGTTTGCATGTTCAGAGATACCTATATTCACCAGTCTCTTCTTCAGGATTGCAAAGATACCTGTATCAGAGTCACACACGGTGTCATTTTTTACCAAGAGCATCCGTGGTATCATTCACCACCTTAATGACTGCTGTAATTGTGCTATGTTTCTTTCTGAAGCCTGACTGATACATTGATAAAATGGAATTTGCGTACAGAAACTCCTTAAGCTACCCACTAACAAGAGTTTCAAGGATTTTTGCCAATGGTGACAGTTTTGAGATTGGCCTACAATTGTTTTGTATAAAGTGTAGGAAAGGTAGAACAAATGCTGACTTCCAGATCCGGGAATTTAGAGGTTCAGCTATGAAGTTCGGGTGTAAATGCTTTTTGTAGTTCAAAGTTTGTTTGGCAACAAGAAGACCAGACAGCATGGTTCCTGTGGTGTGTTATGCAGTTGGCAGACTGTAAGTATCAATTGGGCATCCAGTTTCCCACAACACATGTGCCAAGTCAAAGTCTGAAGTATTTTCAGAAGTTCAGCCCTGATTGGAGCATGTGATCTTTGTTTCCCAGCTCTGTGAACGAGAGGGTTACCATCAAAGGGCCTGCATGATGATTTGTCCCTGATTGGGCATCTGAGTTGAGTGTGGGGTATGGGAACAGCAAGATTTCTCTCTGCAGTGACTCAATCAATCCATCCCATAATAGAAGCTTCCTTTTGCTCAGTTTCCAAGGCAACCAGGGGTTGAAGGCGACTGTTACGTTCCCCAGTGTTGTGGTTGTGTGTTTGTGTTTCCCCAAGGTTCCCTCGCTAATTGAAGCGCTGGCTCCTCCCCCCCCTCATCAGTGACTGCAGCTGGAGCCACGCGTATAAAGACCGCAGCATAATGCTTCTCGGGTCTCTTTTTGTCTTGGTAGAGCTGCCCGTTGACTGTGGTCTGTTTGGTTGGGTTGCGCTATTTGGTTGTATTGGACTATTCTGCTCTGTGTATATAATAATTATTGTTCTTCTGTTCCCAGGGGGAAGGGGAAAGCGCCTTGGGGAGTGTTAGGCAAGAGGCCCATGGGCACACATCACCCGTAGCTGAAACCTTGTTAAACACACTAGGTAAGACCTGGGCGGACCACCCCCTGTGTTTCTGGTTAGCGCGCCGGCTGGCGTTTGAGTTAGGAGTGTGACTTCTTTTACTTTCATTGTTTTGGTTCCGTCCAGCCCTTTCCCCCCCACTACCGTGTTTGGCAAAATAAAGCCCCTTTTAAACGGTACCTCGGCCTTGTCTGTTCTTACACCTGCGACTCCATCACGCCTGTTCTCTGGCTACCGGGTGGGCTCACTAGCAGCGGGGCGTTGCGTCCCCTCTAACAAGAGGCGCACGTAACAGCGACCATAGCCCACCGAGAGACCACCAGGTTGTGTGGCGTATTAAACCCCCCTAAATGAACCATGGATCTCTCTCATTGAGTCCCTCCATGTATTCATTCCTCCTTGTTCTTCATACAAGTCAAACCAAAAAATGCATCCAGTCGTTTTGGACTTGTGAACCATGAGCTGGGGTCTGATCAGTTTCCAAGGCAAGTCAAAGGTATCTGCTGCAGAGGTCACCTGGTTATGTACATATATTAGTAAGGATTTATCCAGAAGCATCTAGAAAGTTAGCTAACTAAAATATGTATGTGGTGAGTCAAATGACAACCACAATTCTTCCGACCCTGTGTCGATGATATAAATGAAGGATGAACAAATAAATAAAGGATTCCTGATTTGTCCAGGAGCATCTAGTGAGGTCGGGGGGGGGGGGGGGGGGGGGGGGACGACACACAGACATCAGAGAGAGAAACACAGACGCACGGATGGAGAGAACAGAACATAGCTGAGGGAAACAGATTAGAGAGAAGCTTGTCGTCCTGCCATCATCTGCTTGTTAAGAGCAACGCTCTTCTAAGCAGCCAATCCTGGGAGGCGGTGGCTCAGCGGAACCTTGATTATGCAGATTTATGGAGATGGCAGGCCAGACTGACTGTGAGTGACAAAAGAAGAAGAGAAGAGAGAGATTTTCAAGCCAATGCGCCGAAACAAGTTCTGGATGCAATCACCTAATTACATCTGCCATCTTAATGACATCAGACTCTCAGCCAGTTAGACAGCCAGCCATCCTGTTAGCCAGTCAGTCAGTCGGCCAACCAGTCAGCCATCCAATTAGCCGTCCAGTTAGCCAGCCAGCCAGCCAGTCAACCTTGTCAGATACGTAACCAGTCAGTCGGTGGTCCAGCCATCCAACCAGTCAGTTAGCCATTTAGTATCCACGCGAGTGTCATACATCTAGTGCATCTAGAAAGTACAGCTGAACATCATGGATCAGAAGTAGTTCTGACCGCATTTCCGTGGTCAGAGTCTGGTCTGTTCCTGGCACAGTGCAACAGTGACCACATCTCAACAGGCATCCATCCATCCACCCATCTAGCATCCATCCATCCATTTCTAGGTGAAGCCAGTCCAATTGCTGTCAGTCAGCTGGTTGCTGTTGCTGTTGCTGGTGAAGCTGTAAAGAGAAAGCTTTGCAGAGTCAGAGGCCTCCTGTCCATCTCAGGACTTCTAACGTATCTGTTGGCAACCAAGACCGGTTGCTGGCATTGACTGACTGGCTGGCTGGCAGAGTTGCTAGCGCATTAGCTAACTTGTTAGCTTAGCAGATGAAAAGGAAACCGTCTGTTGAGCCTATTAGCATTGACCTCCCACACCTTTGTTTGGTACAGAGCAGGGAAGAGGAGAACAGAGGACGGGAGGAGGGGACAGGAGAGAAAAAGAAGGTAGGAGAGGAAACAGTTGAGAGGAAGGGAGAAGTGAGGAGAGGAGAGGAGGGACAGCAGAGCTAGTTAAGTAGATAGTTGCCCAGCACTGTAAAGCTGAGCTACCTCTTTGAAGACCCGATTAGCATGAGCTCTAACGCTGGCATTGATCCTGGCCCTGGTCCTGGGGAAGAGCTTGCAGTCCGGGCCTTCGTATTGATATTAAAAAAGGTTTTTAATCTCAGGGGAAACATATGCAAAGTAGCTGAAATTTTACTCTGGTGCAATTACTTTGAATTGTGAGCTGTCCTTGCCAGAGAGAGAAAAAAAAGAAAAGGTTTTATGTTTTTGTGGTGTGTTATGGTCTATGAAACTCTTCAAAAGAAAGGAAATTCAAAAGACCACCACAACCCTAACGCAACCGATGTACGAGCGAGGTGTTTTGTGTGACAACTGCAGCGCTGTAACAGGTGTAATGGCTGTGTAGAGGAACAAACCTTGTTTGTGCGTCGCTAAAGTTTGTGTTGGCACCCTCTGTTTCCATGTTAACACTGCTGAGAACGTGATTATAAACGACATTTCATGGCAGCTTTCATCCAAGGATGTTGTTTGGTACCACCCTGTGGAGACCAGAAAAAATGGGTTTCAAGGCAGCAACCTGCCAGAACTGGAAAACCATTTCTCCGTTTAATCACCACGGTCACTAGCCAAGCAGGAAATGACATTCCTGGGTTCTGGATTGCTGATGCATATCTCTCCAGCACCGAGGCAGCAGGAAGTTACGTAATCTCGCAGAATGGGGTCAGAGGTCGGCCTGATGCCCCTGTGACCTGACAGGAAGTGTGTGCCAGGAGGAAAGTGGGTCTTGGACTGTTGCAGCCGGTAAAACAAGATGAAGGTGAAGACGCAGGGAGGGTTCGATGTAGTTTGTTTTTGTGGATGTTTGATTTAAAATGAGAACATTCCACAAAGGCGCTCCATGGACAGACCGAGCCCAGTGTGAGTGAGAACGTTCTGTGTAACACAACGCCACCAAATATTTCTCTTCCCTCTCCCGGCCCCGCGACAGACAAACATCAAAGCAATTCACATGTTGACGATGTCGTGAAGGTTGGAGCTAAGATTAGGTACGATCTACTCTCAGAGGGGAGTGAGAGGAGACACATGGGTTGGCACGCACTTGGTTGCTACTCCCTGTTCCTCTCTCCTGCTGAAGGATCTGCTCTAGTTCCTCTAGCACCTCTAGTACCTCTAGTACCTGTAGTACCTCTACATTTACATGTATTCATTGAGCAGATGCTTTTATCCAAAGCGACTTCCAAGAGAGAGCTTTACAAAGTGCATAGGTCACTGATAATAACAACAAGATAGCCCCAAAGCATTGCGGGTAGCCAAAAACAAGAAGCACACATTGTGAACAACCAACACATAAGTGCCAAAGGGAAGTACCTCTAGCTCCTCTAGCACCTCTAGTTCCTCTAGTTCCTCTAGCACCACTAGCCCTTGTGTTGTCTTAACATTATGTATACTCCCCTTGTCTTAAGGGTCAAAAATGACCCACCTTCAAAAAAAAAACTAATATAAAGCAGCTTGGTTGGATTTTAAACCCCTAATATATTTAGCATTAGGAAACAACCTGTCATTCATCACAAACTTTGTGGATATGTGGGTTTTACTTCTTCACATTGCAGAAAGACTGCATTTAATCAGTGGACAACTATTCATTTTTGTTACAACAGACCTGTCATAACTGTTTTCTTTACTAAAGTAGAGGTGTAATATTGCATCATGCTCTGGGTTGTATTATTCCCCATTTTCTTCTTCATATACCTCCTCTTCTAAATCATTGTTCTCTTGTTCCTTCTGGACATCTGAAAATATCAGTAAAACAACCTGTAGATCTGAGAGATGAGACCCTGACCCTGTTGGACACTGAAATATGCAGTCATGGCTTCAGCAAATAATACTGGAGGTACTGTCATTTGCAGGACCTTTGTAGCCTCTGACTGCATTCCCCATTAGTATACAATGCTTAGAAGACATTTTTATTTTGTCAGAAATTTGGTTTAGTTTGTCAGAAATGTATATTTTGTCTGTGAACTTGAGTCATGTATGGGATCGTGGAAGGGAGATGCCACACCTGCACACGGACGTTTTGGTTTTGTCTGAGTTCAATCAGTATCACAAATAATCTAAATATCTTATTGTATGTGTGTGTGTGTGTGTGTCTATGTGTGTCTCTCAGTTGTTTTTGTGGTGTGTATAATGGTTTTATAACTCTACCTCTAGCACCTCTAGCACCTCTTGTACCTCTAGTACCTCTAGCACCTCTAGTACCTCTAGTAATTTGTCCAGTACATCTAGTTTCTCTGGTTCCTCTCCTGCTGCAGGATCTGCTCTATTACAATACCATTACAATTTTCCTTTCACAACTGGGGGGAGAAGTTGGACACTTGCCTGATCCCGCCCTCGAAAACCAAAAAAGGCATCATGGGAAAGAAAGACAGATTGTGCAAAGCATTGTGGGAATCAGGAACACAGTCAGCGAAACTGCTGGAGTGGGTTCAATCTAACAGCAAATCTACTATAATTGTATGTTTACATAGTGTATTTGTTTTCAGGGTTGTGGTACAGCTTTGATGTAGGGTGTGTCTAGAAGGAGAAGTGAACCATTATTTGGACAACTTTGATGTGTACATGTATATGTCCATCCTTTTAGATTTTTGAGGATTAGAATGCTTATGGTGACAAGTGGGCTTCCTGTCTCTGGGTTTCAATGAAATGTCTGCTGTGCGATGTGACTTGAACGGATGCTGTCAAAGCACAGACACACATACTTAATCCAAATCCAGTCGATGTGCGCTAAATATTGAGTGTTTGTGGTGCCTTTGAATGTCATTGCTTTTAAAAAAAGAAAATCTTCCAATCTCATGGAAATACCTTTTGATCAAAGTTTGCCATGTCTGTTGACAGGAAGTGTTCCCGCTGGATCCTGTCCGTCAGGTGTGTGGAGAGAGACATGATCTGTAAGCATAATCACTGGGGACTAACTCTCTTACACACTAAAAGATAGCGTGTCAAACAGCAAAGTAATAGCTACATCAACCAGGACTCTAATCAAAGCAGCACTCGGGGAGAAATCACTTTGAAGAGATTGGTTACCATGGTTCTTGAAAAGTAATGATTTGGTCTTGGTACTCATTTCCCTCCAATTATATCAAGTGAAGTGTTTCCATCATGATTTAGCCCACTCAGGGCTGAAGGGTGAGGAACGGCAAGCCGCCTGGGACAAACCGAACCTTCAGAGAATGCAATTAATTTTCCAGGTGGCTGACATTAAATGGTGTGAGATAGTTGGGATACTCCTGAGAATGTTCTACTCTCTACTCACCGGAAGACATACGAGTTTTGACCCCTGCTAATTACCCGGGAGGGGACTGACAGAGATTCAGGGACAAGGTGTCCATTCGTCACCTTTATTTGACAGATGACATTAATACTACATTCATGCAGGTCCCCACCAGTGGACGACCAACGTGACACAACGAGCCACAGACAGAGGAAGCAGTCACAGGCATCAGCACAGATCAGCACCAGCAGCTAGCAGGGGAAGGGGGTTGGGGGGTGAGGGGAGGTGAGGGGAAAGGGGAAGGGGAAGGGGAAAGGGGCCTAACCTGGAAGTAATTCCAGGGGCATACATTCACAATGTACTCAGATTAACTGTGATCCAGAGATTACATTTGTCAAATACCATCAGGCATTCCACAGAAACGTCTCCTATGTATGAAAACAAAAGGCAACACAGTTTCATAATATCATAATATCATATTAATGTACTATCATAATATCACAACAGCATATAATCCTATTATCATAATAGCATAACATAATTTCATGATACAGTCAGCATTTCACAATACCATAGGATCATAGTACATATTATCATAATACATATCATCACAGTATATTATTGATGTGTCACGACCATCACAAAACATTCTTTGATCCATCATTTATATGAACTGTATACACACACCCCACCTTCCCTCTTCATAACAGGAGTACTTATGCAAGCCAGCTTTACACACAACCACAAGATACAGCACATATCCACAGGTCAATAAATATTTCTGTATATACCACCCAGTTGAGAAATAATACGTACAAAACAGGAAACCTATTATGAGAAAGTCCCCAATCCGCTGGGCTGGGAGCTGTTACAAAAAGGTCAATTGGACACCACATCTTGGAGGACTCTGTGTGTGTGTGTGTGTGTGTGTGTGTATGTGTGTATGTGTGTGTGTGTGTGAGTCAGACATGGTAGTCTGTAGGCCTGAGGGGAAATCATTATTGTCCATTGCATATAGATGAAACAGTTTGTAAATATAACCTGTTACATGTCTCTTGGGCATGTTCTTAGTCATCCCTCTCTCTGTCTTCTCTTCCTTCTCTCCGATTCTTTCCTCCTGCCCCTGGACCTCCCTTTGAACCACAGCAGAACTCATTTCCGGAACAAATCTTCAGTTCCCAAAAGAATCAATAAGGACCCTGGTCTCTGTCAAACAGCCTTCACCCTCTGGTGTTTCGGCCACAACCTGTCTGTCTCACCTGTCTATGTCTCACCTGTCTATGTCTCACCTATCTTTGCCTCACCTGTCTGTCTCACCTGTCGCACCTGTCTTTCTCACTCCTCACACCCATTTTTCTTTAGTGAACAGACATTTTCTCCACCCTTGCGATGGACAGTTGTATTTGCAGGAGCAATGTTTACCATTTGTGGATAGAGAGAAAAAAGTCTGACCTGAGCCTCCTTTAGTGATCATTTATGATTACACCATATTCCCAGTGTTCTTGAACATTCTGTAACTTGAGGTAAAGGTAACTGTGTGTTGTATATGTGCGTGTGTGTGCATGTGTCTATGTGCGTGAATGTATCTACGTGAGTGTGTGTGTCTATGTGCATGTGTGTGCAACAATCCTGACAACCACGTCAACAAACTTCTTTCCAGGGTTCGACCCTTATCTGGAACCCCTCTCTTCCTGTAGAGAGGTGTAGCTCAGTGATGTCATCTGACTACAGGTCATGAGGTCACATGTTCAAATCCCCCTGTGTGCTGCTTTGGCTAAAAGTGCTAAATGAACACAATGATGTTTTCTGTGGGGAACAAAGGATTCACATTTTCACCGGGTTCTGAAAATGGTGGCCCATACCTTAACCTCCTGACACCTGAAACACAAAGCTGTTCAAATGTTTACATTTTACATAACATCAATTCTTGGGTTTGGCAAAACAAACATGTTTATAAGAAGAAGAAAAAATGCAACAGAGTTTTCTTATTGGTTAACAGTTCTGCATCTATAACCTAAGGAACCACCTAGGATTACATGCTACTCCTGAGGTCGTCCATATTTGTGACTTCATCAGAAAACCCATGGGCGAATTAAATAAACACAAAGGGCTGTGTGGTTTTCAGGATCGTCCAATCGTCTTTCAAAGAAGGACCAAACATAGATCCTTCATGTCAAGCCCCTGCCCCAACATGGCTCAGCAGTGATATCTATGCAGGAGAGTTGGGGGCTGCTCATTGGCTTAACACAAGTGATGTCATTAAACCGAGAGGGGTTCCTTACAGAATGACAGTTAAAAAAGACAAATCAAAATAAAGATCTGTGAGAGTGTGTGAGACAACATGGTTTCTTTGAAGAGCCCGCCAATGTTTGCAGAGATTCAAATCAAATCCAACTTTATTGATTATCCATGTTCTTGTTTAACAAGCAACAGCACTCCACTGTTGCACTCTGGGAAGGTGTTGGCAGTGAGATGAGTCCACTGAGGTAATCGACTGTCACAGCATTAACAACCTGTTTCACCAGCTGATCTGGTCATTAGATTGTATCTGCAGTGTGTGTGTGAGTATGTGTGAGTATATGTGTGTGTGTATTTGTATGTGTGTGTGGGTATATGTGTGCATTTGTACGTGTGTGTATATGTATGAGTATAGGTGTGTGTGCATTTGTACGTGTGTGTGTGTTGCCAGATGAATCCTCTGTTTACATCTGGATAAAGTTCAAAAGCATAATTGCGATTATTGACACAGAAGGGATCGTCAAAAACAATTATACCACACATGATGACAACATCATATACGAGTTCATAATCCTCCATTTCTCTTCTTTAAATAGGGAAAGGACATAAGCAGGACATTTCTTCAGGTCAGCACGAGGTCAAACCCTTACATGTACACTATTTACACCATATTAGTGGAGGCTGAAGAAACCAGCAGGCTGTACATAAGTGAGTTACTGAAGACTTACTGAACAAGTTTACCTCAGTATATCGTGCATCCTGAGACAGCCATGAAACAGCTTTACCCTGGATGAAAACCATTTAGTCACACGCACACACTCACGCACTCTCTCTCACACACACACTGAACGGGCTCTTTCATGTGGAGCTGCTAGGGTTGCGTGTCATGGGACCTGGTTTGCACCAGCGGTGTTATGAGTGTTTACAAGGGGGTCATGTGGGCCCAGCCCGCTGAGAGCCCAGTCATGCTGAGCAGGCACGGTGATTAGAATCCACTGCTCTGGGGGCAGACATACACTTTATTATTAGGACAGTGGGGTGGGAAGGGGGCTATGTCATGTATACTATTAGGAGGGTAGGGGGGGAAGGGGGAGGTCGGAGGGAGGTTAAGGGGAATGGAGGGTTATTTATAATATTGGGGGCATTCTGTATCATGTTAGGAGGAGGGGTAGGACATGTACAGTGTGTTGTGTGTGTAGTGTACTATATGACATGAATGTGGAGGATTCGAGGTAGGGTTTTTCTGGTGTGGGTGCATAGCCAGGAGATAGGATGGCAGGGGATAAGATTCAGGCTGTTAGGTGGGCTTGTCGTTTGTAGTCTTTTCAGGTTATCAGCGTGGAGGGTGAGGGGGTGAGGATGAGGAGGGGTGTAAGGGAAAATAAGTGGGGGAGGAAATGAAGAGGGGTGGAGGGGTGAGGAGGTGCAGTACACAGTGAGCACATGATCAACATTCAGGCTAAAATACTGAGGTCACTTCCTGAAATTGAACCTGAAAGTCCCATGGGGGGGGGGGGGGGGGGGGGGGAGCTGTTGTAGTCACGTGACCATCTCAGCCCCTTCCCCCTTACAGGTCAAAGTTCATTAAGCTGAGGTCAGAGTTCAGCTGAGGATTGTGGAGTTTGGCATGGTAAACAAAACCCTGTAGGGCTTTTTAACACCTGTAGAGGGGCGCAATTCTAGTTCATGACACCACCTTGACCTCCCATATCCAGATTCCAGCACTGTAGCACTTTGGTCCAGATCCCAGTCTGAAGACCAGATTAAAAAACCTCAACCTCGTTTTCACTCGGCATAAAACACAACAAGGACGACCCCCCGATCGCCTGGAGATCGTGTGGAGGTGGTGCGGAGCTCGCGGTGACGGCAACCCGGAGGTCATCCGCTGATGTTCCTGGTGAGCCCCAGGTTGCTGCAGACGTTCCTGACGCTGTAGCAGCAGATGATCTCCCTGAAGGTCTTCCTCATCTCCTGGCTCCTGAAGGCGTAGATCAGGGGGTCGATGACGGAGTTGCACATGATCAGGATCAGGTACATGTTGAAGTGGGACATGAAGCACACGCAGTAGAGGTTCCGCGGGCAGGAGATCATCAGGATGAGGTGGAGGAAGAAGGGCGCCCAGCACACGATGAAGATCCCCAGGAGGATGGTGAGGGTGATGGCCCCTTTCATGCTCGTCCGCTGGTGGATGGAGTTGTAGCCGGGCAGCGCGGCGATGCGCTTGACGTGCGAGCGCGCCAACATGAACATGTGGCTGTAGAGCGAGGCCATGAGCACCAGCATGGCAAAGAACATGGACACCAGGCACACGATGACGGGCGTGGAGTCGGAGTAGACGATGAACACGATGCCGCAGCCGGTGCAGAATGTCCAGATGGCGGCGATGATGGCGGCGGCGCGGCGCAGGGTCATGATGTTGTGGTAGCGCAGCGCGTAGAAGATGGTGACGTAGCGGTCCACGGCGATGGCCAGCAGGCTGCACATGGACGCC
The DNA here is from genome assembly GCF_021917145.1 of Hypomesus transpacificus. NCBI lineage: Eukaryota > Metazoa > Chordata > Actinopteri > Osmeriformes > Osmeridae > Hypomesus > Hypomesus transpacificus. The sequence goes on from NC_061063.1 coordinate 552,956, forward strand.
ACCACGGAGATGCAGATCATGGAGTCAAACACGTTGTCCATCTGGCGGATGAAGTGGTCGTCCACGACCAGGCGTCTGGGGGCGGGACAGGAAGTCAGGTTAGAGAACCAAGGGAAATGATCACTGGCCGTCAGGAAAATAGACCGTCGCTAGCTAACATTTGCCAATAATGAACACACTGAACTCATATCGACCAACGTTGAAGATCGTAAATTAATATTGACCAATGTTGAAGATCATGAACTCATATTGACAAATGTTGAACAACATACACTAATATTGACCAATTTTTAATGAAACTGACCAAGAATTATTCAGAGCATTGATTATCCTTAACCAACATCAACCAAAAATGACCAGAAGTCACAAACATTAAAGAGTTCACACCAATGCCAAATAACACATCGACCAACATTGCATCCACCAACATCACATCAGCCACCCATGTCCTACTTGTTGTTGAGGAGGTAAATGATGATGGTTTCCCAAGCGTTGGACACACTGACTAGCATGTCTGCCACGGCCAGACTGCACACAAAGAAGTACATAGGAGAGTGCAGGTTTTTGTTCTTCACGATGGCAGCAATCACCAGAATGTTCTCAAGCAGACTGATGATGCCCAGAATCAGGAACACCTGGAGAGAGAGGACAGCAAAAATGTTAGCAGTATGTAGGATACATGTCGTTTTGCTCTTGACCCATCAAAACTTTATCGACACGTCTGTGAGGTCACAAGTCGTCTCTCAACGCATCCACGCGTCCAGTGCCGTAGGGATTTGAACCGCCCACCCTCTCACCTCCACAGCGATGTTGAGCTGCTCACAGGCCTTTGGCTTGTGGATGGAGGGCGGGGCCTCAGTCGTGTTGCCATAGTAACCGTCGTCGTAGTGAGAGCTGTGATTGATGTAGAGGGCCCAGAAGGGTGGGTTCAGGGTGGCGTAGGAGGAGTTCATGTCCGCAGACAGAAGAGGGGCTCCACTCGTCTCTGGCTGGGCAGGGAGGCTACAACAACATAAAAACAGCATAATGCGTTTAGAAATGAGATCACATATATAATAATAGTCATATTAGAAAATTGCTTGTCTTAGTTCCGTAATAAATCCTGACAAGCGGAAACATAAAGTCCACATCGCAGCCAAACTGGTTTATTGGGTTTGTGTTTTATCAGTAGAATCTGCGACTGTCCTGCCGGCCAGTAAAGGGATTCAGGGGCACTTTACTCCCACTACAATTTAATCTTCCTTCTTATCCGGTCAGACACAAATGGTTGGCTGATTTCCCCTGATTTATTTGGGATCATGTAAACAACCCTACTGATGGCACATGGCTGTCCTGGGGCTAGCGGGTAGCTAGTAAGTTCCACACTGTAGATACAAGGGTTGAGCACTCAGCTAACTGGGTACAGGGCGGTACTGCTAAAAGATGCTAGCTGGCCCCTTCAGAAGATATAGAAACTGAATGCTAACAGCATGGCCGCGGGAACTAGGGGTGCTGAAGGTGCTGCAGAACCCCCTGACAGCACGAGAGTAAAAAATGATATGACTCGAAAATCCACCACCGCGCCTGCGCGGCACAGCCCGTGAACTGTGAACTGGTGAACAGTGAACTGGCCATCGAGAGCACCGGGAGAAGAATAACGAAGGAAAACCAGGCTAAGAAACGTAAGGGTGGGGCTGAACAATTAAGAGACAAAAAGACATCACCTTCACTAAACAAGGTTTTACCAATTGAAAAACGGCTATGTTTATTTTACATAAAGCTCAACTATTTTGCTGTTCAAATAAAGGCCTAAAAATGTGGGTTGCGCGCTAGGCGCGCTCGCATTAACTATCCAAATTCCGAACTAGCATCACATCAAACACAGAATGTGCTTGCATTAGCAGGGCTAATGTAGATAGCCCCCTCAGAAGACACATGGACAGAAAGCTAATAGCTGGCTAGCTAGACCCCTTGGAACATTCGTGGACCGAATGCAGATAGCTAGCTCGTACCCTCAGAAGATACAAGGACTGAATGCTAATAGATGGCTAGCCACCCTGAGAATATACAGGGACTGAATGCAAATAGCTAGCTCGTACCCTCAGAATATACAGGGACTGAATGCTGATAGCTAGCTACAGGTACAGTGATGAGATACAGAGGGCCCTCTGTCATCTGACCAGGAGGAGGATGAGCTGAATCGTGAAGCTAGATCAGCTTATTAACTCTCTGCTGGATGTGAACAGTTCTGGGATCGTGACTGTCTGCCATAGAGTCTCCTTTATGTTCTTTCTAGGTCACGGAACAAACAGACACACACAGAAGGACATGGAGCGACACACACGCTGACACACCCCACACACACGCCAATGCTAACACTCTCCCACACTAGCCTTTTCCAGCTTGGCATGCTGAAGGCCGTGAGACACATCTCAGTGAGATAGAAAGATCTAGACTGTATCAGACTGAGTCACCTGTCTAATTGGTTGCTGGCAATGGGTTGTGTGTCCTTGTAATGGAAGAACACTGCAGAGGTGGGGAATTGAATGCAGAGTTATATAGCCAATTAGAATTAAGCATTTGACCAAGCAGTAGAGCAGGATATTATGAATCTCTTTCTTCTTATTTATGTTTAATTAACGTGTTTTTTTTACGTGACTGAACTGCCAGACTGGAAGGTACATTCGATAGATCTCATACCTGCAGGTTCCCTGCCTTCTCTTCCTACACACAGCCACACACACACAGCCACACATACACACAGCCACACATACACACACAGCCACACACACACACACAGCCACGCACACACACACAGCCACACATACACACACAGCCACAAACACACAGCCATACATACACACACAGCCACACACACACACACAGCCACGCACACACACACACACAGCCACACACACACAGCCGCACAGCCACATACACACACAGCCACACACACACACAGCCACACACACACACACACAGCCACACACACACAGTTACCTACACAGCCACACACACAGCCACACACACAGCCACACACACAAACAAACGCAAACTCATGCAAGATGCACAAGGACAAATAACCTTCATACTGTTCATCTGTAGACAAAAAGTCTAATGATCACACACATAAACAGACAAACACACACGCAGACGCACCTACACACATCATGTGTTTCTCACTCATACAGGAGATAAAGCACAGTGTGGCCCCGTTCCCATCCCAATGTGCAATTGACACACACACACGCACGATGGGCGGCTAATAATAGCAGAAAATAAAGTAGTCACAGGGTTATGTGACAATGAGGCCCTCCGAATGAAAGGATGTGGAAGTTCCGGAGAACACACTTTCTCTCACTTCCTCTCTTTCTTTCCAACCCCAATCCCCCCGCCCCCCCCCCCCCAACCCGCTGTCACCTCCGCACCATTCGCCCACCATTACCCCCCCCCCCACCCCTTCAAAGTCCTGGAGGCGCAAGCAGGCGTGAGCTCCAGAGAACACACATTCTCTCACCCCCCCCCCCCCCCCCAACGACAACATTGACAGTTCACCAGTAACACCTGTGACAGTGGTGCCCGTTAACTGGTTACAACTAAACTGGGGGTCACGTGGTGTGTGGGGGGAGTCAGGGGGAGTCAGGGGGAGTCAGAGGGAGTCAGAGGGAGTCAGGGGCAGTCAGGGGGAGTCAGAGGGAGTCAGAGTTTACAGTAACTTAGTTAACTCTTGGTGTCAGTGAGAGATGGTTCTGGACACGTGTCAGAAGACTTGACACTGAACTGCAAAGAGAAAAGATGAGGAGAGGAGAACTAGGAAAGAGAGGAGAGGAGATTAAGGGAGAGAATTGGTGAAGAGAGGAGATGAGGGGAAAGGAGAGCTAGGAAATCAGGGAGAGGACAGGATGCACCCAGGCAACATTGAAATCATCACATCTTCTCAGAAGGCGAGCATTCGAACCTAATCCACTGTAGCAGTATTATGGGATGTTGTGACCTGCAGGTGGTGATAGCATAGTTGGGATGTGCTGTTAGACAGCTGAAGTGTGTTACTGTTCACTGTTCCTCTGTTCCTTGACGGTTAATCTCTGTTAGTTGTCCTTCTTCTGTCTTCCTCTCAAAACAGGTCACATATATGTTATCACACAAACACTATGGTACGCTCTCTCTCTTTCTCTCTCTCTCTCTCTCTCTCTCTCTCTCTCTCTCTCTCTCTCTCTCTCTCTCTCTCTCTCTCTCTCTCCTCCCCCCTTCTTTCACTTTCTCTCTCTCTCTCTCTCTCTCTCTCTCCCCCTTTCTCTCACTTTCTCTCTTTCTCTCTCTCTCTCTCTCTCTCTCTCTCTCTCTCTCTCTCTCTCTCTCTCTCTCTCTCTCTCTCCTCTCTCTCTCTCTCTCTCTCTCTCTCTCTCTCTCTCTCTCCTTCACTCATCTCTGCAACCAAGTAGATAGTCCTGTGTGTGTGTGCACGGTTGCATGTGTATGTGTGTGTGCATGTATGTGCATGTTTGTTTGTACGTGTGTGTATGTATGCAATATCCTAAACACTGATCCTCTCATAGTTGTGTGTGTGTGTGTGTGTGCAAGCATCTGTGGGAATGCTGAAGGCTTTTATGAGACATCAAAGCAATAATTACAGATAAATCACAGGGACTATTATCACCGTGACAACACCATCGTCAGTGCGACATGTGACCCTGCTGGGTAAAGAGTGTGGTCCCAGCTACACAACAGCACACTCACATGAGACCCACGAGCCACCAGCCGTCTCCTCCCTTCCTACCCTCCTTCCCTCTCTCCCTCCCTCCTACGCCTCCCTTCCTACCCTCCTTCCCTCTCTCCCTCCCTCCAACCCTCCCTTCCTTCCCTCCTTCCCTCTATCCCTCCCTCCCACCCTCCCTTCCTACATTCCTTCCCTCTCTCCCCCTCCCTCCTACCCTCTTTCCCTCTCTCTCTCTCTCTCCCTCCCTCCCTCCTATCCTTCCCTGTCTCCTCCCTTCCACCATCAAACCTTCTTACCCTCCTATGCTCGTTCCCTCCCTCATGTCTCAGTCTCTTCCTTATATCTCCTTCTACTTCCCTCTCTCTCTCTCCCTCTCTCTGCCCTTCCCACTTTCCTTCCAAGTGACTTCATGGAACACAAGTCTAATTCTTGAGCCTTTAAACTCCCACTCCTCTCCGCTTAACTCCACAGAGCGTGTCTGCCCTCCCCTCGCCACCCCATCCCCCTCCTCTACTGCACCCCACCCAAGCAGAGTACAGAGCACACCCACGCATGACTGACTCAATTCCTTCTCTCCCTCTCTCTCTCTCTGTCTGTCTGTCTATCTCTCTCCCTTTCTGTGGCTCTCCCTCTCTCTCTCTCTCTCTGTCTGTCTGTCTGTCTGTCTGTCTGTCTGTCTGTCTATCTCTCTCCCTTTCTGTCTCTCTCCCTCTCTGTCTTCCTCTCTCCCTCCCTCTCGCTCTCCCTTTGTCTTTCTGTCTCTTCCCCTCTGTTTCTTTCTCCCCCTCTTTCTCTCCCTCTCTGCAGCACTCTCCCTCTTTCTCTCTCCTTTCTCTCTCTCTCTCTCTCTCTATGTATATATCTCGATCTGGATCTGTATCTCTCGCTATCTCTCTCCCTCTCTTTTATCACACAATCTCATACACACACACACTTTTTCTCTCTCACACACAAGTGAGCTCTCTCCATCACACCCACACACCCTCCCACCCCCCACCCTCTCAGTCCCCTACCTAGGTGTCTGTGTGCTGGCCGGTTACCAGAGACTCGTCTCTGGAACCGCTCGTGTCTGTGGTGCACCGCTGCACCACAGAGACAAACACAGACAGGACGGCTGTTGACACAACAAGCAGGGCAGATGGTCCAGCAATGCTGTCAGGACACACATTACGCTCATTCAGCTTTCATCACAGGAGACGTTCAGGTGGTGGCTGTAATGAGACAGCCACCACAATGTAACTGACCTACTGTTGTTGAAATGGTATTCGTTCGGCAGAGGTCTTCATCCAAAGTGACATGCAAATAGTGTATACAGAAGGTAGCCTGCAGCCAAGGATCCGAAATGTGTGGTGCTTCTAATAGTGTTTCAGTGGTCAGATTTAAGTGAGTCATCTGACAGCATCTTACTGCAGATCAAGAGGTAGTGGTTTCGACACCCAGTCTGTCTATTTTGAATAAAAGCGGCTAATTAGTATATAAAGTGTTAACAACAAACATCAATCATGCATATCAATAACTACACCTATTTAGTCCACTGTTGAATATTGTCCACACGAGATCACTTGTAAATCCCTTAAATCTAAACAAATATTTAGCCTCCAGTCGCATCGATCGGTTCCATCCCCTTGTATTGATTACTCTGGCGGAAGAATGGTGTTGTTCTTTCTGATGTCGCTTTCACTGAAACAATGGAAACAACACAGTGAACGACTGACAGCACGTGAAAGCTAATTAGTCACTACCGTCCTGCAAACAGTCAATACCATCCCCACCAAACCCCCTCCGCGTGGCCAAACCCCCTCCGCGGATTTCAGCACCAACACTCACGGACAGCAACCGATTCACCCCGATGTTCTCTGAAAGTCTGTCTCTCTCTCCATCCATCCCTCTCTCAACCGCCCCCCCCCCCCACCACCACCACCACCACCACCACCACCACCATGGATCTGTCTCTTGCTTTGTCTTGGTCTCTCTGTCTATCTATGTCTCTCCTTCTCCCTATCTTTTTGTCTCTACCTCATCTCTCTCTCTCTCTCTCTCTCTCTCTCGCTCTCTCTCTCTCTCTCTCTCTCTCTCTCTCTCTCTCTCTCTCTCTCACTCTCTCTCTCTCTCTCTCTCTCTCTCTCTCTCTCTTTCCCGATCGGGAGGTTGAGTCGCCTATAGACGTAGCCTGGTTCTCGTTCTCATAACGGCGGGGACAGACAACATGTCAGACAACGAGGCAAAAGCAAATAACGCGCCAAAAGTACCCTTAATGTAAATACAACGTCACCAGCTACTTAACGTTAACAGAGTAATAAACAAAACAAAACAAAAAACATTATTTTATAGTGCACCCTACCTCACACCCGCACGGTTTCCATTGAGATGGTTCGAAAGGACGCGCTTGGCTGGCTCGTGAAGCGTTAGTAACAGAGCGCACCGGTAGTCCTTCTCCCGCGCGCGATTACACACAGCCTCCCGGTATCCTGTCCACCGCTTCCAAAGAGCGCGCAGGATTGAACTTGAGCTATATATAGGCTAGATGCCGGAGGAGTGGAACCCCTCCTTCGTTGCGCTGTGCCGTCAATAGCCTACGACGTGCCTATGCAGGGCAGCACTTTCATACCGATTGTGCTCGCTGTGGGAGAGCACACATCTAGCGCTCAGAACTATTTACACTAATAAAAAGTCTCAGCGGAATTGTTCAAATTTCATGTGTTTTCTTTTTATGGAACAGTTCTATCAGTAAGAATAATTTACTGTTTTGAACAAACAGCAAAACGGAGCTGGGAGGTGGTCTCTGGAACCCTATTTTCGGGCGTGTAATTGTCCATTCTTGCAAATTGTTTTATTTGGGCCTAAAGTAGGCCTACATATTAATACGCAATGGAGACCTGTAAAGCCCGATATCCATATTATAGGCCCACAGCTTAGTTCCATTGAATAGGCCTGCTCTGTTCAAATAAAATAATTAGGCTACTCTTTAGGGTTATCAGTCTAATGTCCTGTTAAAAATAATCAACATTTTTAAATAACCAACCATTGGTGAAATATGAGTTATTTAAATGAGTAGGTAAGATCGTTTCCCGCGTTCAAAAGGATTTGTTTTCAAGTGCGTCCGCACCAACGTCTAACTTTAAGTTCTCTCTTCGTTAAGTCATGTGGTGCCACATAAAGACAGCATTATTGTAGAACATAAAGCAGACAACAGTCGCATTTGGAAAAGCCTACTATTTTCGGCATCAGTGTCCTTTAGTAGCCTATGCAGGACATATGCAGCGTGATCAACAACATGTATGCTACATTTCTTTCATTAGCAGACGCTTTTATTCAAAGCGACACACAAATAGTGTTTACAGAAAGTACAGCAGAAGACCAAGGGTCAGTAGTGAATGGCAGTATTTCGAGTTGAGGACCGTCTGTGAACAATACGCTAATGGGCCTATCCTCCTTATACTAGGATTACCTCATAATGCATGCAAGTGCTACAAAAAGGCCTATAGGTCGATCTTGCGTGTGACAACACACAGATGGCACACACACAAACACAGACGCCCTGGACACGCACTCCGTGTACGATTACGCTTCAGTTTAGGGCAGAGAAGGTTATATTGTCTATTCGGGAATTTGACGACCATATCCACCAAACATGAGACAAACTCATAATTCTATGAACCAAGCCGTGCAATGCAGATGTTTTGACAGCCGAGTTCTGAGTTAGGGGAAGGTTTTCCTTACACAGTTACGTAATAGCGGAGCTCTGTTACGCCACTGGATTTTGTCCATGTCACCTCGCAACATTCTGTTGCTTTAGTTACGACGTGACTTGTGGCCTGTAGCCTACTAAATAAATAAATACATCTAAATAAAAAAGGCCGACTCTCCACTCAAAAAATGTGAGATGACATTAGCTATAATATGACCTATTCATACAGTTCGATTTTCTACATCACATGTTTACAGAGTTCCATTGATTCAAGCAGTTGCAAAAGAAAATAGTGCCGTTTTTAAAACATGCCTTGAAGGAAATAAGCACTGTATGTTTCATTGTAAAAATGTGTAGCAAAATGTTGCAGGATGTTTCTGTGCATGTTGAAGATTACCCTCAGTAGCTCTTTTTCCTACACACACATGTACACACACATGCACAGACACACACACTCACACACTCACACCTGTCCCATAAAACAGGTCACACATATGTTATCACACAAACACATTGGTACACACTCTCTCTCTCTCTCTCTCTCTCTCTCTCTCTCTCTCTCTCTCTCTCTCTCTCTCTCTCACACACACACACACACACACACACATTTTATCACTAACGTTATCATACACAGATATACATTATTTTACATTTTACATTTAATCCTTATTTCTCACACACACACCACACACACCGCACACACACACACCTGACCCAGAAAAGAGGTGGCGTGAAACATGAATGAGAGAGAGAGAGAGATGTCAACATCAGCAGGAGACCACATTACTGTAATCTGTGTTGGTAAGAAGAGAAGGAAGGAGACTGAGAGGGAGACAGGGAGGGAGACAGAGAGACAGGGAGGGAGACAGAGAGACAGGGAGGGAGACAGAGAGACAGGGAGGGAGACAGAGAGACAGGGAGGGAGACAGAGAGACAGGGAGGGAGAGAGAGAGACAGGGAGGGAGGGAGAGAGACAGGGAGGGAGACAGAGAGACAGGGAGGGAGACAGAGAGACAGGGAGGGAGACAGAGAGACAGGGAGGGAGACAGAGAGACAGGGAGGGAGAGAGAGAGACAGGGAGGGAGGGAGAGAGACAGGGAGGGAGACAGAGAGACAGGGAGGGAGACAGAGAGACAGGGAGGGAGACAGAGAGACAGGGAGGGAGACAGAGAGACAGGGAGGGAGACAGAGAGACAGGGAGGGAGGGAGAGAGACAGGGAGGGAAACAGGAAGGGAGAGAGGGTCTGTTGTCACCAATTAGTTGGTGTTACACCTATGGCGACACCTAAACATCTCACCTCTGCTCTGATACACACATACACCACACACACGAACACACACAGAAGCATGAACACATACACAGAAGCATTAACACACACACACGTACACACACCTCGTTCTTTGCTGTCTGCAAAGGTACTGTACTGTGCCCACATAGATCACAGTCTGTAAAAGACTGTATTCCTGTTCCCCACGAGTCTCACACACACACACCACACTCTCCGTAATGGACATGGACCATAGTCATCTCACCTTCGACATACAGCACACACATGCAGAGCACACGCACACACAGACACAAGCGAAACAGCCACACACTCTCGCAACCCCCCCCCCCCTCCTCCTACCTCCCTCTGCTCTTCTTCTTCACTTAAGAGGGAGGAGGGGGGCTGAGTGATGGCTGCCAGATGGGAACTGACCTATTGAAGGGAAATGACTCATGAGATAACTAGTTCTCTTGCTGAAAGACTCCTCGTCTTGCTCTCTCTCCTCCTGCTCCTCCTCCTCAGTCTCATCCTCAATTTCCTCCCATTCCTCCTCTTCCTCCCCCTCTCCCTCTTCCACTTCCTCCTCTTCTGTCTCCTCCTCTTCCTCCAACCGGTCAGACACAGCTCTCTTCATACAATCAGTGAACGATCTGCGTCTTGTCGCCGCGGGCTACGGTCCAGACTCCTGTTGTTTTCAGATCTGCCGTCCAGATCCTGGTTCCTCTCCAAGCTGCAGAGCCCTCCGGCTGCCATCCTCCAGAGAGACTCCTGCCATACTGCATACTGTAGATATGACATCATTCTAGACAGCCATGTTCGGTTTAGAGCTAATCAAATGCTGTCCGTCATGAAAGCGATTGCAAGGGTGCTTCATACATACACACACACCAGAACAAAAAAGAAGTCACTGGGAGAATGAGGTAGACAGATAAAAGCATACTTTGAAAAAGAGAGGGACTGTTCCAACAAACTCTCTTTCTCCCTCTCTCTTTTTCTGTTTCTCTCTCTCTCTCTCTCTCTCTCTCTCTCTCTCTCTCTCTCTCTCTCTCTCTCTCTCTCTCTCTCTCTCTCACACACAACACACATATACTTTCTCTTCCAGTCTCAGGAATCATCCATGTGTATGTGTTTGTGTCTCCATAGCGATCTGTGTGTGTGTGTGTTTGTAGTGATCAGCATTCATGTCTCCAAAGTGATCAGGGTGTGTGTGTCTGTAGTGACCAGTATGCGTGGGTGTCTCCATAGTGACGTGTGTGACAGCTTCCGCTTGCTGTTGGAGCATCTTTAATCATACATAATAGAGAGTGTTGATGTGGTGGCGGAGTCACAGCACACTGGTGATTGGTGTAATTAATGCTCATCAGCACTGACTGAAGAGGCTTCCTGGTGAGATGCACTGGAGACATACAGTATATGGAATATTTATAATTAGCATACCAACCTATAGGTGTTAGGCCTCTGTGTTTCAAAGTGTTCACTCAACCTAGCCTAACAGAACGAGAGCAATCACAACACAACACAAACAAAAGCATTTCAAATAGATCAATTATAAAATATAAAATAAGGTTGATGGAGTATGCGACAACAACTAAAAGGGTTGGTGAAAGAAGCTTCACGAATCAGTTAACGTTAGCCGACGTGAGGTGTAGATGAACGGATGCTGAACTGTTCAGCAACTGAACGGTCGGACAACGTGTACTCTTTCGAAAACGGGAGGTTTTACATATTGAGATTTACATACGAACGTCTCAAGACCATTTCCCCTAGGGGAGAGGGGTGAAGAGGGAGATGATGGCAGGATGATCAGTCCTTAAGTATCTCGAGGCCTTTTCTGCAAGGTGGGGATTTTCTAAATGTCGGAGAGTGAACTGAGTTGGCAGCCAGTGACTTTTGAGGCAAAGCACCGAGTTGCAAGCATGCTGTCTGCATTGCGCTGCTGTTATACTGCCAGACCAAACAGATATTGAAAAAGTGAGGACACTTTTCATCACAGCCAAGTAGAGACATGGAGCATCCCTCTTCCAGGCGTTTATAGCTAGAGCAAGAAACAGAGTCTTGGATGTACTACACACAACACGATCAGAACCAGATGGGTTACATAACATGGGCTACCGTCTATCTATCATGTGTGGGAGAGGGGAAAGGAGAGGTTGGAAAGAGAAATAACTGATTAATGACAGTTATTGTGTTATAACAACGATCTGATTAACGGCTTAAGGTTTCATAACTGTACATTTACATTTATTCATTTAGCAGACGCTTTTATCCAAAGAGACTTCCAAGAGAGAGCTTTACAAAGTGCATAGGTCATTGATAATAACAACAAGATAGTCCCATTGCGGGTAGCCAAAACAAGAAGCACACATTGTGAACAACCAACATATAAGCGCCAAAGGGAAGAACCTACGAGCATGAGAGCATGTAGTTAAGCAAGTTACAATTAAACAACATGAATCTCTAAGTGCAATTGTACCTGTAGAAAAAGCAAGCAACAGTAAAAATAAAAATAAGATTAACTAAAATAGAATATTTCGCAGCGAATACAACAGTTTAAATCAGTTACCACTAACCAACAAGGGCAACAAAGTCTCTAAGCAAGAGTCATTGTGATCCATGAGGAAACAAGCATTGGGTTCAGCAAACCATTCCTAAGTATCGTTGTACTGTAGTTACAGCTTTCTCAATCGTTTTGGTTCAGTTCTTAAATTCACATTATTTCGTACTTTTTTCAAAACAAGTTCAAATATCTAAACAATGAGTTTTGATTTTAGCATATTGCATGTTTTGTGAAAGAGTAATTACAACCGTGTATAATTTGCATTGTGGCCTGCTGATTAAAACGGATGAGTCGATTCTTAGTGAAATTCTCCTACTCTTCACAACTTCTTGGTCATTCAACATGAGAGCCATCACATGGAAAATTATCCATTCAAATATCGAAATCTGTAAGACATGCATGTATAGTCTATCAGGGGCGTTTCTACACGGGGGCCCACAGGGGCCAGTGCCCCTGTAAAAATGTCCCTGGCCCCACCTGTGGCCCCCCTGAGCTGACTGAAAAAAACATGTTTTTCTTCTTCTGGTAGTCATCATGAACCGAGGAAGGGACATTGCAGCCTTTTTTGCCCCACTAAATAAAAAAGTTAGAGAAACATATCAAGGTATTGAGAGAGTTGAGGAGCTGGAAGAGGGAGAGCCAGCATTTTGTATAATTTTTATGTAAAGCAAAATTAAAGTATTTATGTTTAAATATCCTTTGTGTCTGTTTTTTAATGTGCCCGTCTGATTAAACACTGCCCCCCCCCCCCCCCCCCTTGGCCCCCCCAGTAAAATTAGTCTAGAGCCGCCACTGAAGTCCATTAATTAAACAGGGATCCACTTGATCTCCATCATAACAAGTATAACAGTGTTCTGTCTTTGTGAGTCCTTCTCAAATTGCTTTTGCCTTGATAAACACCACAAGCACTCAACACGGCAAACAAAATTACATTTGGTCTCAATGGATACAAATCATTTATATAGCTGCGAGTCTCTTCTGACCACGTTAAACCTCTTTGCACAATTGTTTATCCAGAAATCCCTCTTCATTCATGCATAACAGGTATAGCCTACACCCTGCAATGCGCCTTGTAAGGAGATGTTTTCCTCACTGCGTTGACGCATCCAGTGTAGCTGCTGATAGCATGTGGTTGGAATGACAAGAAGGAACAGAGCCATCAACCAAAACATACATCTAACATACATCCAACATAAAAACATACATCCAACATAAAAACATACATCCAACATAAAAACATACATCCAACATAAAAACATACATCAAACATAAAAACATACAACTTTGTGTGTTTTGGATTTGAATTAGTTACATTGAATTTTTTATTATATTGGGAAACCACAAAGACTGTGGCTCGAGATACTGCAAAGACTGCAGCCTGTGTTCAGAAGTATTTTTTAAACTTTGATTACTTATAATATTGTTTTTATGGATTTCATTCAAAGCACTTTGAGCTGCAAATCTTGTATGTATATAAATCAATTCCATAAAGTCCATACATAAAATGAAGTTTTCAAATAATGAATCAATACACAACAGCCCAACAAATACTACCAACCAATCACAGCAATACACCCTGACATAGTTCCCCCTCTTTTATCTGCCTGAGCCATTTATTGATACAATAAGATCAGCTTATCCCCTAAAAGAATGTTACACATTAGACTGTCATTTCCCAAAATGACTGTTTTTTTACAACAGCAGTATTACTGCTAATCAATAGCGGGAATATCCAGAAACAAAAGGCTTTGGATATATACAGTTTACACCTTATTTATTTACACACAAAGAAATACAAACAACTGTAAAGAACAATGAGCTACTAGCAATGTACAAAAGCAGTTGCACCGTGAACAGGCAGTCACATGTCTGTCTCAACTTACTAATACTGGCTGCTGGCTGTTTCCATAACAACTTCCTGTCTCTTTTTCCAGATTTTATTTGAAGCAATTGATCTGTATCTCATTGTTACAGCAATAACAGTTATTAAACTGTTCTTTGAAGCTGTGGATCAGCTTGTTATTATTGATAATATTTGTTGAGCAGTTGTTTGAAGGTGCTGATGAGCTTGTCAGCTCAATCGCTTTGTCCGTGTTTCGGTTTGCACATCCATTGTTTCATATTTCATACACATTAAGCCGTAGAGTAAACAGAAAATCTGTCATAAAACGACAGATTGGTTTAAATAAAAATCCACAATGAAAAAACCTGAGGTAGTCCATGTAATTTCATGTCTTGAACATTAAAGTACCTCAGCAATGAAAAAAACAATTTCATTATAGTAGACAATATAGGCACAGAACTGTTCAAGAGGATAAACTATTTCAATAGCTGTATGTACTTATTGGTCATTGCGTAAGGATTGATGGAAAAACCATGATGGTTTGATGAAGGTTGTTGACTTTGTGTTAGGTTTGTGTTTTGTGACCCTGGGTTTCAGTTCGGGTCTGCATGTGTTGTGGAAACCATTGTTCCTCTCCTCTAGAACAGTATAAATATCAGTTGAGGTTCTAAAAAAAAAAGAAAAGCTTATTAGACAAGCAGCTGACGTGAGAGTTCCCCCAGCGATACCAATAAAGTTTCTCTGAGCCCAGTTAACGGAATTCATAGTGAATAGATCCAGCAATAATAACAGACAGCCAACAGGTGTTCGGTATTCAATCAGGGGAATATAACATAATGGAGCAGGCAGCCATGGTATGATGGGAAGGAGGAGCACATCAGGTCCACTAGAAACTAGGCCTGACAAACTGGTCAACTGTTCTGACAACTGTTCTATACGGGACTGTCACTAACACATATTACATCAGAAACACATAACAAATAGACTGTTGCTCTTGTTGGTTAGTGGTAGCTGATTTAAACTGTTGTATTATATTTAATCCTATTTTTATTGCTTTCCTACAGGTACACTAGCACTTAGAGATTCATGTTGTGTAATTGTAAGTTGCTTAACTACATGCTCTTATGGTTTCTTCCCTTTAGCACTTATTTTTTGGTTGTTCACAAAGTGTACTTCTGTTTTTGGCTACCTGCAATGCTTTGGGGCTATCTTGTTGTTATTATCAGTGACCTATGCACTTTGTAAAGCTCTCTCTTGGAAGTCGCTTGGATAAAAGCGTCTGCTAAATGAATAAATGTAAATGTAAATTTAAGATGGAATACATGAACAGATACAGTATGAGGCAATAGCAAATCAACTAATGATTAACATAAGAACATCAAATCTTTGATTTCTCTTCACATATTCATTGTGATGAAGTGAATTCTGTTTGGAACAATGTGCTTAAGCAGTCGTTAAATGGTACAGGAGAGAGATAGTGTCCTGGTGTTTCAAACAGGGTCCAAGCTTCACAGAATCCTCTCCAACTACAGAAGACACCTGCTGGAATCAACACTCAGAATGAACTAGTTTCAAGTCAGAAAGAATCATTCAGTGTTCCAAGCAAAACCTCTTGCAGAGCTGAAACAATGTAGTAGAACATTCTGTCTGTATTATTTTGGTCCAAATTTAGTCATTTACTTAGACATGAACATTGTCATTAAGTTTGATGATGTTAGCAGACGATTTCATCCAAAGCAACATCCACATAGTGCAACAGTCTGTGTTTACCAGACACAGGGCTGAGGAACAGTCTGTATACCAGACACAGTGCAGAGGAACAGTATGTATACCAGACAACAGTGCAGAGGAACAGTATGTATACCAGACAACAGTGCAGAGCAACAGTCTGTGTTTACCAGGCACAGCAACATTTTGGGTACTACGCATGAGATTAGTTGTTGTTGTGTATTCCTGCCTTCTGAGCCCCGGGACATTAAAAGGAAACTGACAGTTAAGACATAATGGCTGGCACCTTTATCCTCACAGCTGTGGCCCTGAGACAATACATAGCATTACGCTATCACACAAACTTAATTAGCTCTATTCAATGTAATTTCCTGTAGGATACATTGTGTGGGTTTTACAGTGTGTGCATATGTGTGTGTGAGAGTGCAAACCAGTGTAAGCGAGAACTTGTGTGTGTGGGTGGGTGAGCAGCTTTCTTGCTGAGGTTTGGACAATCTTTCCATCAGTGTTACAAAGCAGGTTTGTTTAATGAAGCGTTTGAGTTAATCTGGTGCTCAGACAAAGGTCCAGACACACAGCTGATGCTGGAACAGTGTACAGTGCCTTGGTGAGAACCACCAGGGACACGCTTCCCTCCCTCACACTACCTGCTACAGCCCCCTCCCTCACACTACACCCCCCTCCCTCACACTACCTGCTACACCCCCCTCCCTCACACTACACCCCCTCCCTCACACTACCTGCTACACCCCCCTCCCTCACACTACACCCCCCTCCCTCACACTACCTGCTACACCCCCCTCCCTCACACTACACCCCCCTCCCTCACACTACCTGCTACACCCCCCTCCCTCACACTACACCCCCCTCCCTCACACTACACCTCCCTCCCTCACACTACCTGCTACACCCCCCTCCCTCACACTACACCCCCCTCCCTCACACTACAGCCCCCTTCCTCACACTACCTGCTACACCCCCCTCCCTCACACTACACCCCCCTCCCTTACACTACACCTCCTTCCTTCACACTACCTGCTCCACCCCCCTCCCTCACACTACACCTCCCTCCTTCACACTACCTGCTACACCCCCCTCCCTCACACTACACCTCCCTCCCTAACACTACCTGCTACAGCCCCCTCCTTCACACTACCTGCTACATCCCCCTCCCTCACACTACACCTCCCTCCCTTACACTACACCCCCCTTCCTCACACTACACCTCCCTCCCTCCCTCCCTCACACTACCTGATACACCCCCCTCCCTCACACTACACCTCCCTCCCTCACACTACCTGCTACGACCCCCTCCCTCACACTACACCTCCCTCCCTCACACTACCTGCTACACCCCCCTCCATCACACTACACCTCCCTCCCTCACACTACCTGCTACACCCCCCTCCCTCACACTACACCTCCCTCCCTCACACTACCTGCTACACCCCCCTCCGTCACACTACACCACCCTCCTTCACACTACCTGCTACAGCCCCCTCCCTCACACTACACCTCCCTTCCTCACACTACCTGCTACACCACCCTCCGTCACACTACCTGGTCATACATGTTTGTAATTTAGGAAGGAATGAATAATCAATGGCAGGAAAGGTAGGGGACGAAGGATCCCAGAAGGGAAGGAAGTAAAGCAACAAGGACCAAGAGAAGGAAAGAAGGAATGAAGGAAGAAAGGAAGACAAAGTTAGGCAGGAAGGACGATTACATACTCAGGGCCTCATTTACTAACAGGCGCCCATTTCAGGCGTAAAATAGTGATTTCTCCCGTCTTTTATTGGCGCGCTAAAGGCGGAGTAGGGCGCTGATTGCCCGACGAGGATCTGGTTTGATAAATACCACGCAAAATGTGGAAATACACCCTGCGCTATTTGCGGTTGGGCAAAGGCGCAGATTAAGCTGCCGTCGCAATGTTAGTGAATGAGGCCCTCAGTCTCTTTAGCAGCATGTGAATGAGTGTCTCGTCTGTACGAACATCCCAGCTTGTGTAAGTATGTGAGGTAGTTAGGGTAATGTGGTTGTGTAAGTATGTGAGGTAGTTAGGGTAATGTGGTTGTGTAAGTATGTGAGGTAGTTAGGGTAATGTGGTTGTGTAAGTATGTGAGGTAGTTAAGGTAATGTGGTTGTGTAAGTATGTGAGGTAGTTAGGGTAATGTGGTTGTGTAAGTATGTGAGGTAGTAAGGGTAATGTGGTTGTGTAAGTATGTGAGGTAGTTAGGGTAATGTGGTTGTGTAAGTATGGGAGGTAGTTAGGGTAATGTGGTTGTGTAAGTATGTGAGGTAGTTAGGGGTAATGTGGTTGTGTAAGTATGTGAGGTAGTTAGGGTAATGTGGTTGTGTAAGTATGTGAGGTAGTTAGGGTAATGTGGTTGGGTAAGTATGTGAGGTAGTTAGGGTAATGTGGTTGTGTAAGTATGTGAGGTAGTTTGGGTAATGTGGTTGTGTAAGTATGTGAGGTAGTTAGGGTAATGTGGTTGTGTAAGTATGTGAATAGCTAAGGGATGTGGCTGGTGGTTTCTTCTCATAAGTGTCTTCTTAGATGTTGGGCCGAGAGGTTATCTAAGTTGCTGTGAATTGATTTCCTGTTCTCAGTCATGATACACGAACCCTCCTGGGCATAGTACAGGGAGGGGCCATTGTGTAACTTTGTTCAGTGTCCAACCCAACACACACCACACACTCTGACCACAAACACACCCGCCAACGCACATATACGCTCCCACTCAAACACACCCTCTCCCAACACACCCCTTTCATAGACACACACACACAAACAACGGGCTAACTAACACACGCACGCTCGCGCGCAAACCGAAACGACCTGCCTTGTGGTCACATGATGATGCCCCTGCCCTGAGGAGAGATGATTTCAGCCAACTGGCGTGTCACTTCCTCCTGAGGGCAGGAGCCAATGATTGAGGCACGGTGATGAAGCATCTTTATTCAGCTGTGAGTAGATCATCCCAGACATTGTGTGTTCCTTCGGACCGTCACACACCCTCCCCACCACACTGCTGCCTGTGTGAGCCGCGAGAAGAGCCTTGTGGCATGACTAACCAGTACTGAGAAGAAATGACTGTGAGTAATGAGGCTGGGATGAGAGAGAACACAGTCAATCTTCTTGATAAGAACACAGGAAATCGAGACGCTGCCAAACCATAACTCACATTCAGAGATTCAGAAAGAAAACAAGAATGGAGGAAAGGAGGAAAGGAGAGAGAGGGAAGGAGAAAAGGAAGGAGGGAGGAGAGAAGCGCTATGTTACAATCTACAGGTCTACACACTTCCAGACCTTTAGCCCTCTAGACCTCCAGACCCCCGGTCCTCCAGACCCCCGGTCCTCCAGACCCCGGTCCTCCAGACCCCCAGTCCTCCAGACCCCCAAACTTTCAGTCCTCCAGACCTCCAGTCCTCCAGACCTCCAAACCTCCAGTCCTTCAGACCTCCAGTCCTCCAAATCTCCACTCCCCAAATCTTACAGAACATCAAACTTCGTGACCTCCAGCCCTACAAGCCTCCAGGACAGCCCTTCATGCCCCTGCTCAGATCCAGATGAAGAGGACGTAATGATGGGGTCACCTCCTTTGTAGTGTTGCTCCAGCTGTGATTCCCAGTGCCTGCTTCTGTTTAGCTTCACGCTGTGTTTATGTGATCTGTCCATTGTGTTAGGTGCGTGTTTATGTACTCTGTAGGTTAGGTTAAATCCCTTCCTGTGCAGTAGCTACAGTAGCTGATCTCCATCCTGTGAATTGAATGGCAAAACAGCTCGTCAGCAGAACAGCCAGTCAACTATTGGCTGCCAAATCGAACTGGGGCAGACAGTTCCATTCTTACCGACTGGCGCAATCTTGCTGACTATTCCAGTCTTGCTGACTGTTGAAGACTTGCAGACTGTTGACAGTGGAGGTAATACATACGAGACTAGAGCACAGCCCTGCTCAGAGAGAACAGACAGACAGACAAGCAAACAGACAGGCAGACAGACAGACAGACAGGCAGGCAGGCAGGGAGGCAGAGACAGACAAGCAGACATACATACATACATACATACAGACAGGCAGGCAGGCAGGCAGGCAGGCAGGCAGGCAGGCAGGCAGGCAGGCAGGCTGACA